>NC_133006.1:8582500-8902500 GCF_048564905.1 Vicugna pacos | reverse complement strand
ACGGCTGGCACTGGAGAATGTGGGGGCCAGTCTCATGGAAAAACGGGTCATATCTAAAACGAAATTCGAGCCAGTCTGATGGTGGAAGGTGTGCTCACACACCCAACAATGACGCCAATAACAGTGGCCCCCAGTGTGGGTGCCGGGACCATCCATTCCGTACCCGCGTGCCAGGCCCAGCACGGGGCATTTGTACATTCACCCTGCATTGAGGGTTAAAACTCACTTGCTGATCAGCGTCACCTTTCTGGATATCACATTTTTGCCAAGGGAAGAAACAGGGGTCAACGAGGTGCCCCTGCATCCCACAGGACAGGGGTGCTCTTGAGGCTGGACCAGGAGGAACACCAGCTCCCAATCTCTGCTCTGTTGCTCCGGTCACTGAAAAGCGGGTAGAAATCCAACCACAGAACAAGGGCACCCACGAGAGCAAGTGGCCCTTCTCAGCTTCCCCTGACTCATGGCTCTAGAACGCAGTGGATGGGCCATGTCAGAGGCTGGAGAGGAAGACGCAAGCCAAGAACTCTAAAAGCTGGCGGAGCAACGTCTCCAGAACCGTTAGGAGTCAGTCAAAGAAAGATGACATATGTCCATGGACGTACGTCCAGGCCACTTACATGGCTCTCTGGAGTGTAACCCAATGTACACACAATGTAACCCTGGAGCAGGACCTACGGGGCAGGACCAGCAGCCTCACTTCAGGGTGTGATGCCCACAGGTACATCTGGGAGGATGTGGGCTGGTGCCATGGGCGCAATCTATGTTCTCTCAGGCTGTGACACATCGGGCTCCCACTGTATACGCTGCACAAACATCACCCTGACAAGTCGACTGTGGTGTCAGCGATGGGGAGGAAGGAAGTTCCTGAAGGAAAGGTAACTCGACCACATTGCCTCCAAAACAGCTGATTAAAAAGCAAAACTCAGCCACTGCCCCCCCAAATTCTCTGGGTCCTAAATTCTTAAAAAGTCATGTACCAAACAAGAAACCCAAACTCCAAATGATGGGGCCCAGAATTTTTGAGCCATTTCCGTGCTGCAGAGCCAGCCGCATCTGCAAATGAGCTTTTGCCATGAAAAAAAAAAGTTTCTGTCCCGAAATGACATTTTGGAGGGGACGGACAAGCGGCTTCCTCTCCGCTGGACGTGCTCCCCCCCGCCTTGTTCTCATTCTCCGTTCACTAATGAGAGCCTTTTCCTCTCTCTTCCCCTGCCTGTTTCGGTTTGAAACGTGGCACCAAATGAACAGGACACTGGAAAGGGAAGGGAGAGGGGAGGGGAGGCGCCTTTCCAATCTGACACACGCCCCACGGCTGCCCACACCCTGAAGGCCACTCTGGCTGGGCTCCCCCTAAGATAGGGCCAAAGGACCCAAGTGTGGAGGAGAAACCCCTCCTCTTCCACCTCTCACCAGCGCAGTCAACAAAGAGAAAGCTGGAAGCAAAGGAGAGGGGGGGAATAAAGCTCCACATTCCTGACATTTTTCAGCCAAGTGCTGTGGCCGGCAGCACAGAACATCTCTATTCCAAATAGCCTGCAGGACAGATGGAAAGAAAACCTGGACACAGGGAGAACCTGCCCCCGGGGCACTGAAACAGGCACAGGAATCTCAGGCTAGTTCAAAACTGAACCAAAAGGAGGCAGGAGGGGAACCCTTGCATACGTGTTCCCCAAAGGAAGTGATCCCCAGGGAAGGAACTCATCACCCCTCTCCCCAGGGGACAGAACTGACGTTCTGGGCTCCCTTGCCAGGCAACAAAAGCCCTTCTGAATGCTGGCGAGCTGACTAGTGAGCTGGGGAAGGGGCAAGGCAGGGGGAGATGGAGGCCTGTGAGGATGCCAGGGCCGGGGCTGTCTGGGGTCGGGGGAGAGGGGCCCAGCTCACTGGCAGAGGCTGGGCAGGGGACCCCAGAAGGACGAGTGGCCAGGGAGTCGCTCTGTGGGAAGAATCATAATTGAGTTTTCCTGATCCAGCTTCTGAATGAAGGCATCCTAGCCTGGCCCAAATTACAAACCCGGGAGCCTGCGGTCCGCTCTCTCTGTCTCCCCCTCCGCTTCCGAGCTCCTCCGTCCTTGCTTCTATGAAAAGGCCTGTTGTGTTAAGCTGCCCCCCACCCACCATGCCAGACGTATCCCTACCTACACACACATACACACCACACCCCAGGGGGAACCCAGATGACCCCGAGAAACAGCTAGTGAGTTCCTTGCTGGTTTACCCCAACGGTGAGGATGCCCACACATGTTTCCCTAAAAGTAACAGAGCTGTTTCCACTCTCACCTGGGAGGGAGAGCAGAGTTCCAGAAATCTGAGTCTCCCTCTTCCGGATACCTATCTCAGTTGACAGGTAGACCATGAGAACCTACTATGTGCCTAGCACCGCAGAACACACGTGCTTCATAAGCGGGGCTTGGGGCCAGCCCTCCTGCTCCCAGAGCAGCTCACACCGATGCACAAGGCACCTCCAGTGCACCTTTACGAGGAGACAACCTGTCCTGAATGCCCAGACACCCCCACAGCTAAGGTTCTATGGGAAGGGGTGGTGGGAAGGGGGGCCCGACAGGCATTTCAGCCATAGCCCTGCCCACACTCCCCAGTCCAATCTCAAGCGGGGGAGGAGGGCAGGGCAGTTTATTTCGCTGTTTTTTTCTCACCCTAGGCCTTCCTCTTCTGTCTTGGACTGGGCGTGAGGGCTCCTAGTACTTCTCACCTCCCAGAGACGGCCGGGATTAACACATAGGACTTTCCACCAGACCAGAGGTGGCAAGGGAAGGAGGTACCGTGCTCCAATACGAGGCAGCTCTTTTGGAGAGCCACTGTCCTCAAGGAGCGACAGAAACGCTGCAGAGAGACCCACCAGGCTACCGAGAGACTTCGCTGGCTGCAGAGCACGTGGATAAGAGGTCTACAGCTGTCACAGGTTTCTTTCCAACTGCACCATCCAAGACTGGTGACAAGACACTGGGAGGCCTTTCAGAAGGGAGAACAGCAAGGAGATACTGAGGGTATTGGCTGGACCAAATTATCTCCTATTCTGCTAAACTATTACTCCAATAACAATAACAGAGCTTCGGGGCAAGCCACTTGCTTTCACATGGGTAAAATCCACCTGGCTTTTGCTGCTTACGTGATCTCAGTGAAACCTTATAGTAACCCAGTGAGGAAGACAGGTTTTACGAATCCTCTTTAATGATGGGGAAACAGAGGCTGCAGTCAGTTTCTTATTTTGTCAGACTAGTGACAGAGCAGGGACTGACACACAGGGGGGACCCTGGCTTGCCAAAACCCTGACCAATACACCCACAAGAGCCATGGGGGTGGGAGGAAGGAGTCATGCAGTGCTACTAAAAGCAGGCCTGCAGACCCCAGTCCTCGTCTCCGGGTTACTTCCCACAGACCCCCGAAGCCCAGCCAAGGGCACGTGCACCACTCCAAGTCTGAATCGACCACCGCAAGAATGTCCCCAGCTTGAAGGCAGCTTCACTGGCCAAGCAGGGCCCTTGTCATCCTTAGAAAAGAGACAGGGAACTCAGAAACAGAGGGACATGGAAGAGGAAATTAGCCACACCAGGAATCCTCCATCTCCAAGGCAGTTTATAGATGGTTACAGCTTCCTAACCCATTTCTGAGAAGACAGATAAGCAACCCAGCCCAGAATTAAGGACAAGGCACTACTGGAGGAGACCACAGTGACAGTGATGGACTGTCACTCACGTATCGGACCCTTGACACATGGCAAGCTCTATACTCAGCTTTTGCCAGTTCTCCCCACTTTTGAATATCAGATTTTCTCTCTCTGTGAGTAGGGAGTTCTTCCCAGGCCCCCCTAGATTCTGACCCCATTTGGACTTCCTAAAACTTCCTGTTCTATGAGGCCTGCCCCAGCTGTCCCAAGCAGGAACCCATCCTCTCTCCTGACCCCCACAGAACTATGAGAAAATCACCTTTCCCCTAAAAGAAGAGCTATCCCTGGCCCTCGCCTTCCTCCTAGAACGAGGAGGAGCTCTGAGTCCACCACAGATGGATGTAAAGGAACGGTCCACAGGGTGAGACAGGGCACACGAAACCGGCCTTTGGGGCAAGAGCAAAAAAGGGTGAAGGGGGGGTTGGCAGGAGGACGACAGAAGGGCACTGCCCGGACGGAGCCAGGGCCACACGTGAACACCCCGAGCACAGCCCAGAGTTGAGGATGCAAAAGACCCCCAAAATCAGATGAGAGGTGGGAAAGGGCCAGGGTCCCTCCCACTGGAAAAGCCCAGAGGAGCTAGCAACCACGGCTTGAAGGGGAGTTGTGCAATGCCTGCGGGTCTGGGAGTCTCCGGGCTCGGCTCCCGGACACCAGAAAGGAAACCCCGCCGGGCGGGCCAGGGTGGCAGGGCTGCGGTTGGTTCCAGGCCAGGCTTGGGATTCGGGGCTGCAGAGAGAGCTGCAGGATACAGTGGGCGCCCAAAGGGGCGGCAGAGCAGGGCGGGCGGGCACGTCGCGGAGCTGGCGGTGGTGTCTGGGCTGCCTAGGAGGCCAAGGGGCGCCCAGCGCACAAAGCCGCGGGTGCGGGGGACCGACACGGCGGCCGGGCGCCCCGGCGCAGACGTGGGCCCGGGAACCCGCAGAGGACCCCCGGGCGGCGCGCGCGAGGGGCACTCCCCGCCTCAGGGTCGCTCCCCGCCCGAGTCGCTCACCTCGAACATAAGCCCGATGAGGACGCAGAGCACCAGGCAGAAGCCGATGTCCGCATGGTTGTGGATGACGAACTCCTGGCTGAAGAGCGGGTAACTTTTCGTCCTTCGGCGGAAAGCCATGGCAGCGGGCGCGCACGGCCGGCGGGGCCCGCACCCGGCGCTCACGAGCCGCCGCGCAAACTTCTCCAGCCCCGGCCCGCTCCTCCCGCCGGCCCGCCGCCCGCTCGCCCTCCCGCTGCCGGCCCAGCGCCCAACTTCTGGGGCCCGCCCCCTTCCTCCGCCCGCCCCCGCCCCGCCGCCCGGAACCGCCCCCGGCGCAGCCCCCTTGCGGGCCGCGGCCCGCACTCACTCAGCGCGCCGGGCTCGCTTTGGCCCCGCCCCCCGCGCGCTTAACCCTCTCGCCGCCAGGGACGCGTGGGGGACGGGGACGGGGACGGGGACGGGGATGGGGACGGGGACGGGGATGGGGACGGGGATAGGGACGGGGACGGGGCGGGGGCGGTGCGCGCGGCCCAGTCCCCCTACCCCCGCGCCCGCGGCCCGCCGCGTTCTCGGAGCTGCGGCACCACCGCCCCCAGCGCCTGGAGAGCCGGCGGTGGGCCGCGCGGACGCCCGGCCCTGCCCGGACAGGAAGTGGGCCCGGGTTTCCCACTCCTCGGCGCCCGCTCCTTCCTCCGCGGGAAGGGCAGGGCCGCGGAGGCCGCGCGGGCCGGCCGAGGAACGGGCGGCGCGGCCAGATGCTCCCGGCAAGTGCGGGCTGTGGCCCTGGGGGGCTGAGAGCCGCGCAGTTTCCGTGCGGGGAGCGAAGCCGCAGGCCGGCCTCCTCTCTGGCCACCGCACCCTGCACGGATGGTAATGAATGGACGGTTAACCAAGTATTCATTGAGAGCTAGAGAGAAACAGGTAGGGCTCAGATTGCTGGGAATACACAGCAAACAAACAGAAAAATCCTGCCCTTGCGGAGCCTGCTTTCCAATGGGGGGAGTGGGAAGATGGGTGCAGTTTTACGCTTTTAATTTTTGAGAGCTTTGTGCTACTATAAATCAGTTTTACACGTTTTATTCAAAGTCTGCCTTCAGTATTAATTGCTCTGAAAAAGAGGAAGAATAAACACTGAAGAAGGAAAGAAAAAACTTTCTCGTTGAAAGTTTCTGTTTAATATTAAGTTTTAAAAATACTCCTGGGAAGGACAAAAGCTATTTTTAATAAATTAATTTATATTGGCAAATATTGGATTTATTCCTACCAGTAATGACGGAGTCAACTAATCACTTCCCAGATGTACAAAAATACAAAATGAGCAAAGAACTATTTAATTCCTATTCCCTTTTTTTCATTAGGTCCACAGCTATTTCACTTCTATGTAAATACGATTTGTTAGAAATGGCCCAGCGTATGAAATGCGATTGAGTCTGGACTTATCTGGAGTTTCCAGATAAATTTTCCAGCTTAAGTTTTTTGACTCTCCAGTATTTAGTCTTTGGTTTTTAATTACTTTATCTAACTTACAGAAATGAGAAAGTAATGCCTATATTGGACTAAACCTAATTTGACTTCAAGACTGACCTTTCTTATAGTTGGACCTTAGTCTTGTGAGGAATACAAAGATCAAGAACTTTGGAACATCTCAATTTTCCTTCTTTGAAAAGGTGTTCAAATTTTCAAACTGCAGCCCCATGGATTAGGTTGAACCCAATGAAATTCATCTCTTTATTGGTCAAAATGAGAATACTAGCATTTCAGGTGGTTCTACCTAATAGTTACCTCGTGTTTCCACCTGACAATTTGTAGAGCATGTGCTGGTGGGAATTTCTTGTAGAAGGTAGGATGTTGCCAACCTCTTAACATTAAGTGTTTAGGTGGGAAGTCCTGGGCGTTAGTTAGTTACTATAACCTCCACATTTGTAAATAGGAAACCTGAAGTAAAGAGGATGAATTAAACAGGGCTAAGTACCTGACACCATGCTAGTTGCCGAAGAGAGAAACATAGGACAATTTCCTGCGGTGGTTTTAAAATACATACTCAAGTCAGCATGGAGATTCCCTAAAAAACTAAAAATAGTGATCCAGCAATCCCACTCTTGAGCAAATAACCTGAGAAAACTGTAAGTCAAAAAACCTGCACTCCAATGTTCATAGCAGCACTATTTACAATAGCCAAGACATGGAAACAACCTAAATGTCCATCAACAGATGACTGGATAAAGAAGATGTGTGTGTATATATATACACACACATACATACACATATACACACACACACATACACATACATATGTACATACACACACACACACATATGCACAATGGAGCATTACTCAACCATTAAAAAGAATGAAATAATGCCATTTGCAGCAACATGGATGGACCTAGAGATTATCATATTAAGTGAAGTAAGTCAGACAGAGAAAGACAAATATCCTATGATATCACTTATATATGGAATCGAAAAAAAAGACAAATTTTATTTACAAACCAGAAATAGACTCTTGAACATAAAAAACAAACTATGGTTACCAAAGGGGAAAGTCAGGGAGGGATACATTGGGAGTTTGGGATTGACAGATGCACACCACTATATATAAAATAGATAAACAACAAGAACCTACTGTATAGCTCAGGGAACTATATTCAATTTCTTATAATAAGCTATAATAGAAAAGAATCTGAAAATATATGTGTGTATATATATATGTTATGTATATAACTGAATCACTTTGTTGTACACCTGAAACTAACATTGTAAATCAACTATATTTCAATAAAAAATAAAAGTTTTTAAAATTAAAATTTAAAAAATCCTCAAGTTCTTTGACATTCCTCCCTTCAAGAGGTAGTGATTAATCCTCTTCTCCTCCTTGAGTGTGGGCTGGATTTAGTGGCTCACTTCTAACAAATAGAATATGGCATAAGGGATGGTATGTAACTTCCAAGGAGAGGTCCTAAAAGATATTTTGCTTTTCTCCTTTCTCTCTAGTCTTGGCTTTCTTGCTCTGGGGGAAGTGGGCTGCCATGTTGTGAGGATATTCAAGCAGCTTTACGGAGAGGTCCAAGCCAGGACCTCCTACCAACTGCCAGCACCAACTTGCCAGGCTTCTCTGTGAGCCATCTTGGAAGCAGATCCTCCAGCCCTGGTCAAGCCTTCAGAGGACCACAGCCCCAGCTGACCTCTTGACTGCAAGCTCATGAGAGACCCCTGACCAGAGCCAGCCAGGTAAGCCACTCTCAAATCCCTGACACCCAGCAAGTGTGAGATAATAAATGTCTGCTGTTTTGAGTCATTGAATCTTCTTGTTACTTGTTATGCACCAAGAGATAAACAATAACCCAGCTGGAGCTTACACTCTGTTAGAAGACACAGAAGCATCATCACAATTCAGTGTGATTACGGTGACTCTAAGAACAACTTGAAATATATATCCTATGAGTGCAAAGAAAAGGTAAGGGGTATAGGGAAAATGACATTTGGGCTGGACCTTTATCTAGTAGGATTTTACTAACAGAGAATGCAGAAGACGGAGGCAGATAAATGTTGGAGAGTTAAGATGGAGCTGGATTGTAATGGGTTTCAAATGCTATGATAATGAATTGTGACTTTCCATGTATACGTGTATCAAATCATCATAAGTAGCTTACAATTCTACTTGTCAATTATACCTCAATAAAGCTGAAAAAAATTTTAAAAAACAATTGTGACTTTATTCTGCAAACAATGGGAAGTTTTTATGCATGATCAAATCTGTCTTTAGAGAGAGAACCATCAGGAATATGAAAGGTCATTTTAATTGAAAAAGTGTGTCAGGAAGACCAGTTGACAGACTATTATAACAGCTCAGTTAAAAAAAACCCAAAGCACTTCTCAAAGCATCGAGATAATAAGAATAAAAGAGAGGTGAATTATTTCAGGAATATTTCAAGGGTTAATTAATGGGATTTGGTGACTGCTTTCATATATAATGTATAGGAGTTGGAGGAGTCAAAACTTTAAGCAACAAGGACATAAATGATGGTGGATCCGTTTAAAAACTATGTATGGACATCACTTAGATGTGAAATCTAAAAAAATGACACAGATGAACTTATTTACAAAACAGAAACAGACTCACAGATATAGAAAACAAACTTAAGGTTACTGGAGAGAAAATGGGGGTGGAGGGAAAAATTGGGAATTCGAGATTTGCAGATACTAGCTACTATATATATAAAATAGATAAACAATAAGGTGCTATTGTATAGCACAGGGAGGTGTACTCAATAGCTTGTAATAACCTATAATGAAAAAGACAATATATGTACTAACACAATATTGTAAGTCAACTATACTTCAATTTTTAAAAAGTGTACATGGAACAACAGAGGAAGAGCAGGCGTGGGAGAGAAGCTGGCCTCAGCTTTGCACAAGCGCGGTCTGAGGAGTCTTGGGACGTCCAAACCAGCTCTTTGACAGCTCGGTCAGAAATAGCTGGATTGGATTTAGGAAATGAAAGCCAGAATTAAAGGTATTTAGGATGGTGGGTACAGCTCAGTAGTAGAGCACATGCTTAGCATGCATGAGTCCTGGTTCTATTCCCAGTACCTCTATTAAAAAAAAAAAAAAACCCCCAAAAAAAAAAAGTATCTGTGGTTCATCTCCAAGGGGACTGTTGAAGCCATGAGGTTATCTCAGGGTTCCCTGGGGAGTGTGCTGAGTGGGAAGAAGCGCGGGTTCAGCAGAATCCTAGGGCTCCCCAGCCCTGAGAAGGCAGGAGGAGGAAGAAGAAAGGGCGGGCAGAGGAAGCTGGAACACAAGCATCTCACCAGGGCAGGTTGCCCCAGGCAGGATGAGAAGGAGCCCCGGGAGCCCCTGGGTGCAGGCAATACCTTAATCGGACATTGGAGTGCGCTTAACTAACAGTGGGTAGAAGCTGAGGAAAGGAGGTGAGAAAGTAATCTATTCTTGTTTTGTTTTGTTTTATTTTGTTATTTGGGGGGGCAGGGAGAGGTAATTAGGTTTATTTATTTTTAATGGAGGTACTGGGGATTGAACCCAGGACCTCGGGCATGCTAAGCACACACTCTACCACTGAGCTCTACCCTCCCCACGTAATCTATTCTTTTTACGAAGTCTGGTGAGAAAACGGAAAATGGATGGTGTCTTGGGAGATATAGAGGACCTAAGGGAGGATCTTTTCATATTTTTTGAGATCAGAGAATGTTTAGAGACAGAGAAGATAGACTCAGGAGGGAGAGAGGGAAATACTGAAAATACTAGAAATATAAGAGACCACTGATGAAACCAGGGAGGAGGCGTGAGGGTTGCTCTGACAACAGGAGGAAGAAGGGAAGCCCCTCTGAGGCAGGGGCCACTACCTGAAATTGGTGAATACACAGCTGCGTCTGGAGGTGGAGGAGATAATAACCTCTCGCGTTTAGACTGTGCTGTGCAGTTGCCCTGTGATGGAGGCAAGACAGTGATTACCAGCTCCTTCTTGTCGCTCTTCTGAGACACATGAGTGACCAAGGGCCGCATAATTAGCAGGTAGCTGAAACAGGACTCAGACCAGAGGTCAGCACAGGGTCCTCTCTGGAGCCTCCCTGGCTTCCTAGAGCATGACACTGATCAGGTAAGCACCATCTGTCTCTCTCCACCAGTCCCATTGTGGCAGCTGAGAATTCTGCAACATCACCTCTTAACTAAATCGGAGTAGCCCCTCCTTCCAGAACAGAACCTCTGGTTTGCATGCTCTGTGTCTTTATTCCCCTCACAAGGCCCTTCCTTGCTCCATGTCCCTTTGCCTAAAAGGTAGCCACCCTTCAAGATAAAGAGCATGCCTCTCCCTTCACAAAGCTGTCTTCAGGGCACTAGGCTGGGGGCATCACACACACCTCTCAGGGAGCAGCGAGTCCTCCTGCGACCAGTGTATTTGCCTATGAGTTTTACACCTGCTTTGGATGGTGTCCCCTTTCAGGACAGGAATCTAGCCATTCGCTCTCCTATTCCAACAGCACCAAAACCAAGAATCCCACATGGTGTGTTCTCATCAAGTGTTGGTTGAATGAATAAATGATTGAAGGAGAGATGTTATTGCCATGGCTGGTATAAATGTGACCACTGTCACCAACAAATGGAAAATGTCTGTTCTCACATAACAAGAAGTCCTGAGTTAGTTCCTTCCCAGGGGTAAGTGAGTCATCAAAACCTGGAGTCTAACTGTCCTCCCATTTTGCCATTATGTGTTTGCTTTTGTCTCAGACTTGTCCCTCATGATTATAAAGTGGCTGCAACAGCTCCAGGCATTCAACAACAAGACCCAAAATTCAGAAGGAAAGAAGGAAAGGGGCATTTTGAAGAGTGAAAAAAATGTTCCCGGAAACCCCAGACCTCCCCCTCGTGCCTCGTTGGCCAGAACTGCATCACACGGCCCTTTGTGAACCAGTCGTTAGCAACGTGAGTGGAACTGACATGACTGGATGACCAACACCAGGAAGATTTCCCGCCTCTTTTGAAGATCCTGACTACCCATGGCAATTGGTACCAATAGAATCAGTGGGGAGCAGGCATCCAGAAGCGTCTGCACTGTAACTTTTGTCAGAGCTTCTCATTCTATATATTTTTGCCTCTTTACCTGACAGGATACCTAGCCGTCTTGCCCAAAACAAATCTTGCTTTCTGGTTTCTGTACAGTAGATAAATGAACTCTGCAAATGTCACACACATACCAGTCACTGTTGAGGTGTCCAACTGAAGGATCTCCAGCCTGACAAAGTGGAGCATTTTGTGCTCTGACAGTCCAGCATCTTATATCAGGCTCCATACCACCTTCTGCCAAGAATGAGCCATCAGATCTTCTTGCTTCGGCTACGCTACCAGTTCACTGGAATCAGTGGTGTACCAAGGTCAGGGTGGTGGGAGCAGCCAGCCCTGGGGGCAGGCACAAAGGGGTTGCATGATCTATAAAGAATTTTAAAACAATGATAAACCTCTAAAGGCAATGTGGTGTCCTGGGTTGAACCCTGGAACAGAAAAAGGACGTTAGTGAAAACATCGCTGAAATCCAAACAAAGTCTGTAGTTGGGTTAATAGTACTGTACCAGTGTTAATTTCTGTGTTTTGAAAAAATGTGCCATGGTTATATAAGCTGGGTGAAAGGTTTGTGAGGACTGTCTGTAATACTTTTGCAACTCTCCTGTAAGTCTAAAACTGTTTCAAAATTTAAAAAAAAAATTTTAATGACAAACATGATTAAAAAGTGGTATGTTTTTAAATTATCACCAGGGCAATTCTAAGCGATATTAGAGGTAAAAATACTCCTCCTCCCCCAGACCTTTTGGTTTAAGTTCTAAACAAGTGTTGTCATTGCTGTTGAGTTTTAATAATATATGTAAGTTTCAACTTGGCACATTCTTATTATTTATCTTTCAAGAAACATTGCATCCTATGTGGACGTTAACCTCGTAAGTCTCATGTGTATGGTCGACCCCTCGTATATGGGTTCTCAGATGCACACATTTGTTTTGAATAAGTTCATACCCAATTGGAATTACCCCAGCTTGTTTCCAGCCCGGACAGCTTGTTTCCAGGTCCCCGGCCCTCCGGTTTGACAGAAGCTGGTGTTTGAAACCGCAAATCAGAAACAAACAGTGACAACGCAGCAATTTTATAGATGAAGAAACAGAACTTGGCGCTTTAATTCTGTCGTTCTGTGTGAGCACGTGCAGCTCTTACTTGTGTTCAGCGTTTCAAACAGTGACACGAAGTACCAAGTGCTATTACTATTATTTGTCTCATGTCATGTGTCGTGATTATTTCTGGATTTTTTTTTTTTCAAGTAGAAGAGCAGGATGTTAAAAATAATCGGCCCCGGAGGGGAAAGTATAGCTCAAGTGGTAGAGCGCATGCTTAGCATGCACAAGGTCCTGGGTTCAATCCCCAGTGCCTCCTCTAAAAATAAATAAATAAACCTAAGGCCCTCCCTCCACAAAAAAAAGTGAAATTAAAATAAGAAATAATAACCAGCTCCAGTTATTTAAACATGCTAAATACAGATAAGAGCGAGTGGAATTAAGATTCCAGGTGTTAGAAACTAGCTCAAAGATCCTCCCTGCTCCTTTCAGAGACAGAGAGGAAGGCCCGTGAACTGGAGGCAGTTCGTAAGAATTTGGTGATTCAGGGTGAGGATGAGGCCTCCCTCCTGGCCCAGCGCTCCCAGTGCTGTCTGCCTGCAGCCCATGCTCCTTCTCCTTTGCCTGACAGACAATAAGTCAGGTCAGCGAGTGACTCAGTGGCAGAGTAAGACATGGGAACCAGGGCTCCTGACAGCTCAGGGCTCTCACCACTGCCCCTGTTTCCCCTTTCCAGGTCTTATTCAGCCGGAGACAGGCTGGAGGACTAAGGAACATGCCGCCTGACATTCAGAAGGGAAGAGGGGGCCATTTTTTAAAAAAGACATAACTCAAATTAACGTTAGAAATGAGTATATTCCTCTATTTAAAATACATACATACTAATCACTCTCCCGCCAAAAAACAAAAAAGAACCAAAAGAATTAAATTAAATTAAATTAAATTAAATTAAACAAAAAAAATTTTAAAAGAAATGAGTCCATTGCAGTCAGAATTCTCACAACTAGAAAAATACTGGAATTTGGGGGGCAGGGGAACGATTTCAGATCTTGATTTCTGCTGAGTTCTCCAATGTAGGGGGGGCACATCTTTCAATGGAAACTATTTGGGGAAATTAAACTGCCCACAAAAAGGCTTATCCTTAGTTTGTGTTTAAGAAGGAGGCAATAACCAACAGCGTGGGACCTCTGTGATGCAGCAGGACATCACATTGTGGAAAAACGCAATAGCGAAGAACTCTGTGGAAAGATGGTTTGCATAAACCACTGCCTCCCCTGAGCAGCCCTCGCCCAGACTGGGGAAAAAGGTAGACGTTATTTTGATTACATTTAAGCACCTCCTTGTGAACTTTAGTTACCAGTCCTTGAAATTCATCCCATCTCTGTTTCTCACACCACAGTCCAGTGTTCAGGAATCATTCACTTGTGAGTTGTCAGTCATGAATGCTACATGCAACTACTGGGGTCTGTCTTGGCATAGTTCTCAACCACAATAATTGTTTAGGGGTGCCCTGCTCCCCACTGAGCTAATAACTGACCTCCTATCGCGTGCTCGGAAAGATGATGGTTGGATGGATGGATGGATGGATGGATAGGTAGATAGATGAGTGAGTGGATGGGTAGGTGATGGTATATGGATGGATGGATAGGTGAATGGAGGGTTGGAAAGGTGGAGGGTTGCATGTGTGGAAGAGTGGACAGGTGAACAGATTAATGAATCAGTATGTAGGAATCCATACCATTCCATCTTTATATTGGTGCCCAAGGTAATTCCATAGTGAAGGGGCCCCAAGGGGATTCTGCTTCCACAGAGGAGATATGTTCAGGAACAAAGCTATATTTAGGCTGGGTGGAACTTAGCCTTGGGGTAGATTTTAAGGCCCCAAGAGACAGGAATCGTAGCTTTCCATCTATGAGTGTGCTTTTGTAACCACCTCATTCTCTGCCTCATAAGAGGTACTGAACATTTGTTAACAAAAGTGAATGAATGAACAAATGAATGATTTGAGAAACACAAGGAAGTCTTCCCCAACTCTGATATTCATCCCCACACTCTGATTTTTTGTGCTCATATTCAAACATGAAAATTTCATTCCTTTGTAAATCAATTACGTATCCAGACAGAGTCCAGTTATGAGGCAGAATATTCCTGGACGCTAAGTACATTAAACCCTTTCCATCTGTTGTCTCTTTGGCAGGAATTAGCTGGTCACATTGCTGTCTCTCTTGATTCTTTGCTGATGAGGTTGGGTACGGGCGGGGTAAGCCCAGAAGTTTCTCCGACTGGGTTGAAGGGCTCTTGCTGACAAGTGGGAGAGGACTCTTTAGGAAGCACCAGGGCTCTGAGGAGGGACCCTAAGACCCCTGTGCCTGGATCTTGGCAGCCAGCCCTTGGCCCCGGGTTTCTGCAAGCTGGGTGGGGCGCTGAGGTACAGAAAGGAGAGAAGAGGGCAAGTGAGGGCAAGAAAGTAAACATGAGAAGAAGGGAGACCCAGGATAGGAAAGAGAGAAGAGAGGAGAAAGAGAGAGTAAGGAGGATATAGAAGGGAGTGGGGCGGTGGAGGTGGGGGTGGATAGGGGAGAGAAAAAAATCAATTCTATTTGTAGCACAATGTTTCTAGTACTAAGATCATCACTATCTCGCCCGGACAGATGTGTGAGGATTCCATCTACTCATTATTCAACATGAAAATGGAACACGTTTCCATCAGCCTCATCGGAAGTTTTGGCAGATGCTGTCAGAAAGAAACACTGCTTCTGAGATGTGATTTTTCAAGAGCAGATGCTGCACATTTTGATTGGGGTTGAGAAAAAGAGAACACGGGAGTGGAATGTACTCTTTTTTTTTTTTTTTAAGACTCCTTTTCCCCAAGGAGGTTTCGCCTTAGACCACATCGAGCTCCTTGGAAGGGCCACGTCAGCAGGGCCAGTGGTCCTAGGACCGCAGGAGAGCCTGCGCCAAGTCCAGTTCCTGCTCCATCTCCCAGCCCGCCCTCGGAGGCCCTGACCTCCCTTGCTCCACGCCATTCATCGCTTTCAGTCCCCGCTATTCCACTTCTGCCCTGACCTCCGTGTCCCTGTCTTGCATTAAGACGTCTGAAGTGTGTGATTCAAGCAAAGAGCATTTTGTTCCCGTCTGAACAAGGCTCAGGGAGACCGGCAGTGCCAGAGACGGGAGTGGGTACCATCGGTCACCAGACTGAAGCCTCACAGTGTACAAGTTCCCCACGACAGGCACCACCTTTCCCCGGGAAGGCGGCCAAGCCCAGAGCCCGGTGGAGGAAATCCCTAGTGAGAGGCCCTTCCTGAGCGCCACAGAAAATGCTTCTTTTCATCCACTCCAGTCCCCTTCCTTTCCAGTGTCAAGGCCCAATCACATCCCCCGTCCCGGCCTTCCAGGCTCCATTCACAGGCCAAGCGCCCCGCCTGGCGCCTGGTGGCTCCTGCACCCCTTCCCCTGCACCCTCCGCTGGCCGGCCCCAGGCAAGCCGCCCCCTTCCCCGCCCTGTGGGGCTGCCAGCTCTCCGTCCACCAGCCAGCCCTCTGGGACCGCACACTGTCCACGCTGTGGCCTCACTTCTCCAAGAGACTCCCGTCAGTTTGCACAGAAAGGGTTTGTTGACTTTGCAAGATTAGCAAGGGGAGCAAATTCCACAGATGCCTGTGTCCCTGCGTCTCAAAGTTCAGACCTCCGGTTTGATAGCAGGAGCGAGGTGATGGAGGTGGCCTGAGATTGCGCGAAAGAGCAACAACACCGATCCTTCTTTTTTGGGCGGAAGGCAGGGGGGAGGTCATTAGATATGTTTGTTTATTTTCACGGAGGTCCTGGGGATTGAACCCAGGACCTCGTGCAGGCTAAGCACACCCTACCACTGAGCTATACTCTCCCCTCCCTGCAATCGCGCCTGATGGAATAGTTACTAGCTGGCAGGCGATTGTCTCCATCCGCTCACCAACTTTTAAATGTAATCTTCACAACCACCTTCAGCAGCAGGTACTCCTACTAGCCCTGACTTACAACAAAAGATGGAAGCCCAGGGGTATTAAATAACTCCTCCAAGGCCCCAGGCCAATAAAAGGCAGAGCACGGTGGGCCTGGGGATGGAACTGCTGCCCCCTCCTCGGCCTCTCCTGATGTGCCCCCGGGGTGGCAGGAGACTTGGAGTTCAGCCTGGTTCTGCCACTCTGCAGGTGGGTGACCTCCAGCCAGTTACACTCTTTTCCCAAGTCTCCACTTCCTAATCAGAAAAAATTAAGAGAATGAGGTGATTTCTTGGAGCACTTCCATATGGTGATGCTGTGATTTCTTTTTTTCTCTCCTAATTATAAGGGTACTCAGAAATATTTCCAAATTTTCTGGACTCAGGGCTAAGCCCAGGTAAAAAGACGGAGTAGGTGGCAAATCTGATCTTTGGTGACCCCTCAAGGCTCCCTCTGTGCAACGCCTCCCTCTGTCTGGGCCAAGCCTTCAGTGCGATCCCTGCTCCCCCTCCAGGCCCCAGAGTCCCAGGATGGGTGAAAAGAGGCTTTGTCTGTCACCTAATGACTCAGAGGACACACAGATCCTGCACATCAGGGTGGGTAAACCCGAGCTCCTTATGAAAAGACAGCTGTCCTTTGAGTGCATACTCACCTATAACAGGGGCGACCAGTGCCAGTCAAAGGTGAGCTTAGGGGTTGCTCCAGGCCAACTCTTCTGGGCAAGAGGGGTCTCGTCTTTCATGCTGTTATGACATGGAGTTGTCAATACCGTTTCAGAAACTAGGGGCCATGTGATCAGAGATGTCATACTCCCCTGCCAGGAAGCCCGCGGTGAATGCCCAGTGCTTGCAACCTTTAACTTGGCTTCAAGGAACGCACAATCTCACCTTCCCACCTTGGCCTCTCTCTTCCTTAGGAACTCCTGAGTACCTCCTCTGCCAATCTGGATGGGGCTGGCAGCATCTTAAGAGTTAATTCTTACATTCGTGGCAGATTTGTTAACATTCTAAGTGGTTGATTCTCAGATGCACCCTTTTCCCCATTTTAACATCTTATTCATTTAACACCGATCTTGCCATCGATGACATGTTGCTGTTTACTTGGCAGCGCTTTTTTGGTTGTTGTTGAGCTGTGAAGTAACGACGGAGCTTACAGCTGACGGCATCTCCGGCTTGGTGAAGTAGCGCAAGTAGCATTTTCCAGATTTGAGCTCTAGAGCCTTGGCCAGAGACTGAGAAACTGTGTGCCCATTCTCTGAATCTTTTTCTCCCAATCAGGCCTGGATCCTGGTGTAACTGGGGTGACCCCAGGGGGCCTAATGGCCCTCTGTTTGTAACCGTGGGTGATCTTTACAATGTTTAATGGCCAGACCAATCAGAACAGAAGATGGCTGAAAAGTCACTGGCATGTCTGTCCCGGAGCTCTCTTGACCCCTGACCCTGTCTGTGGCACTTGGTCCTGGTTTCCTGGACCCTTGCCAGCACACGCAGGGAACTTGGCCTGTCACCCAATCCCAGAAGAAAATCCTTAATTGGACTAAGCCAGGCATGGTTATCTCAGCCTCCTTTGCCCCTGCTGGCTTAAGGGGTGGGCAGGCACATTCGTTTACTATGGCTGCTGTGACCAATGACAACAGCTTCAGTATAAAACAACACCAATTTGTTATCTTATGGTTGTGTCAGTCAGAAGCTGGGTACAGACTCACTGGACTGAAATCAAGGGGTCTGCAGGGCTGACTTCCTTTCTGGAGCCTCTAGGGGAGAATTGGTTTCCTTGTTCTTTCAGGTCTTGGGAGAATTTAGTTCCTTGTGGCTGTAAGACTGAGGTCCCGGGCTCTCAGCTGGGGGCCTCTATTAGCATCTAGTGGCCCCTCTCCAGGTCTTAGGCAGAGACCCCTTACTTTCAGAACCAGTGACTGATCCCCCTCACTGCCACCTCCATCACCCAGCTGGGTTTCTGTGATTTTGTGGAGCACCCCAGATAATCCGGGAGAGCCTCCCTTAATCACATCTGCAAAATCCCTGTTGCCATGTACGGTAAAAAATTCAAGGGCCTGAGGGGCTAAGTGTGAGATGAGGTTTCCATGAGCATGGGTAACAGTAAAATGTGGTAAAATTATTAGGAAGTGAGTGAGTTTTGATCATTTATTACCTGTGTTTCAAATCCAGTTTATTCTATTTTATCTTTGTGTAACTTAATCTTTAATAACTGCTGTCTTTAACAATTGGCTTGCAAATTTCCTGAAAACTTATCAGTTAGGTTCAGTCACCACTGGTTTGAGCCAGCTCCAGCACTTACCGCTGCTGGAGTCTAGGATGAGGCTTTGCTTTCCATTGCTTTTAGAATGGTTGTGAGGATGCAAATAAAAAATATGATTCTCCACTAATGACCTTTGAATAGACAGCTGGTAATAGAGAGCCCGTGACCAGGCTTCAGTATTCTTTCCTGTGTCTGAGAAGGTCTTAATCGCATCTCTCATACTTAAAAGAAAGGCAAACAAAAAACTAGCTAAGGGTGGAGACCAAATGATTGCCAAGGCTCCAGCTAAGGTCTGTGAAAACTGAACTCTGCCCAGTGCCAGGGTGGGGCCCTGTGATGGCTTCCAGTTTGAAACAGCTCTCAGCAACTGGGCTTGAGCGAGCCCTGCTCAGAGCTCTGTCCTCTCTCCTCGCCTGCCCTGACCACACCCACTGCGAAAGCAGCACCAAAGAAAAAGCCCAAGTCATCTTATTCTATTACATTTCAGAAAGGACAGGCTCCCCCCACCCCCACCCCTTCAGGAACGAAGGGAGCCTAAAAAGAAGTAACAATTAGATTGCTCCTCCCAAAGTCACGAAGAAGCACTGGGCTGGGGCTGTCTTAACCTTTTGTTGTGGGTGCAGTGCTGATGTCACTGGATACCAGAGTGGGCAGGCGCAGCGCAGGAAGGGAGAGAGACAGCTGGAGAATCAGCTGTGCTCCATTACCCTCTGCACTAGCCAGCTCCCCGGTTCAGGGATAGTACCATATATGGACTCAGGCTCAGGACGGCTGTCCTGCTGATTTGCATCGGAGTTCCCTGAAAATTGCATCTGGGGATTAGGTCATTGTGACCAGCAAAAGGGAGAGCCCAGAAAGGCTGGTCAGCATAAAGAAATCAGGCTGATTGTGGTCTGACATGGAAAGATGAGGGAAGGGGATGCAGCCCCTTTCCAGCCTGGGAAGGGAGTGAAGTTGCACTTGGGAGTGAAGGCTCTAGCCTGAGCTCCGATCTGTGGGGGGGGACTGTCAGCAAGAGGACCAGCCCCCTTCTGCAGACTCCATCCTGCCTCTGGCGGGCCAGCTCTCAGAATTTTATTCTGAGGCTGATTCAGACATGGGGAATAACTCCAAAATCTCAGATGTGGGAGGCAGCCTCCCTGACTGTGGGTGACGGTGGCTGTGACACTGCTGAAGGGACAGGAACCCTACTGGCCAAGTGAGGGACAGTCCAGGCTCTGACTTACTCTGAGGTCCAGATGGGTTCACCCAGGTAGAACCCAGACTCCAACTCTGTCCCCTAAATGCAGACTGGGTCAGCCCAGGACAATGCCACAGGCGCTGTGGGAAACCAGGGAAATGGGAAAGGAAACGGCGGGCTGGGAGTAATCTGGGAAAGTGGCTTTTAATAGATGGACGATAAATTGGATCCACTTTGTCAAGATTTAATTAACTTGTTTTGTGGTGGTTTCAACAATTGGGTGGCTTTAGTTTTGTTTGTTTGTTTGTTTGTTTGTTTGTTTGTTTTAAGGACCAGCTTGAATTATTTCAGGACCTTTCCTTCTCTGTGCACTTCTTAATTTTGTTTCAAAAAACCAGAACCACGGATTACTGTTTGGCCGTGAGAATGAGCTGCTCCCGAGGCGGGGCACAGAAATCTCACAAACATAAGGTGCAGAGAAAGGAGGCCGACACAAAGGAGGACTGTGAATCCCATTCAGATCAGCTCGAAAATGGGCAAATCCATCTGTGATGTCAGAAGGCAGGATAGTGGGTCCTTTGTTGGCATTAGTGGCTGGGAGGGGCAGGAGGGCCCCGGGGTGTGGGTGATGTACTCATTCTTTGTCTGGGAGCTGCTAACGTGGATGTAAACACACGGAGATGTCCACTGAAGATCTGTGACGTGTCTGCAGGTCTGTTATATTTCACTAAAAAGCTTTTTTAAAAAAAGAATGTAATCCTGGGAAGTATGCTGTGACAGTAGAAGAGTGAACCAAAAATAAACCCTGAGGATCGATGCGGCAGCAGGGCACTACCCCAGGGCTAGGAGTCAGACTGATCTGTGCTCCCACTGCTGCTGGGCACTGGTGAAGGGGTCTTAGGGACCCAGCTCCCCGCAGCATCCTCTGCTGCAGAAAAAAGGAGTGGGATTCGATTCAATGCTCTCTCAGAGAAGACTCCGCTTTCTACCTGTTTCGGTGGAGATGTTATAGATTTAACGTCCGCTTTGCCTCTCGCGTGATTTTCTCATCAAGGAGAGCTCTGCAGGCTTGGCGAGCGCGCAGATCAGTTTTCACAAAGCGCACACGCTCATGCGCGCACTCGCACGTGAGTGCGTAGGCGGATGCGGCCCCCCTCTGCATCCGCTCATCACCAGCCTTCTGGGTTACAGCACCGAATTGTTGGGTTATCCGGCCCGACTTGCTGTCCACGTGTAGGTAATACGAACTTTCACTTTCCCATTCCTCTCCATCCTCACCGTATCTCCACCCTCCTTGCTCTTGGTGTATTTTCTCCCAGGGCGGCATGCAAAGTACCGCAAACCGGATGGCTTAGAACCACAGAAACTTTTCATCTCACAGTTCTAGCAGCCAGAAGTTCAAAGTCACGGTGTTGGTTTGCAGTCACGGAAGGATCTTTCTGTGCCTCTCTCCTGGCGTCTGGTGATCTCACGTGATCCTGGCCTAGGGACCCACCCCTAATCCTCCGTCTCCTCCTGGCGCTCTCCCGTGACTTCACTGGGTCTTCCCTCTGCATGTCTGTGTCTGCGTTCAAATTTTCCCTTCTTGTAAGGATACCAGTCATTGAGTTAGAACCCACCCGAACCACCTGATTGTAACGATGCCCCCTGTCAAGACCCTATTTCCAAATAAGGTCACATCCTGAGGTACTGGAGGCTAGAACCAATATATAGTTTTTGAGGGAGGACACAATTCAACTTATAATATCCAGTGATGAAAAGGCTTCAGGGGAATTTAAAGTAGCCCCCCAACTCTGTGTTCTGCCAGGAAAGGTGAAGGTTCCCAGCTGAAGAGCAAACACCAAGAGACCTGGATGAATAGTAATCGTCTCCCGTTTTTGTATCATGCTTCTCATTTCCAAAGCACTTTCTGATTCCTCTCATTAAGAAAGGTAGAAATGCAGACTCTGGTGCCAGATCGCCTGGGTTGGGGTCTTAGCTCCATATGTTCCCAGCTGCTTGACCCTGCTCCCTCTGTGCCTCAGTTTCCTCACCTGTCAAACAGGGATGTCATAAGCTAACATGAGAAGTGCTTCCAGCAGTGCCACAGTTAGCACTGATAAGCTTTAGCTGCCAAAGAACAGGCTGCCAGGCAGTGTTATCTACATCTTACAGATAAGGAAACGGAGGCACAAGGGTGATTCAAGGCAGACCCAGACCAGAATCGCAGGCCTTCTGGGTTACAGCACTGACTCAGTGGGTTATCTAGCCCGACTTGCTGTCCACATGCAGGTAATAACCATCTCAGTGACAGCTGCCTTTCACCCACAAAGCGCCAGGCACAGTGTTAAGGGCTTTACGTACAACATCTCATTCCATCCTCATCAGAACCTGTGGGGCAGGCCACGTGACCCCATTTTACAGAGGCGCACACAGAGGCCTGAAAATTCAGGAAGCAGAGCTGAATCTCCCCGCTAGGGATGGGGAGCTGGGATTTGCATGCAGGCCTCCGCAACCTCAGGGCCTGAGTTTCCCACCCCATATGCACCATTGCCCCTGGAAAGAAGACGACTTGCGGTTGCTTGCTTTAGAAACCAAGTGTTGCTGGAATGAGTCAGGTGATATCTCTAAGTTCCCCGTGGGTTAGGAAGAGGCCATTCCTAACACCTTTCATCCTTCCCCCTGCTCCCTGGAGTCCCATATGTGTCCCATATGCTCTCCTGGAAGGATCTGCGGATCTGTCCCAAGAGCTTAGGGAGCCAAGCCCCAGAGAGGAGACACGCCAGATGAGAGCTTGATAGTCAAGCTGAGGGCTGGGCGCCAGCGGGACTGTCTGGTGCTGCCGAAGACAGAGGAGGATCCAATGCCAGAAGCCAGAGGGAGGCGCCGTGCCTGGGCACAAAGATTTTGTGACACCTCCCAGGTCTGTGAAGAGAGAGAAGATTGGATGGGTGCAGCAGGTCCTGGAATAGGGGTGCTGCTCTCCATGGATGCTTCAGACGGCTGCCTGGGAACACCTCCTGGTTGGAAATTTCAAGCAGAGGCCTAGTGGAAGCAGCCCCGGGGGCTGACATACATCCCAATGTACACATGTGGTTGTGGCTGACGGCCCAGACAGACACGACTGTTTTAGCTTCTGTCACTTCTTTTTCTCCCTCTATCAGTGGTATTGCTCTCCAAGTCTGTGATCCTAGCCCGCCTAATTAGGGTCCTCCCCGCCTATGGACCCTACCTGCTTCTCCGGGGGCCCCTGGTGGATCCGCCAAGGTGAGGTGAATCAGTGGAGGCAGGAAATAGGGCAGGTGTGGTGGGGGCCAAGGAGGGAGGAGGGCATTGTGGATTTTTGTCCAACAGAATTTAAAGAGCTCTGTCCTGACTCTCTCTTGTCCCCCTGGGTGAAGGACTTACTATGATTTAAGGGGTCACAAACACAACAGCTTGGACCCTAGAAGGGACTTGGAGGGGGAGGTAAAATAAAAGGTTGGCCACTTCCCTTCACTTCCATTTGGAGCCCCCTCGAAACTTCCCAGGGCATTGAGAAGGTAACATACTTAAGGGTTTTCCCAGAAGAATGCGGGCTGTGACTGGAGCACAAGGTGTTTACTCCCATGGAGGTGGGATTTTTATTGCTAGTTTCAACATCAAGGAGGTGTGAACATTCTGGACAAATCCTGACAATCAATACCACCTGAAGGAGGCCAGAAAGGGGCTCCCCAGGCCAGTGCTTCTCGAACTTAAGGTGCATGGTTTGAGAACAGCTAGGGAGCTCATGAAAATGCAGACTGTCACTCTGTAGGCCTGGGGTGGGGCCCAGGAGTCTGTGTTTCCAACAGGCTCCTGCTGTTTGTACTCTGGACTGAGAAACAAATGGGACCTAATTAAACTTACAAGCTTTGGCACAGCAAAGGAAACCATAAGCAAAACAAAGCGACAATCTACAGAATCGGAGAAAATATTTGAAAATGATGCAACTGACAAAGGCTTAATTTCCAGAATATATAACCAGCTCTTACAACTTAACAAAAAGCAAACAATCCAATCCAAAAATGGGCAGAAGACCTAAACAAGCAATTCTCCAATGAAGACATAAAAATGGCCAATAGGCACATGAAAAAATGCTCAATATGGCTAATTATCAGAGAAATGCAAATCAAAACTACAATGAGGTATCACCTCACACCAGTCAGAATGGCCATCATTAAAAAGTCCACAAACAATAAATGCTCAAGAGGGTGTAGAGAAAAAGGAACCCTCCCACACTGCTGGTGGGAATGCAGTTTGTGCAGCCATTATGGAAAACAGTATAGAGATTCCTCCAAAAACTAAAAATAGGCTTACCATATGATCCAGCAAACCCACTCCTAGGCATATATCTGGAGGGAACTCTAATTTGAAAAGATACATGCACCCCAATGTTTGTAGCAACACTATATACAATAGCTAAAACGTGGAAGCCTAAATGTCCATTGACAGATGACTGGATAAAGAAGTTATGGTATATTTATACAAGGGAATACTACTCAGCCATCAAAAAGAATAAAATAATGCCATTTGCAGCAACTTGGAAGGACCTGGAGATCATCATTCTAAGTGAGGTAAACCAGAAAGAGAAAGAAAAATACCATATGATATCACTCGTATGTGGAATCCAAAAAAAAAAAAAGGACACTAATGAACTGATTTACAAAAGAAACAGACTCACAGACATAGTAAACAATCTTATGGTTATTGGAGAAAGGGGATAGGAAGGGATAAATTTGGGAATTTGAGATTTGCAAGTGTTAACCACTATATATGAAAACAGATTAAAAAACAAATTTCTTCTGTATGGCACAGGGAACTATATTCAATATCCTGTAATAACCTTTAATGAAAAAGAATATGAAAAAAATGTATGTATATATATGCATAACTGAGACATTGTGCTGCACACCAGAAATTGACACATTGTAACTGACAGTACTTTAATTAAAAAAGAAGAAGAAAAGAAATACTCCTTATACTGTTCTGGCATTTTCCTCCACATACACTGCCCCCACCAAAAACTGAAAATAAAATGGGAATTGCATTTCCTAGAAATGTCTTACATAATCCCAAATAATTGGGAAAGGACTGCCTTACTGTATTTAGAGTTTTAATCTGTCCCCCCCGCCCCAGAATGGTTACACTTGATGGGGTCAGAGGGTAATGCAAAAGATGAGGAAGATTTCATGGAGAGTCTTGTGCAATCTTAAAGAACAAACAGAAACAACATTGTTAAAACTACCAGGTTTTAAGCTATGGTTACCAAAGGGGAAGGGGGCAGGAATAAATTAGGAGTTTGGGATTAACATATATACACTGTGATATATAGAATAGATAAACAACAAGGACCTACTGTAGAGCACAGGGAACTATATTCAATAACTTGTAATAATCTATAATGGAAAAGAATCTGAAAAAGAATATATGTAAGTATATGTGTAATTGAATCACTTTGCTGTACCCCCAAAACTAACACAACATTGTAAATCAACTGTATTTCAAAAACAAAAAAAACTACCCGGTTTTGCTCTAAAATGCATTCTGAAAAGTAGCTTTGATGGATATATAGGAATGAAAATGACTAGAAAAATGTGGTTAAAGGCAAATTTTATTTGTTCTTTATGATTTCTGTATTTCCCAAATTTTCTCCAAATGAACCTATGTTGCTTTTATTTTATTTTTAAGGCTAAACTTGAAACATTCTGGACTGGGGAAGTTCATGGGCCTTTTCCCTGGTGCTAGGAGCCAGAATGGAATCTTTAGCATCTGAGAGCTGGTTCCACACAGGCAGGTACACTTGGCAGATCACTGAACCTTTGGGGATGGAGGGAGGACAAGAATCTTCTGGCGCTGAGGAGACAAAGCCGGCAAGGCAGGTCGGCATCACCTCACCATTCGGCATTGAAAGAGGGAGAGTGCCAGCCTTGGGGGAGCACCCAGCCTCTGCCTCCTGAGGTCAAGCTGACCGCTTGTGGCCTGAGATCTGATTTATTTTAGTTTCCATGTCTGTGAGCAAGGCCAATTTGCATCAATGATGGTCTGGCACCTTGATCCATGTTTACAAATCAATGAGCAGACTACCTAAATCAATTAATGGTGCCGTGTGCACTTTATAGATGAGAAAAGGCAGGTTGAGGGAGAGAGGTTGGAGAGGGTGGAAGTAGTCATGGAAATGGAAACTTCATAACTCAGTTTCCCTTCCAAGGCACTTCCTTGCCATCAGCGATGCCCAACCTGCAGAAGGGCTCGTGCAGCATAACTTTAGATAAACGCAGTCCTCTTCTTATCAGCAAGCTGCTCTGTATATAGTAGGTGCTCAGTTTTTGGAATACCCTACTGTTTCTCTCATAATGGTTTGAGCATACAGCAAAGAGCAATTTTTAGGAAACTATCATCTTTTCCCACTGGGAGGAGTAAGCTTTGCAAAGAAGTTTGCATATGCCATCACCAATACCTGTATGATAAATCAAATAAGAGAATATTGAAGCAACAAAATTTAGGAAGATTGAAACAACAGAATAGATTGCTAAGAGACAGGAATGATGAAATGAAGCAATGTTCTTTCAGGTTTACATGTTATAAGATGGCTTTGTAGGTTTCATGCATGTGGTTTCTAGTGTTTGAGAAGATAAAATTACAGGAGGGCTGCCTTCTTAGATCCTTCCGCCCTCTGTTCCAGAATAAAGACTGGCCTTCTGTTACTATCTTGGCCAATCTCTCTGCTGCTTTTTTGCCAGGCCTAGGCAGTCTGGAATTATCTTTATCCTTCACGCTTGGGCTGCAGAGGTAAATGTAAGGGCCACGTACTCTTGTCTCCTGTCTTCATTCCTCTGGGTCTGTTGTTGACTTAGATTCATGACCTTTCCCAGCAGGGGTCTCGAATTTTCATGTCTTCCTCTCAAAAAAAAAAAAGGCAAAACTTCTTCATATGGGGGGAGGAACAACTGACGACAGTTTAGAGTAGCTCAGATAGGTTGTATTCCAGGCCAAACTCGAAGCAGACAGATTTGTCTCCTATCTCTCCTTGACTATTTCTGATTCTCTGTTTTCAGTGTCAAGCCACCCTGGGCCCCCAGAGCAGCTCCTTGGGGCTCTTTATCAGCTCCGGGAAGGCTCCTACCTACAGCTTCACCCTGACCTCCATACCTCTCCCGCCATCACCATCCCCTCCGAACATACCCGGCCTTCAGCACCTTTATTGTAAATTGACCAGGTGTACCAATTGGCTTCACAGTGAGAATTAAGGGCAAGGGCATTTTTTTTGAGATGACAGACCTTCATGCCACTCAATGTAAGCAACCGTGGCCTTAGGACTAGGGGCCCCATAAAGATTGATGACAGATGAGTGAAGATGTGGCCTATGTGGTGTTCCCTTGATTCCAAGAACCTTCCTCCAGCCCCGTGAGCATCAGTGACTCAGCAGCAGCAGCAGAGGACCAAATTGTTCCCGAAGTAAAGCAGATAAGAGAACACACAAGGTGGTATTTGCCAGGGTGAATCATTGCCCTTTCATCACGTTTGCACTGTCTACTTCTGACCCAAGGTCCCTCGCTGAGCAAACTGATACCTGACCAGCTCATCTCTCCACAGCGGATTCGGCACATGCCACGGCCTCTGTCGCAACGCCACGCTCTCCCTGACTGCCTTGCTCTGGGGAGGTGGGCTCTGCCACTTACATTCCAGGCTGGGGGAGGCAGGTGACCAGCTGTGGGCCTCGGGGCCCCTTTCCCCCAGTGAGAACTGGCCCTGAGTTCCCACAGCTTTGCCGTATCTTCCCACAACCCTACATCGAGCTCCGTAATTGATCATGGGAAGCACTCTGCCGTAGAGAAAAGCAGCTGGGAAGGCTCCGGGAGATCCTGATTTCCGGCTGTGCTAGCACCAGCAGCCAATGAAAACACTGTTCCATCCGTTTGCTGTCAGAGGCAGCAGGAGCTGGAGTTCTCACACCCAGGTCAAGTGAACACGAACCTGAGAAGGAAGCTCTCTGTAGTTAGGGGAGGCTCTGCCAGCTTTGTTAGGCTGCCGTGGTTTCTGGGTTGGAACTACAAGACCCCCAGCTGAGAGCATAGGTTGGGGACCCCAAACAGGGATGTGAGCTATGTTGGGCCACACACAGCCCTAGAAACTTTTCAGGGGCTCCTCCTGACCAGCAGTCATCCGGATCTGACTCATTCTTAGCTCACTGGGAATAACGGCAGAGATGGGTCTCTTAGTCCAACTGAGGATGTTGGATTGGGGCAAATGCAGAAATACATTCCTGGTGTGTGTGTGTGTGGTGTGTGTGTGGTGTGTGTGTGTTGGGAGGGGTACTATTTACTTTCTGATCTGAGAGCAAATGTGATTGAACCTGAAAAGACTCTAGGAAGGGCAAGTTACAGGCAAACATAAGTGTTACCAGTTTGCCTCTTAAATATTTATCCATCTGTATTTAAATATTCGTCAGCCTAAATTTCCTTATCTTGAGAGGCCATACAACCTGGTGATGAAACCCACAGGCTTTGGCATCAGACAGATCTGGGCGTGAATTCCAGCTGTACTCCCTGGGTGGTCTTGGGCAAGTTACATAACTTTTCTAGGTCTCGGTTCCTTTGTTAGTAAGATGGAGATGGTGATAACAAATTGTTCCCACCAAATAGAGTTATTTTTGAGGCTTGAATGAGTGAATGCAGTCAAAGTGGTAGAACAGTGCTTTATTAAATAAATACTCCAGTGTGGGGTGGAAATACTCCATACATGTCAGCTATCATCTTAGGAATGTGAAAGCTCATCATTTTTGGGTAAAAGTCAGATTTACTTAGGTCTAATTTATGTACAACAAAGTTTACCCCTTTGGGTGTACGTTTCTATGAGTTTTAACAAGCACGTACAGTCATGTAACTGCACCACCACCACCGCCACAGTCAAGATGGAAACCCTAAAGAGTTCCTCTGTGTCCCTTTGTCAACTCCTTTCCCACCATAATCCCAGGCACACACCGATCTGTTTTCTGTCCCTGTAGTTTTGACTTTTCCTGAATGTCGTATAAATGGAACCACATAGTATGTAGAAGATCATTTTTAAAGAAGAACATTTTTATACTTGACATCCAATAAATTTCTAAGCATATTTAAAGAATCAAGATCTAATTTTCATTCCAAATCAGATGATATTATTTCCCACTGACTTACAGAAGGGGTGGAATATTTTTCAAGCGCCTCTTGCATTAGTGCCTTTACGGGTAAATGGGTCTTTCTCAGACTCTCTCAGTCATTCAGTCTCCCTCTTGAGGCTGGAGTTGGCAAGGAGGAGGGGATGAGAGACAGCAGAACTCAGGTACTCAGAAAAGGGAAATAAAAGCCATTCCCCTTCTTTTCTGAATGGCTAGAGAGACGAGCAGATTGTCATGTGAGGCAGGAAGTGAGTGGCATGGTTCTCCATCTCTCCGTCTTAGGGGAAGTCTGGGGAGCTATGGAGAGGAACGCCAAGGGCAGGGGCATGTCGTTTTCACTTGTTTGTTTCAATTCATGGCTTGGACTCTGGGATGAGGTTGCCTGGCAACCACCCTGCACCAAACCTGGGAGGTAGCCACTCAGCGAGCCTAGTGGCACCGTGACTGTCTCAGTTCCTGCCTGGCATGGTGGGGCCACTGACGTTCCCTCAGGGAGTGGGGAAAGCAAAGTATCTGAGTTGAGAGGGATGCGCTGTGACAAGGGAAGACGATCCTATGGCAAGGAGCACAAGCTAATTCCCTAGACCAGGGGCTGGACAGAAGATGTGGCTTGGAGGGTTTAACACCAGCAAGGGGCTGCAGGAGCCAGGCAGCCAGAAATCACCCCCAAACGCTGGCCAAGGGGCTGGATGTTGAAGCGCACGTCCAGTCAACTTAGCTGTCTGCAAAGGTCAGCAGGGAGGCAACAGAGGGCAACAGTGGTGATCAGGGCATCCAGGGACACTTCTTGGATTCTAGAACCCTGCTACCCTAGTCCCATGAGGATTCAGCTAACACACCCCTCCCCCAATCCTACCTTGGGGGCAACAAAATCAGAGAACCTAAGCATTCTTCCTCAAGGATTGTTTGAATGATTGCAGCCAACTAAGGTGACTCAGTGGTCGAAGGCTTGAGAGGAAGTCAAAAGCTGTTTTCTCAGCTCATCTGAGCACAATGTGTGTAAAACTCTAGACCCAGGGCACCCCCATGACAGCTTCATGGCTACTTTATCTTCATTTCTGATCTGTTACCTCTTGACAGCAGCCTCGAAAACTGCAGCTTTAAGAATCATGGTCTTGCTTCCTTAAAAATTTAAAAATAGAGCTACCATATAATCCAGCAATTCCACTCCTGGGCATATATCCAGAAAAGATGAAAACTTTAATTGGAAAAGATACATGCACCCCAATGTTCATAGCAGCACTATTTATAACAGCCAAGACATGGAAGAAACCTAAGTGTCCATCGACAGAGAAGTTGTGGTATATTTATACAATGGAATACTACTCAGCCATAAAAAAAGGATGAAATGCCATTTGCAGCAACATGGATGGACCATACTAAGTGAAGTAAGTCATGGATGGAGATTATCATACTAAGTGAAGTAAATCAGACAAAGACAAATATCATGTGACTTATAAGTGGAATCTAAAAAAAAAATGACACAAATGAACTTATTTAAAAAACAGAAACAGACTCACAGACATAGAAAACAAACTTATGGCTACCAAAGGGAAAAGAAGGGGAAGGGCTAAATTAGGAGTCTGGGATTAGCAGATACAAATTACTATATACAAACTAGATAAACAACTAGGTCCTACTATATAACACAGGTAACTAATTTCAATAGCTTGTAATAATCTATAATAAAAAAGAGTATATACATATATGGTGTGTGTGTATAACTGAATCACTATGCTGTACACCAGAAACTAACACAACATTGTAAATTAACTATACTTCAACTGAAAAAAAAAAAAAGAATCATGGTCTCGCAACCAATAGGCCAATAGTGCAACACATCCCTCTACAAATAATGATTTTTTAAAAATTGGTTACTTAAATAGACAGTCTGTAACCTGTCTTTAAGTTCAGGATTTCACCATTTAGATTTCTTCAGTGAGCCCTTGCCCTCCCTTTTTGGATACACACAAAGGGACATCATGCCATTAGATGCATTTATGCATTTCCACAGAGCAAACATGAGTTTTTCCTCATGAGCAACTGAAATAAGATTTGGATGCTAGGAGATTAAGAAAATGATTATAAATAACAGGGAAAACAAATATCCTTTATTTGATAGCAAATAAACTTTAAATGTTAAGGCAGGTTCCAATGCCACAGTGATCAAGTAATTAGGAGTTCCAATGGAAAATGAGCTTAACCCAGAGAAATGCAATAAACAATTATAGTTCCCATGTGTAACTGGGCAGGAAAAAAAAATAAGATTTAAGAAGGTTGAAGAATTTTTTTGTAGACCTCCCTCAAGACTGGATGCTGGAACATGAATGAGTCACTGTAAAGTACGTCATTATTATTATTATTATTATTATTATTATTTTGCACCCTTTTATTACTCTGAGGCAAGGAAATCAATCTAGGGAAAAGGTGAGAGTTGGCATCTTGAAATGCACTGGGAAATTATAAATTATGAGAGCTATTGATAAAGGTGGTATTTATAGCTCCATAACGGATTTTATATTATTTACGTCTGGACTACGTACACAATCAACACCCACTAACACACTCCAGTTAATTAGTGCTGCTTCCATTTTCAGAGTCACATGAGACTTCTTGTAGCCAAACACACATGAGATGGAGACGCTTTGAGAGGGTCACTTGGATCAAGACTTAAAATACAGACATTTAAAATGAAGGCCTCTCAAGCCAGACTGTTCATTTTGACATAAACTGGACCCAAATTGGTATCACTGAGGCTGTATTTTTGGTACCCGCCTACAAACACAAATTCTCATGTGTGATGTCAGATGGTACATATATAAAATAAGTATATAAAATGTCCACTGACCTGGTGAATTTCTGATTCTGAGAACTCTGGGAGAGTTTTCCCCCAAATCCCATCTTCGGATCCTGTAGCTGGGAGGAACATCATCAAACCGGGAGCATCAGCAGTCCTCTTTGACTAGCTACCTCAGTCCATCCCCCTCGAGTCTTGAGTTCCTCTTCCTTTGGTGAGGTCTTGAGTTTCGTTCATTCAACTACTGATTTATTCATTTGTCTTATCAGTGATTTATTGCTGTGTCATAAATTACCCCCAAGTCTTAGTGGCTTAAAACTGCACACATGGTTTTACCTGTTGGTTTCTGAGGGTCAGGCGTGGTTTAGTTGGGTTCTCTTGCTTCAGGGTCTCTCATGAGGCTGTAATCAAGGCATCAGCCAGAGCTGAGGGACCTCCAGTCAGGAAGCGTTCACTCCCAAGCTCACACGGCTGTGGGCAGGATTCAGTTCCTCGCAGGTCGTCGGACTGGGCCTCAGCTCCTCCGGAGGCCACCCTCAGTTCCTTGCTGTGTGACCATTTCCAACATGGCGGCTTGCTTCATCAAAGCCTGACAGCTGAGATGGTAACAAGCAAGATGAAAGTTACACTCTTTTTATAACCTGATAATGGAAGTAAGATACTCTCGATGTTGCCATATCCCATGGTTTAGAAGCAAGTTTCTCCGGGTAAGGAGATTACACAAGGCAGGTGGGGATCACTGGGGGTCATTTCAGAAGTGGCCAATCACATTTGTTAGGAATTTGTTGAGCATCTCCTAGCTGCCTGACCCTGGGCCAGGTGCAGGGAATAGAGGGATGAACATCCTTCTTTCATCAGAACTCACTACCTATCTGGGGGAAAGGGACCAGACATTCAATAGATTATTGCAATTGGTGATAAACACACTATGTTAGAAATACAGGGAATAAAAGCTCCAACCCGGTCTAGGTTGAGGGAGGTAGATACCAGGCAGGGACATAGCAATGGAGGCTTGAAGAAGAACTGGCCCAGGAAAGAGAAGGAGGAAGGAAGTTTTCCAGGTTGAGGAAAGATCCTGTGCAAACGTCCTGAGGCAGGAAAGATCATGTGGTATTTGAGAGAAGAGTAGCTGGAGTGTGGAGGAGGGAGTGGGGCCCTGTCTGCTGTCTTAAGGAGTCTGGTCCATGACCAGAGACCATGGAGAAGCCCTTGAGAAGTGATTCAGAGAGCCCTTAGGCCTCCTTTCTCCTTCTCCTGCTGCCTTCTCTCTCCTGGCTGCAGTCAATCTTGAGGCTGTGACCATGATCAGATGCCCCTGAACGGCCTGCCTCCTTTATCCTGGGATGATATCCTGCTGTTGTGGTACATATAGACCCAAAGGCTCTTCCTCTTCCCACCTATAGGATTTTTACTAGTGTTTTTAAGCAAAACCAGATGTAGACTCTTAATACATAAAACAGACAAAAGCAGAACCACTCAGATCAAAGTCAGTTTCAGGAGAAGTGGCCCTTGTGAGAACCCTCCCCCACATTTCCATAAGGATCCCCAAGACACCTCTCTGGAGCTCCAGGACTCTGAAAATCCTAGCTGGAGAAACATGTCCCGAGGCCACAACTTTGCCAACCATTATTCCCATGAGATTCTCTCAATAAACTTGTACTGAATCCATACCACATTATCAGGCATGAAGGAGGCCCTGAGAACATGAAGGTGGTTAATTTAAGACAGTGTCTTCCCTCCGTGCACTCCCCGTCTAAGGAGGGACTCACGGGGGTGAATGACTCACCGCATCGCCATGTGATGTGCACTTGCAGAAGGTGGGGCTGGGAACCTGGTGGCTCAGCGGGGACACAGGCAGAAAAGACTTCCAAAGTAGATGGTGCCTTGGATGGACCTGGAGATGATCACACCAAGTGAAGTGAGTCAGAGAAAGACATATATCACATGATATCACTTACATGTGGAATCTAAAAAATGATACAAATGAACTCATTTACGAAACAGAAACAGACTCACAGACATAGAAAACAAACTGATGGTTACCAAGAGTTCCGGGAAAGGGAGGAGGGAGGGATAAATTAGGAGTCTGAGATCAGCAGACACACACTACTATATATAAAATAGATAAACAACAAGGTCCTACTGTACAGCACAGGGAACTATACTCAATATCTTGTAATAGCCTATAATGAACAAGAGTAGGAAGAGGAATATATATGTATATATATAACTGAATCATTATGCTCTACACCAGAAACTAACACATTGTAAATCAACTATATTCAATTAAAAAAAAAGTTTATGAAGCTTGAGTTTGCAGGTCAACAAGAGGCCTGATGGTCCCTGTCTCTGGGGAGGTGCCCTTGCATTTACCCCTTGCCCCTGCTCATCTCAGACCCCCCCATCCAGATGGGGTGCCCCTCTCACTGTGCTAAAACAGCTGCTCCAGGCTTTCAGTGGAAAGGCCCTGATGGAGCTCCCAGGTTCTGTAACAGCCATGGTGTGAGTAAGCCCATACTGGGTTTTAATTTCTCAGTTTCTGGACTGGAACAGAAAATGTGCAGCTTGCCACTGTTCTATATTCCCCAGCTGTCTTCTCCACTTCTCAGTGGAGGGACGGAGCAGGGATCACTCTGTATCCCAGCTCACTCAGAGCGTTTCCTCCCACCGAGGCTCTGTTCAGAAGAGGCAGCGGACCTCCCACCTGGTTTGAGTCTCAGACCAGGGTCACCCATCAGGTCTCACGTGTTCTGTTGGTCTCATGAGTTCTCCCTGATGGGCCTGGACACTTTAGAATTCTAGGGAGCGCTGGCTTCCGTTTGCTGAGTAACTATCCAGGGATTTGACTAATCATTCATAACCACAACTGAAAGTTCCTACCAGCCCCCAAACAGTCAATTCAGTAAAAGTAAAGTCTCAAATTTAAACTTAAAGCAACTTAAGTCTGAAATTTAAAGTAGGCTGAGGCTATGTGATAACAGAACAACTAACTGGCCCTTCAGAGGAAAAGGCTTCGGGACCGGATGTTGGCTTGTGCAAGCCAGGCAGCCTCTTGTTTAATTGTTTTATCTCTGATGACTCATTCGGAATCTTTAGCTTAGCCTCAGGCCAGGTTTGGATAATACCAGCAAAGGAAGCCAGCCCAACTCTCTCCTCCTTCTTAAGATCTTCCTTCCAACACAAAATAAGCTCCATCTTTGTCCTACAAACTCTAATCACCTTTGGATTTTTCCACACGTTGTTAAGTCCTAGCATCATACCTTGGAATACCTACACCTCTTATCATGTTTTTACAACGTTTATGAACAGTTTATACTGTTTTCCCTGCTCAGGTGGTGCATTTTGTCTGCCAGAGTAGATGGTAAGCTCCTTTCCTCTCAGGGAATGCTCCCCCCCATATTGGAATTTCTGGTTGTTTCTCACTTCCAAGAGGCTTAGCACCATGTTGGGCAAGCAGGCACTCTAGAAATATTTGTGAGTGAATGAATAACTATGGTCCACTCCATGTATCACGCAGCCAGTCTCCCTGACACGAGGAGACCTAGCTGAGACCCAGCCAGGGCATCGGTGAGGGAACGAGGCCGTCTGGGAGGGCTGCACGTGGTTCACAGCTGGCAGGCAATGGGACCCCAGGTCAAGTACGTGCAAAATTTAACATCTTTATGCCTTAAAAAAAAAGTCCCTTTTCCTTTAGTTGTAATTTAGCCATTTTTACCACAATTCATCTCTTTTACTGGTTGATTGAAATAAAATGCACAGCCAAAAAGGAGAGTTATGTTTTATTCGGTGGACATACCTGAGGACTGAACCCATTGAGCCTGGAATGACAGCCTCTCAGATCACTCTGAGGGACGGCTCCGGAGAGGTAGGGGAGGAGGCAGGATATACAGGAGTTTTTGCAACAAAGACCAGGTAGTCGGAACATCAAAAGATGCCTGTTAATTAAAGAAAACCAGGTATCGCAAGTTAAAGAATTTAGTGCTTTTCTATGCATGGAAAGGTGCAAAGGTCTGGGCTCATGGAAATCATTCCTTTGATGTGCACCTAGCTATCCAGGGCCAATGTCCTGTGCTTTCCCATCCTGAGTTCCCCAGGCAGGGGGACCGTTGAACGTGTCTGCAGAGGACAGCTGGCTGCCTGCTTGTCTGCATCCTGAGTTGGCGATAGCATCTGATGACTTGAGGCCATGGCATTCTTTTTTTTAATTTATTTTACAATGTATTTTTAAGATTGAAGTATAGTTGATATACAATATTATATGTTACAAGTACACAACATAGTAATTCACAATTTTTAAAGGTTATACTCCATTTATAGTTCTTATAAAATATTGGCTGTGTTCCTCGTGCTGTACCATACATCCTTGGAGCTTATTTCATACCTGAGAGTTTATACCTCTTAATCCTCCACCTCCATCTTGCCCCTCCCCTCTCCCCACTGGTAACCACTAGTTCCTTCTCTATACCTGTGAGTCTGTTTCTTTTCTGTTATATTCACTAGTTTGTTGTATTTTTTCTAAGACTCCACATGTAAGTGGTATCTTACAGTATTTCTCTTTCTCTGTCTGACTTATTTCACTTAGCATTATGCCCTCCAAGTCCATCCATGCTGCACACCAGAAACTAATACAACATTTTAAATCAACTCTCCTTCAATTAAAAAGCAAATAAACAACCAGCCCATTTAAAATATGGGCGGGAGAACTGAACAGACATTTTTCCAAAAGAGGAAATGCAGATGGCCCACAGGAACATGAAAAGTTGCTCAGCATCACTAATATCAGGGAAATGCAGATCAAAATCACGAGACACCATCTCACACATGCCAGAACGGGGCCACGGCATTCTCTGTTGATACGGCTTGTAGTAGTTTTCGTTCACACACTCAAGAGAGTGGTCCCTGAAAACAGCCCAGCGGAGGATTCTGCTAAGAGCAGCGTGCGTGTGGTTTTATTTCCTATTTCCAACGACTTCTGTTTCCTCAGAAGGCGGGCAGTTAGAACTTCACCTCCTTTAATAGAGGGGAGAAGCTGACTAGCAGGTAATACAACCAGATGTTCCTGATGTGCTTATTCAAAGAATTTGTGTTTTAGTGCAAGCGAGGGGGCTGCACGGTCTTCACCCTGGATAACGTGGTTATCCAGGGAGGGGGTAGTCCTGTTCTTAGGACGCTCTGCCGGCTTTCTGGCTGTGGGTGACTCATTCAACCATCTGGCAACTTTCCTGCTGTCATTAAAGGTGAGGAGGAGAGCAGGGATGGCACAAATTGCTTTTCAGGCCTAAGGATATTGTGAAAATGAATTGCTTATTGTCCCTCCCTTCTAGGAAAAAGTTCCACAAAATGTGTGCATTCCTGGACTCGGCTTTTTCTGTAAACTGGATCCTCTTCCTGTCTGCTGTCTTTCTAGCAAAGGGATTGCTTTCCACTTGACACCTTTCCAGAGGCAACCAGTCAAGTCTTGTCAAGTCTTTTCAAGTCTCCCTTTCCAAAGCTTGTGCCTCTGTTCTTTTTATATACCTCATTCATTCACTCAGTGACAGTCACTAAGCATCAGTGAAATGCAAGCCATTGTATTGGATAAAAATAAGAATAAGACTAAGAAATGAACAGAAGTAAGACGCAAGAATTGGTTCTCACCAGTAAGCAGCTTACAAAGCTTCTTAAGGGCCACACTTTTCAACTGTTTCTCAGATATTTTCCTCACATGTGAGAAACCGGAGGTCCAAGTCTAGTCTCCTGTCTGCGGTCTCTTACCTGTTTTCTCTAATCCAAGCATTCCCTGGCCAAATTAATACTCCTAAATAAACATTTTAATCATCTTACGGAGTTCAGACTTTCAATAGCTCTTCAGTGCTCCCAGAATAAGGATCAAACTTTCAATTTTACTGTGAAGCTCAAAAGCATCTAAGATATGAAGTGAACTTATTTCCTGACCTCACTTCCCACAACTCATTATGAATTTCTGCTCGGATAAATTGGTCAGATCACTAAACTCAGAGTATATGTCCGACCTGTCTATTTCCATGTTCAACAGTGGATTGGATGTCTTCTGAGTGGCAGTGCTGTGATAAAAAATGGTGCCCCGTTTCTGCATTCAAAGAGCCTATTGTTTAGACAAGGATACTGACGAAGGAATTGACCATGACAATGATGGTAGGAACATTGGGTGTGATTAAGCACTGGATGCGAAGAGAGCACACAGAACCACAGCTAACCCAGCTTTGGAGAAGTCAAGGAATGGTGTGTGTGTGTGTGTGTGTGTGTGTGTGTGTGTGTGTGTGTGTGTGTTGAGTGCAGGGAAACTGCAAGAGAGGCTGAAGAGGGAAGCGAACCCAGAACATTGGAGAGCTCATAAACTTGGCTGACAGCGTTAGGATGGATGGGTTTGAAGCAGCAGATTCTCATGCCCGGATCTGGCTGTCATCTAGAGAATGCCACACTGCAGTCCCATAAATCAGGAATGGAGTGTTCAGGAGCGTTAAGTAAGGTCTTTCTTTCCAGGATTCTTGTTAAGTTGTTTGGTCAATTTCCCTACATTAGTCCTAAAAGTACAAGAACTCCAACTGAGTCCTTCTTTGAGAATTCAGGCTCTTGGAGGACCTTAGGAGAATCATATAAAGGAGACTTGCCTACATCAATACAGAGACTAGCACCTCACCTAGTGGTACTTCATATCAAACTCTGGCCACAAAGGTACTAGTTACCACCGGTTGAGCGCTCACTACATACCCATATGGTTGCATGACTTTGAGTGAGATAACGATTACTATACCCACTTTAGTGATGAGAAAACTGAGACTCCAACAGTTTAGGCAACTGGCTTGAGGTCTTAGGGTTGGTTGTAAATATTTGCTTACTGTGAACAAATAAAGTTGGAATTTGAACCCAGAATTTTCTTATGTCAAAGTACAGGTAATTTGAAGGTTTATTTAGTTGAAATGTACTGTTTTAGTCAAAGATGTTTTAGGATATTTCCTTTCTGTCACCCTTTCTCATAAGTCCAGGTGTACAGGCTACCCTGCTTTGCCTGGAGTGGTAGATGTGTAACAGATACATAGAGCCTTGGACAGAGAAATGAGGAGTAAAGGAAGGGTGCACCAGGGAGGAGGATGAGGGGTGATTCTGGGTGGTCTGAACTGACGGGATACGGGAGAGCGAATTTAAACCGTGCACGGTGAATAGGGCTAACGTTTCCCTCGCTGACTTCCACGCAGGCCCACGCCTTATCTTAGTAACTAGTGGGCTGGAGGGAAACTGCTTCCCTCCTGGGCCCATCTGAGAGGCGTAATGAATGGTTCCTGACAGAAGGCTCCCTTGTCTGGGGGAACATGAGTACACAGGACGGAGTCCTCCAAAAACAGAGGCCCATGTCCAGCTTTAAAAAACCACCAACCAACCTGTACCCAGAAACAGCCATTCATTTAGATGTGCAGGAACTGAACGACTTCAAAAATGTTCCAAGTCAAACGGCCCAGGGTAAAAAACAAACAGCAGCAGCCTGCTCCCAGAGGCTTCCAGGAATCACCCAGCCCCACAAAGAAAACAAGGGCCAGATCTGCTTGTTAACCCCTTCACATCTGAGAGGAGACCTCTGGGCCTCAATATTGTTGAACTATCTTACAGTGGAAAAAAAATAATAATGAAAATGAAGCAAGACCTTGAAAACTGGTTAGGAACCCAATGAGAAGGCAGAATGTTTCAGCTGATATCCCATCACTTACTATCCGCCCTTAGAAGCAAGCACCCAGATGCTTACTGCAACATTCATTGTGATTGCAAAAACAAACAACAACATCAACAACAAAAACAATAAACCAGAAAACAATTTAAATATCCATTAATAGTGTAGTCATGTTGTGGAATACCATACAGCAAGGAAAAGGACATTCTAATGGGTACTAATGAATACACAAGTGGCTAATACTCCTCATCATCCAGTTAAGCAGAAAAAGTAAATTGCAGAATAATATGGACAGTTTGACAACCCTTCAGTATTAAAAAATAGAAAGGAAAACTAAATTTTAGCAATGCTATCTCTTCTCTGAGAGTACATATATTGGAAAAAGTTCTGAAAAAGATACATAGCAAATCAATGGGTGGTCACTTCTATAGATGAGAACAAGATGAGGGTGAGGGCAAAGTGGGGACTTCAGTTTTATTTATAATATTGAATTTAATAAGCAGATATATTCATGCATCAGTTATGTAATTGAAATGAAATGAGAAAGAACAGGCTTTTTTAGGGTTACTGATATGAGGATCTCACTTAGATATCTGCCAAATTCAGGTAGGAAAAACAAAACAAAAAATTCTTAAAGTAAAGGAATTTGGACTTCTCAAGGAAGAACTTCGATTGGTGTTATTGAGACTAAGAAACCATATTTTCCGTTAGTGGGTGTTTTGAGACTACAAAACAGATAACCAAATGAAATTCTTAAGACTTTCTTACTGAAAACTTTTATTGCTAGGACACATTTAACGAGTAAACTTAGGAGTAAGTAAGGAAACTCCCTCAAAATAAATTGAAATTGAGTAAAATATCCAGAATTTGCTTAGTTTTCCAATACACGATCAATGATGGATTGAAGAACATTAATGAAAAAAATTACGTTCATAATAACTGCAGAAAAGCATAAAACATCCTAGAATAGGCACTATATGACCAAAACTTTATTAAGAAATATCCAAGTAGGTTGAAATAAATGGAGACGTAGATTATGTTCCTGGGTGAAAAAAAAAACCTGACTGTTGCAAAGGATAAACAAATCCTTCTCAAATTAATTTATGAGATTAGGTAATCCCATTGAAAATTCCCAGTGGAATTTTGTTTTGTTGTTGGAATTTTAGGGTATGATTCTAAAATTCACTTAGAAGAACAGAATGATGAGAAAAATTCAGATTTTTCTTGTTCCACTATATATTAAAATATAGCACAGAATGTCAATTTTTGAAGGTGGTACTATTGTTGTAAGAATCAAAAGAAGAATTAATACACAAAATAGAACATCTGCCCTGAAACAGATCTATCGATATATGTATTTGAGATGAACATTGCAATCCATTGACAAAAGAAAAGACTATTCAACAGATGATATATATTTTTAATTGGTTATATGAAAAGAACATCAAAATCAAGCTTAATTCCAGTGTCTTGGCCTGAAAATTTCCATATACCATAAGATATACAATTTGATTTGAAAATGTAGATTAAGATGTAATTAGTATTTAGAGAGAAGGACATTCTAAACACAAACAAAAAAGGAGGCCATGAACAGAAAGACTATGTTTTGAGCATATAAAAATAAAACTCTTTTACAGGGGTTCTGAGTTACACAATTACAGAGGATGGTGACTCCTGCAGCCCGCCCAGCCCCACAGCCTGGCTTCTGCATCTCAAAAACACCAGCATTCAAATTAATAAAGGCAGAATTGCAAAGCACGTCTTTAACATATGTGACAAAGCAGTTCAGACAGAGTGATCCTTTCACAACACAGAAGATCATTTCCCTCTTCTTTGCAATCCTTCCAAGGACTTCCGTCTCATTTTAAGCAGACCAGAGTCTTTCCAGTGGCCTTGAGGCTGGGCCACCTCTCTGTCCTCATCGCTACTCCTTCCCTCTATTTCTCCCTCCAGCCACACTGGCTCTCTTGTACCTTGAACCCACCAAGCACGCTTCCATTCTCTGGCCTTCGCTCTTGCTCTTCCCTCTGCCTAAGGCTCTCTCCCTCATTTTCTTCAAGATGAGACAGGAGGGAAGTGCGCAGGGTACAACCATCAAAAGAACGACACAGCCATTGAGGATAGGACAAATACTGGTTAGAACCAACTGGGCCCAAGATGGCGGAAGATTCATCTTCCAACAGACCTTGGGCCTCACTACACACTCATTGTAATACATTAGCTGCTAAATGACACACCCACAGGCACCATGACAGTTCTGAGGCTGAAATAAACAGTCACAAAGAGACAAATACTATATTATTCTACTTATGTGAGGTATCTAAAATAGCCAAACTCACGAAATCAGAAAGTAGAATGCTGGCTGCCAGAAGCTGGGGGCACAGGACGCGGAGGGGAAATGCAGTCTTGTTCAGTGGGTATAGAGTTTCAGTTTTGCAAGGTTAAAAAGTTCTAGAAATCTGCTGTACAACAATGTGAAAATACTTAACACTATTGAACTGTGTAGTACACTTAAAAATGGCTAAGAAGGTAAGTTTTTTGTTATGTGTCTTTTACGAAAAAACAAAAAACAAAAACCCAGGTGGATCTGTACATGCATTCGTCTGAGATATAGTAGTCTACATCCTAAAAACTCTGAAATTGTTTTGAAACCTAGAGTTTCAAAGCCTTGGTAACTCTCAAAAATTATTTTATAGGTGTGGCCTGGAGAATATAATAGAACAACATTTGAACACAGCAATGAATAAGATGAAAGAGACAATGAATTACAACTTTCAAAATTAGCATCTACCAAGGAGATTTAATGTTGATTTGCAGATACAATACAAATAAGGCTGTCACTAATTACTAATTACTAAAAAAAAAAAAACAAAACTGATGGTCAGTCAAAGAAATACGGTGGTCCCTCTTTCAGGCACAGTGACCCACTTGGCAAGATTAAACAAAGTCAGATATACTATTCCCATCTGTCAAGTTGTCAAATACAAAACATAAGCACGATGTAAAAAAAAAAATTGAGAAATAAAATACATACAGGAAAGGACAAAATCTTAAATGTGATATAGTCAATAAATTTTGACCCCCCATGTACATACACACACACACACACACACACACACACACACACTGAAACCACACAAATCACGATACAGAACATTTCCAAACTACAGAAGACTCTCTCATGCCCCCTCCAGTCAGCCCCCGTGGAGAATGTTCTAAAGCTGCTCCACAGTACCTGTAATTACGTTGTATGACACGCACTTCCACACGTCATTAATAGGCATATAATTAGTGGATGCTTTCCATAAGGCAATTTCATAACATCATCAAAAGTATTGATAATGCAAAAGAAAAGTACTGATAAAACTTAAATTCTTTATTAAGGAAGGAGTTGAGTTTCTTAGATTCTAGACTAAGCAAGTAATATGAGATTTAATAAAACATATACATACGAGGATGTTCATCACTGTAAAAATATTTTCAAAAAGTTAGAAATTGTAGAGATGTAGTTCAAAGAATACAAATTTTCAGTTAAAGAATAAGTTCTGAGGATCTAATGTTCAGCGTGGTGAACGCAGTTAGTAACACACGGTATTGTACACTTAAGATTACTTTTTAAAAATGTTTTCTTTCTTTATTGTTGTATTACTTAATTTTTTAAAATTTTGGGCAGGAGGTAATTAGGTCTAATTTATTTTTAGGGGAGGTACTGGGAGTTGAACCCAGGACCTCATGCATGCTAAGCATGTGCTCTGCCACTGAGCTATACCCTCGCCCAAGATTGTTGAGAGTAGATTCTAAGTATTTTTCCTACAAAAAAATAGAAACAGTTAGCTAAGTAAGTGATGGATGTGTTAATTATTTTGATCTTGGTAATCATTCCAAGATGTATATGTATATCAAATCATCACATTTTATACTCTGAATATATACAATTATACTTGTCAATCATTTCTCAGTAAAGTCAGAGAAAAAATAAAGCACACACAAAAAATTATAAATAGCCGACATAACCCTCATGAGGAAATGGTTTGATTTTAATACATATACTTGATGAAATAGTTTGTGATCATTAAAAATTAGGTTTTTAGCAAATTTATGACTTAAAACATACTCATGATGCTTAGGTATTTCAGAAGAAAACCTTATTCAAAAATAAAAGCAGGTAAGAAAAGGAAATGAATTGTCACTGGTTTGGTCCCTTTGAGGATGAAGTGACTGCAATCCCCCGATAATCTACATTGGAGACATAAATAGCAAAAGCAAGAAAGCACAGAATAGATCAAAAGTCAAAAGCAGACTTCTTTGACAAATCCCACGACACACCTTGTGTCAGAGACAATTGACAAAGGCCCATCATTTCAGTGTTTTGTCAAAAGACCGTGAAAGCTGCGTGAAGGCCTGCGCTAGTCCTACAATGGGAAGAAAGGGAGAAATAAAAGAAAAAGCCCAAGTCTCTCTAATGACTCATTTTCATCTTCTATCCAGAGGTCACAAGAGCAGTCAAAACCGATCCAATCTGGAAGCTTCTGGAGGAAACCCAGAGTTTTCCCGACACCCACAAACACAGATGACACACATCAGCAAACATCTGACCTGCTCTTGAGTGGTTTTGAAGTTCTTCACCAAAGAACAAAATTTAAGGCCTGTATTCCCCAGTGGACCCATCAATAACTCTCTCTCTCTGCTTTATTTTTGTTGAAAGTTGGAGGGAAAATAAACTTGCCAAGGTCTGTGCAACACAGCCTGCATAGATGGAGCAAGAACATAGTAGAGTTTTGATTTATATTTACTTTCATGTCATTAAAAAAAAAATCCCTATTCCCGCTGGGTACAGAACATATTAGCACAGTGGTACATAATTTTTAAATAAATATACATACACGTATGGGGGTGTTCATGTACGTAATTTTAAAATAAATATACATACATGTATGGGGGTGTTCATGCTCACATTTTTTTAATGATAAGGATGTATGCAAAAAGACCAAAGACTGTCAGTCTAGACCGGAGGATCTCAGCCTCAATTAAATGGGAAACATGTTGCTGTTAATATTTTACTGGTAGCAGTGAAATAGTCTATCAGAGTATTTTTAAAAATCAGAGCAGATTCAATTTATCACTCTCTGTTCTTATATAAGTAGTGTGCTTTAAAATTTTTGTTTTCACTTTAAAGGCTTTATTTTTTTAAAGCATGTTTAAGTTCACAGTAAAATTAAGAGGAAAGTACAGAGAGTTATTGGTGGTGTACATTCCGAGTTTGGATAAATGTATAATGACAGGTAGCCATCATTACGGTCTCATACAGAGAATTTTCACTGCCCTGAAAATCCTCTGCACTCTGCCTATTCATTCTTCCCTCCACCCTCCAACCCCTGGCCACCACTGATCTTTTTACTGTCTCCAGAGTTTTGCGTTTTCCAGAATGTCTTATAGTTGGAATCATATGGTATGCAGCCATTTCAGATTTTCTTCTTTCACTTAGTAACATGCGTTTAAGCTTCTTCCATGTCTTTTCTTAGCTTGATGGTTTATTTCTTTTTAATGATGAGTACTGTATCATTGTCTGTATGTACACAAGCACACAATCCATTCATCTGCCGAAGGACATCTTGGTTGCTTCCAAGTTTTGGCACTTCTGAATAAAGCTAACAGAAATATCTGTGTGCAGTTTTTGCTGGACAGATGTTTTCAACTCCTTTGGATAAATACCAAAGAACATGATTGCTGGCTCATATGGTAAGAGTATGTTTAGTCTCAGAAACTGCCAGTTGTCTTCCAAAGCGGCTGTAACATTTTGCATTTCCACCAGCAGTGAATGAGAGTTCCTGTTGCTCCACGTCCTCCCCAGGCTTTGGTGGTGGCAGTGTTTCGGCTCTGGCCATTCTGACAGATGGGCAGTTATCTCATTGTTGTTCTAATTTGCATTTCTCTGATGACATATGATGTGGAATGTCTTTTTGTATGCTTATTTGCCGTTTGTATATGTTCTTTGGTGAGGTGTCTGTTAAGGTCTTTGGTCCATTTTTTAAATGGGGTTGTTCATTTTCTTTTTGTTGTACGTATTCTTTGAAAATATTTTCTCCCAGTCTGCCACTTGTCTACTCACTCGCTCGCTGTTCTCTTTTGCAGAGAAGAGGTTTTCAATTTTAATGAAGTCTAGCTTATCAATTATTTAGTTTCTGGATCGTGCCTTTAGTGTTGGTGGTATCTTTTTCTTCAGTGGAAAAGATAGTCAAACAGCTTGCCCTATTTTCTCTAAAGTCCCAAATTAGCCCTCATTTCTGAGGTATTATTAATTGTTAAGAGAAGTGTAAATCATTGTAATACATTTTCTCATTTTCTTAAAAAGTTTTTTTTGTTAAAGTGTAGTTGATTTACAATGTTAGTTTCAGGTGTACAGCAAAGTGATTCAGTTATACATATATATATTCTTTTCCATTATGGGTTGTTACAAAAAATTGAACATAGTTCCCTGTGCTATACAGTAGGCCCTTGTTGTTTATTTTATATATAGTAATGTGTGTCTGTTGATCCCCAACCCCTAATTTATCCCTCCCCATCCTTCCCCCTTTGGTAACCATACTTTGCTTTCTATGTCTGTGAGTCTGTTTTGGGTTTGTCAATAGAATTTGTATCATTTTTTTTAGATTCCACATATAAGTGATACCATATGATATTTGTCTTTCTCTTCATTCAATATGGTAATCTCTAGGTCCATCCTTGTTGCTGCAACTGGCATTATTTTATTCTTTTTTATGGCTGTGTGATATTCCAGTGTGTGTGTGTGTGTGTGTGTGTGTGTGTGTATGTACACCATATCTTCTTTATCCAGTCATCTGTTGTCTCATCTTCCTTCAAATGAGGAACATGAATGCATGTATAGTAGAATATAAAGAAAGAATACACAACATATGCTAAAGCAGTTTGTAGACAAGAATGGAGCCATGAGCATCACTATGAATAATACATAATACATAAAATTACTGAACCCAAGCAACAATGTGAGTGAAATTAGCATCAATGTTATTTATACTGATGCTAATTTTAAAAAATCAACAGATGGCATATTAAAATAAAGATTTATCTCAGCTATTCTTCAGTTATAATAGTTCCTTGCCCTGTTAATATGCTTGTGGAGAAATGAGGGGAAAAACAACTCATCTTGCATTTTAAATAAAGTTTAAAAATTAGACAAACCCTGTGATTTTCCATATTGTATTATAATTTTTGAAATTCCAAATGACTTTCAGATGGATAGAATGACTTTATTAATATCAAATCAAGAGGAAAGGTCTGTGGTACTACATTATTATTTTTTTCTCTGTAAAATATTTCCAGATATTTTTCAATTTCTGAATAAATCATGAAAGAGCAAACAGGGTTGCCCATCACTTAAGTTGCAGTAGGAAAAGGATGATGACCTTGGGTCTATATTTCAATCCTATCTGAGGAGGTCATCTCTAGATCAGGATTCCAGAAATCCAGACCGCTCTTTAATCTCCAGGCAGTTCACATGGCCCAGAATTTCAGAAGTGCAGGTGGTGTCAGGACCTAGAGGGACACTAAGGTCAAGCGACGGGAAGGAGAGAGATGTGGAGTCAGGAATAGACAACAGCCGCGAGTAAACTGATGTGTTGACTTTGTTCCAAAGTATCCCCAGAAATAGACTGGCCATTTGTCAGGACAGCATTTTAAGTCAAAACCTCCTAACTTGGCCTAACTTGGCCATTGATGGATCATAAGTATTACAATGAACGGTCACTTTATTCCCTTTAGATCTCATAGTGATCTTGTCAAGGCTAGGAGACGGTGCGTGTCAGAAGGGCAAAAATCAAGAGCCAAAAGGAAAACCCCAAACTAAACCAAACCAAACAACAAAGTCCTTCTAGTCTTTGTGCTAGAAATGGTGAACAGATGTTCCTCAGATCACTGCGAATGGCCTTAAGTTGTAATAATCAGAATTTAGACATATCATAACTTTAGTACAGATGGGATGGAGAGCCCAGGGGATTAAAAATCCAGTTAATATAGGAAAACAGAGGTAGGGGGTGAGAATATTTTCAGAGGAGAGAGTTAGTTAACATGAGAGCGGGGCATATTGATGGAGGTTGTTCAAAGGACATTTGCTCTCAGCAGACATTAAAACAGGATAGAATCTTACCCCTCTGGGTCAGCACAAATTAGTAATGTGTAATTAAATTTTACCACCAGATTTTTCATATGAAATGTCATGAAATAGACATAGCTCAGAAGTGGTTCATTCTGGTCAAAGTAAATCCCACTTCTTTAGCTCTAGCAGGGCTGCCCATGGACACGTACCCAAGATTTGTGATTTGGGAGGGACTATCTTCAGGACGTTAAACAATGACCCTCAACATTGCATGTATAACATCTGCATATTATAATCACCTGAAGAGCTTTAAGAAACAGTTGGTGATGCAAGATTTGTACACTGAAAACTATAAACCACCACTGAAGGAAAACACAGAAGACCTATTTAAAATAAATGGAAACAGCTCATGTTAATGGTTTGGATGACTTAACATTAACATAGTAATACTCTTCGAATTTATATACAGAATCAGTGCAATTCCTATCAAAATCCAGCCTAGTTATTTTGTGCAAAGTGACAAGCTGATCCTAAAATTCATATGAAAATTCAGGGAACCCAGAATAGTCAAAACAACCTTGAAAAGGCACAGCCAAGTTGTAGGACTCATGCTTCTCAACTGAGAACTTACTACAAAGCTGCAGTCATCAAGACCGTTTGGTACCGGCATAAGGTTAGGCATTTAGATCAGTGGAACAGAACTGAGAGTCCAGAAATACACCCATGTGTCTATGGTCAGGTGACAAGAGTGCCAAGACATTCAGTGGGGAGAGAAGAGTCTTTTTGACAAATGGTATTAGGACGTGGGGTATTGTGATTTTATTATAAATTATCTGTTTGGTCTTCATCCCCAACTCTGGCACAGAACTGGTCATGTACTGGTTATGGTTTCAAACCCACTTGTTTATGGCTTAAGTCAAGTCGTTCTGATCTAAGAGTCGACCTTGTTTTTCTCGAGGAAGCTGTGCCAGGATGAGGTCATTGACATCTGTTGTTGTGGACCAGGGCTCAATAGCTTAGCGCTGACAGAAGTGTCACGGCGGGGCAGGTGGGGAGGAGGGAGGTTATTGATCAGAACATATGGAAGAGTGGCTATCATGTGACGGACACTTACAGTTTAAACACCAAGTATCTGTGAAGATTTACCAAGAGTTTCAGTCTGGGCATGGTTATTCTTTGCTGATCAAAATAGCTATGTAAGGGTCCCTGGAGTAATGACCTTGGGAGCAGCTCATCTTGCTCGCCAACACTGGTGCCTTCACTCCACTAGCATCGAGCTCAAGCAACAAAAGGGACTTTTCTGTTTGCACTGGGTATCCACTCTTGGTTGGCTAAGCTGATTCCACTGAGAACCACCTCGTAGAAAGGTACACTTTGACTGAATTTGGACTGTATTTTTTTCACCTCCCCTCTGCCTGGAGCAATAGTATAATTAATCTATCTTTGGTTTGAAGTATGAAATTTCTTTATTGGCTTATTAAGAGACATTACCCTGTATGCTATTTGCTTGTGAAATATCACTATTATAAATTATAATTACTGCCTTGAACTTGTGTTAAACAAATTATTGGCAAAGACAGTCTCAGTCTCTGAGCATAATTTGCTGGACAAAACAGAACTCCTAAAACCCTTGGGATTTCCTAAGTGATGAGAGCCATGGTATTTTTTTTTTTTTTTTGGTGATGTTAACAAGGAGACTTTCAGAAAGTGCCTAAGGATGGTGGCTGGTTGCCAGGAGAACCAGCCCTGTGATCTGAGGATTGGAACTTTCAGTCCCACTGCCCTGAACTCCATCCAGGGAGAAGAACGGGGCTAGAGGTTGAATCGACTGCCAATAGCCAGTGATTTAAGCAACTGTGACTAAGCAGTGAAGCCTCCATTAAAACCCAAAAGGACAGGGTTCAGAGAGTAAGGAGATGGGGCCAAGATGGAGGAGTAGAAAGACCCTGAGCTCACCTCCTCTTGTGAGCACACCACAATCACAACGATTTGCAGAACAGCCATGGATGAAGAAGATGGGGATCTACCAGAAAAGATCGTCGACAAATAAAGACATAAAGAAGGAACCACAATGAAATGGATAGGACGGGCAGACTTGCAAAATAATCAAATCCCACACCCCCAGGGGGTGATCCACAAACTGGAGAATAATTGTATTGCAGCGCTTCTCCCACAGGAGTGAGAGTTCTGAGCCCCATGTCAGGTTCCCCAGCCTGGGGGTCCTGCACTGGAAGATGAACCCTCTGAAACATTTGGCTTTAAGGCCAGCGGGGCTTAATTTGGGGGGGTCCCAAAGGACTGGGGGAGACAGAGACGTCACTCTTAAAAGGCACACACAAAACTTCACCCTCTCTGGGACTCAGGGCAAAAGCAGTAATTTGATAGGAGCCTGGGCCAGACCTACTTGCTGGTTTTGTAGAATCTCGTGGAGAGGAAGGGGGCAGCTGTGGCTCACCCTGAGGACACAGACAGTGGCAGCAGCCATTCTTGGGAGCTTCCCCTACTGTATGGACACTGGTACTGGTGGGCACCATTGTGGAATCCTCCCTGTAGCTCTTAGTACCAGGACCTGTCCCCACCCAACAGCCTGCAGGCAACAGTGCTGGGATGCCTCAGGCCAAGCAACTAACGAGGTGGGGACACACCCCACCCATCACCTGCAGGCTGCTTAAAGACCTCCTGAGCCCACAGCCACATCTAGACACAGCACTAGACACAACGTTGCCCACCAGAGGGCCAAGACCCACCATGGGCAGGCACCAGCCCTGCCCGCTAGGAAGCCTGCTCTAACCTCTGGACCAGCCTCACCCATCAGAAGGCAGATACCTGATGCAAGAAAATCACAATCCTATAGCCTGCGGACCCAGCCTATCCACAGCAAGACAGACCCTGGGACCAGCTGGGCCCCATCCCTGCCCACTAGCAGGCCAACACAAGCTTTGGGACATCCTGGACCTGATACTCCACTGTATCAGGAACCTCCGCCCCCAATCTGACACCAGCTCTGGGATCCCTGGGCCCTACAGTCAGACTTCAGGACCTGGCTCTGCCTGTCAGTAGTGTGGCACTAATTCCAGGACCTAGATTCACCCACCTGTGAGTGGGCAAAAGCCTCCCATAACATTATCAGTTGATTACTCAGCAGAAATTCTGCAGGCCAGAATGACATGGCATGGTATTTAAAGTGATGAAAGGGAAAATAAAATTGCCAAAAAAAAAAAGTGATAAAAGGGAAAAACTTATAATCACAAATACTCTACCCAGCAAGGCTCTCATTCAGATTTGATGGAGAGATCAAAAGCTTTCCAGACAAGCAAAAGCTAAAAGAATTCAGCACCACCAAACCTGCTTTACAACAAATGCTAAAGGAACTTCTCTAGGTGAAAAAGAAAAGGTTACAACTAGAAATAAGAAAATTACCAAATGAAAAAGCTCATTGGTAAAGGCAAACATACAGTGAAGGTACGAAATACCAACATACAAATCTACTAGGAAGGTCAAAGGACAAAAGTAATAAAATCATTTACATCCACAGTAAGCAGTTAAGGGATAAACAAAACAATCAGATGAAAAATATGATATCAAAATAGTAATCACGAGGGGAGGAGAGTACAGTTGAAGGGTTGTTAAAATGCATTTAAAGTTAAGATACCAGCAACTTAAAACAATCATACATATAAAAATATATGTAGCTATATTCAAACCTCATGATAACCACAAATCAAAAATCTATAACCAATACACACACAAAAAAGAAAAAGGAATTCAAACATAACATTAAAGACAGTCATCAAATCACAAGAGAACAAAAGAAGAGGGGGAACAGACCTATAAAAACAAATCCAGAGCAGTCAACAAAATGGCAATGAGAACATACATATTGATAATCACCTTAAATGTAAATGGACTAACTGCTCTAATCAAAAGACATAGACTGGCTGAATGACTACAAAAACAAGACCCATATGGATGCTGTCTACCAGAGACTTACTTCAGATCTAAAGACACGCGAAGACTGAAAGGGAGGGGATGGAAAAAGATGTTCAATGCAAATGGAAATCAAAAGAACGCTGAAGCAGCAATACTTATTTCAGACAAAACAGACTTTAAAATAAAGACTATTACAAGAGACAAAGGAGCACACTACATAATGATCAAGGGATAAATCCAGGGAGTGGGAGATTGGCACACTCAGAGAGCTCGGACGTTCCGTGACCTTTCCCACATACCTTGCCCTAGGCATCTCTTCCTTCTGGCTGCTCCTAAGCTGTATCTGTCAACGGAAACGCACACAAACACACACACACACACACAACTCGAGAGCTGTGTGTTCAGTTCTATTTGGGGACTTACTGAGGACTATAGCCCAGGAGACATCCTCTCTGACAGCTCTGAGGAACTGCTCCAAAGAGGCAGGGAGGAAGGGCAATACATGCATGATCTGGTGAAGGGGGAACATGCAACCTAGCACACATCTCAGTAGAAGGCTGCTGCTAGTCACCGGGAGCAGATGTCTCCATGAATGATTTTAGTGCCTTTCTAGGTATGAGAATATGCAAGAAATAGGTTTCATAAAATTTTCTCCTGAAAACATCTAACTATTTGAAGGCTTGTTTTACCAGTTTTCCCAAAGCACATAGGGCCTCATTCCTGATCTCTGCCCTGAACTCCTTTCAGTGTGTGTTAAAGGCCAGTGACTGCAGTGGCCAATGAATTCATTCTTGTAGAACCAGATGCTGAGGGACGTTTTTTAGTTGTCACATCCTTTCATAATAAAATGTAAGCAAATGTTTTCCTGAGTTCTGTGAGCCACTCCAGCAATTAATAGAACCCCAGGAAGGGGTTGTGGAAATCTCTGATCTGCAGCCAGAGCACAGGTGGTGACTTGAACCTGCTACTGGTGTCTGAAATTAGGGTGGGGGAAGTCTCATGGGACTGAGCCCTTAACTTGTAGGATCTGATGCTCTCTCCAGGTTGAATTGTAGGACACATAGTTGGTGTCGGAGAATTGCTTGGTGACATGGGGGGAAAACTCACATACTGGAATTAGGTGCAGACCTGTAGTTAGCAATCAGAAGTGAGATCAGAATCAGAATTGTAAGATGACTGGATACCCACATGCAAAAGAATGAAGTTGGACTCCTATGTTATTCTATACACAAAAATTAACCCCAAATACATCAAAGGCATAAATGTAAGAGGTAAAACTATAAGACTGTAGAAGAAAACAGAGGTGTAAGTCTTTGTGATTTTGAATTGGGCAACAGTTTCTTAGATTTGATACCAAAAGCACAAGCAATAAGGAAAAAAATAGATAAATTGGACTTCATCAAAATTAAAAATTTTGGTGCATCAAAGAACCCTATAAAATGAAAAGACAACCCACAAAAAATGGGAGAAATTGTCTGTAAATCATATACCTATGAATCATATATTAGCTATTATATATCAATAAATCTATACTCTGATATATAAAGACTCTTATAACTCAACAATAAAAAGACACAGAGCCCAATATAAAAATGGATGAAGAATTTAGACAGATATTTCTCAGAAGATACACAAATAGACAGTACACACATGAAAAGATGTTCAACATTATTTCCATCATAAGGGAAATGCAAATCAAAACTTCAATGACATACCACTTCCTCATACCCGCTAGGATAGCTATAATCAGAAAGACAGATAATATCATGTGTTATTGGGAAGAAAGTGGGGAAATTGTAACCCCGTACGTTGCTAGTGAGAATGTAAATAATGCAGCCACTTTAGAAAACAGTTTGGCATTACTTTAAAAAGCTAATAAACATAGTGTTACCATTGACCAGGTAATTTGACCCCTAAATATATACCCAAGAGAATTGAAAACATATATCCACACAAAAATTTGGACATAAATGTTCATAGCAGCATTCATAATAGCCAAAATGGAGACAATCCAAATGTCCATCAATTGATGAATGGGCAAACAAAATGTGGTATGGCTATGCAATGGAATATTATTCAGTTAGAAAAAAGGAATGATTTACTGATAGGTGAACAAAGTCAGTCACCAAAGGCCACATACTGCATGATTCCATTTTTATGAACTGTCCAGAACAGACATGTCCATAGAAATAGAAAATAGATTAGTGGTTGCCAGAGTTTGGAAGGGGGAAGAAGTGGGGAGTAACTATCAACGAGTTTAAGTTTCTTTCTGGGGAAAGATAAAAATGTTCTGGAATTCAGGAGTGGTGATGGTTGCATAACTTTGTGAATATACTAAAAACCACTCAATTGCATACTTTAAGAATGTGAATTTCTGGTAAATTATATCTTAGAATATTCTATGAAAAAAAATATTGATGTCTAGCTTCTTCTCAGATCAAGCACATCCACACATCTGCAGATAAGGCCTGGGCATTTAAATTTTTAAAGGCTCCTTGGTGATTTTGAAGAACCATGCTCTTATAATCCACTGCATTAAACAAACCATCAATCATTTTTTTTATTGTGAATTTGTTGGCAGAGATTAACAAGATTCTTTGGCCTTCCATTGCTCATGTTAACTTTGATAGGAACAGATGGTAGGAAAAAGTCTAGAGTAATCGTAGCTGAAATTTACCCGTGCCAGAATTCACCAATGCTATCAACAAAGGAACATATTAATTGTTTCATTGTGTTACATGTTTAAAAAAAAAACAAAACAGTTTCTCTGAGTGTTTATCAGTTAGGATGTTCTTACACATTCTCTGTGATGCAGTATCACTGAAGACGCTTCTAAGGCTGTGCCGTTACCCTTAATTACACGGGCAATATAGCAATCTGTAATGTCAGGGTTTGGTTTGGCTTTGCTTTGTTTTTCAATCTATTCCTGCTTCAAAGTTCACACTGGGATAGTGACGGTAATCCCTAGCTCTGAGGATTTCTCCCTTTGGACCCAGGAGTGAGATACAGACTTCAGACCTTGGGGCTGTCCAAAGGGTGGGGTGGGGTGCTTTAAGGGAGCACAGGCCAAACTATTTCACCTACTCTAAGTGAAGGCAAGTACTACGAAACTTCCCAGTCGTTTTTAATGTTGCTTTATCATTTGTTTAATATTCCCACTTAATTCCAAAAAAGGAGTAAAATGATGGACTTAGAGATGATCATACTAAAGGAAGTAAGTCAGACAGAGAAAGGCAATTACCATTTATCACTTTATATGCGGACTCTAAAAAAATGATACAAATGAACAGAAACAGACTCATAGACATAGAAAACGAACATCATTACCAAAGGGCAAGGGAGAGGGGGATAAATTGGGAGTTTGGGATTTGCAGATACAAACTACTACTATATATAAAATAGATAAACAACAAGGTCCTACTGTACAGCACAGGGAACTATATTCAATATCTTGTAATAACCCATAATGAAAAAGAATATATATGTATAACTGAATCACTATGCTATATACCAGAAACAAATATAATACTGTAAATCAACTAGACTTCAATTTACAAAAGAGAGACAGGGAATCTGGCTGAGAAAAAAAAAAGAACAAAGTAACATGATGTTTCAAAATCTGACTTTCTTCCTGGAGAGTTCAGGGTCACCTGTTCCGAAGAGGCGGTGCTGCACTAAGTTGTGTGCTGGCGAGTTTGCAGGCTAACATTTGTAGAAAAAGTTCAATTGGTTCATTTAAGTCATCATTTATAAATTTTTCATGTTAAGGGTGAAATGTTTCCAAATATTTTTTTTTTAAAAAAAGGAAAAGTAAAACGGGTTCAGAGCGTTACAAAATAGCATTGGACATTTGCACTGCATGTACAAATAAGCCTAGAGTTAACTAAACCTTACGGCAATTCTGCCAGGTCGGTCATGTTAGTATTGCTTATTTTATAAACAAGGAAACAAAGGCTCAAAGAGCTTGTGTGTTTGCTTTATACACGGTAAGTCCTTGAACCCTGGCCTTTTGGCTCCAAGTCTTTTCTCATTAGATGGTCCATGAACCCTGGATGCCAGTTTGAATTCTTTTGAGAGTATTAGTAGTTGACTGGCCAGCGGAAACCAAGCCCAGACTGTGATCCTGGGGACCCAGAGGGGGAAGGGAAAGCTGGAGACTTAGGCAGCAGATGTGAGATGCTGCATGAACATCACAGCTAGGGCTTCAGCGTGAAGATTCAAGAGGAGCTTCTGAAGGACTCTTTTGGCTGGGATCCCCCCCTTACATCTCCTTTCTGAGATGACACCTCTCTTCCAGACTGGGAACAACCCATGCAGCGTGAAGAACAAAGGAACGCAGAAACACGTATCATTTCCAAGAGTGTCAAAAGTATCATCCAAGTGAAAAAGAAATTCATAAATATACACACATAATTTTTTTTAGATTAAAAACACCATGTCCCACCAAGTACAAAGTTTGTTCTTTTTTTAAGTCAGTCCAGTGTATTTTTCTTAGCAATGTCAACCACTGAAATTATTTTCTTAGCACAGAATTTTCCAGTAAACCTCCCACATCAGTGCAAACTTCCTGTTCCCAACTGCCCTTCCTCTTCTTGGGTCCCTCATTACAGGCAGCAGGAGAGCTGATATTCAGCAGAAAATTAACTTGGCAGGGTATGTGCTGAAAGGCATTAATTTCCAAGGAAAGGAAGTTTTTGTTTTATTTTTGTTTTGTTTTACAAAGCATTGTTGTTCACTTGTGGCGTGCCTTTTGAAGTTACGGATTATTTTTCTGAAGATAGAGACTTTTGGTTTAGCACGATTCTTGGTACCTGGAAAATATTCAATGCGTGTTGTTGAACTGAATGTTCAACAAGTACTTTCCCTTGGCCAAATAAAGAAATTTTATGGGTCATTTAAAAAAATTATTATAGGTGAGCTTAAAGGAACAGACGATCTTTGGAAATTGGGGAAACTGATTTGTGAGGACTGCAGTCTAATTGTACATTCTGGGTTCTCAAGCACACATTTATAAAGGGACCTCTGACCCTTTATTAAGCACAAAACAAGCACACAGCTGATGTAAACTTCCTCTTAACTCAGTGGTTATCAGACTTGGCCGTACATCGGAATCACTTGGGGTGGAATGAGTGGTAGAATTTTTTTTTTTTAATACTGCTGCCAGAAAAAAAAAAAAAAAACTGCTGCCAGGTCTCAGATCCAGGAATTCTTCTGTAACTGGTCTAATCTACAGCCTGGGATTCAGGTTTTAAAAGGCTTCCCAGGAGGTTCTAGCGGGTGGCCAAAACTGAGCATCAGCTCCTACACAAAGGAACACGTTTAATCAGCACCTACTAAGTACCAGGCACTGTGCTGGGCACTTGTTAGCCTTCATTTTACTAACATGGAAATTGGGACTCATTGAAGTTGATTTGCTTACCATAATACAGCAGCTAAGTGCTAAAGTTAGAAAGAAAAAAATCCAATGACCATATACTCTTTTGTTTTTTCAATTGAAATACAGTCAGTTGCAGTCTGTCAACTTCTGGTGTACAGCACAATGTCCCAGTCATGCATATACATACAAATATTCATCTTCATAGTCTTTTTTATTAAAGGTTATTGCAAGATATTGAATACAGTTCTCTGTGCTATACCGAAGAAATTTGTTTTTTTAAATCTAGTTTTATGTATAGTGGCTAACATTTGCAAATCTTAAACTCTCAAATTTATCCCTTCCTACCTTCTTTCCCCCGGTAACCCCATACACTCTTAATGCCTTAACATTGTAGAGTTAAATGATATGCCAGTGACTGCAGAAGCCAATGTATGACCTTTGAGAATGTAGGCATGATTAAATGAAGACTAACTCATTGAAGATTCAGACAGTCCTCAGGATGCTATATGAAGCAAGCATTTAAATGTATATGGAAATAAAATCTGGGTGCAAAGCCTGTTGGATAGATATTTCCTTCTAACGTTTGAAAGCCATTCTATTTTTCAAAACCCAGCAATGTCTCTGATTGAATTGGAAATTGCAGATTAACACTAAGAAGGGCCCAATGTCAGCCCGTGTTGAGCTGGGCATCAGAGACGTATTCAGCAGGAACTGGGTGACCAGCAGAAAGAAAATCGGGGCTGAGCTGTCCAGGAGGTGGGACTCACGGAGGTGCCCTACACAAGGTCAGTTCATTAGTTGCCCCCTGTGTAAACTGGTGGGCTGTGGGCTGAGACTGGGTATCAGTTACAGACACCCAGACTGCTTACAGAGCCAGGGAGCAGCTATTCAGTTAAGAAAAAGTAAACTAAGAAAAACAAAGCTTCAACCCAATGCAACAGTAATTGTGGTGGAGAAGCTCAATGCCTGCTTGAAGGTGGTTTGTGACTTTAGTGTGTGTATGAGCGTATGTGTGCGTGCGTGCGGGCACACGGTGTATTTTTTGGCTTGAACAACCCCTTATTCACAGTGCTGTGGCTCAGGTGTCCTGTCAATGCTTCCTTTTTCTCTCTAAATTTCTCTCCCTTCAAAGTCTTTCCTCCATCCTTATAAACTGTTTGTCTGTGGGCTAGGAAATGTCTGGAGTAAGCACGACTTGTGAACACTTTAGAGTTCTGCCTGGACCAGGGAGAACTGTCTATTTCAGAAAGAAAGAAAAATCAAAAGACTGAAATAATGCCATTTGCAGCAACACGAGTGGACCTAGAGATGATCATACTAAGTGAAGTAAGTCAGACAAAGACAAATACCACATGATATATCACTTATATGTGGAATCTAAAAAACTCAAAGGAACTTATTTACAAAACAGAAAGAAGAGCAGAAGGTGTATCTCAGTGGTAGAGTGCACTTAGCATGCATGAGGTCCTGGGTTCAATCCCCAGTACCTCCATTAAAAAAGAAAGAAAGAAGGAAAGAAACCTAACCCTTCCCCCACCCCCCGCCAAATAAAAAAACAGAAAGAGACTCACAGACATAGAAAACAAACTGATGGTTACCAAAGGGGAAAAATGGGGGAGGGATAAATTGGGAGTTTGGGATTAGCAGATAGTAACTACTATATATAAAACAGATAAATAACAAGGTCCTACTGTACAGCACAGGGAACTATAGTCAATACCTTGTGATAACCTGTAATGAAAAAAATATGAAAAATAATGCATATATATAGTACGACTGAATCACTGTGCTTCACACCAGAAAGTAACACAACATTGTAAATCAACTATACTTCAATAGAAAGAAAAAGAAAACAAAGAAAAACCAGAGACAAATGCAGATAAGAAAGGGAAATAGATATGAATGAAATGGGCAGGTAGAGAAAGTGACAGGCAGGTACTTACACAGACATAGATACAGACAGAACAGGAAGGAATGAATGAGGCAGAGACAGGCAGAAACCCAGCAAAACAGAACAGAGGGAAACAGAGACAGAAACTCAGAGACAGCTGGGGGGTTGGGGGGACAGCCAGTAAGCAATGGAGAGAGGGAAACGGAGAGATGGCAGAGAAGACCAAGCAGGAGACAGAGGTGAAGGGAAAAGGAAAGAGAGAGACAGACATGCAGAAACAGGAGCCCAGGGGACAGCAGGAGGTGGACAGAGAGATGGTGGCGAGCAAGGGGCTGAGGCCAGCAGCAGTGGGGACAGCGCTGTGTGGGTTCTCACGGAGAAACGAGGACTGGTTGGGAGGAGGGACAGCCCTCCCATCGGGGCAGTTGAACGGTCTCAGTTTAGTCATCCTAAATAGAAGCAGGATCCCTTCCTCCCCGAGCCCAATCCACACTCCATCCGGACAGCAGTCTGGTGAACGAGGCTTTCTCGCCCACCCTCCGGGCCACAGGAGGACCTCACAGAATGAGAGGCATGGGAACCAACGTCCTCGTGGTGGGTGCGTGTGGTTTCCGGGCAGCCCCTCCCCATTCACTCCAGTTCCAGTAACAGCCTCCCATGTTTGTGGGGAACCACCCCTCCCCACCTCCATCCCCTGTGGTTTCTGTGGCACTGGCAGTACCTCGCCCCCACTCCCATTCTGGGGCCAGTGTGTAACCCAGGCTTGGCATCTGATCCAGAGCCTCAGTTTACCCTGTGGTCAGCAACTAGGCATATAACTCAAGGGAGGCAAATCAGACTTCTCTTGGAGGTTTGTCTGGGCTCCGGGGTTTGCCCTCAGATCCAAACTTGAACCGTGGAGACGTGTTGGCTGGAGGTGGGGCTGCCATCTTGGCAACTTGCATAGTCTGCACATGAAACCAATGCACAGAGCAGCAGAGGGCAAAACAAACAACCACTGCATTCTTGTGGCCTCCTCCGAACCCTGATCAAGCTGTTTCTGAATTGTTTCCAGACTTTTTATTTACAAAAGCCAATAGATAACCTTTTTCTTTGACAGCGTAAACCAATTTGCATTGAATTGTTCTGTCACTTGCAACCAAATCCTATTTGATATAAAGTCTTGGATTATATCACCACCTTCTACAAACACGGAGTTCAACTTATCTAAGATTTTACCTAGTTGGTGGCAACACATGAACTGCCATATACCACCCCCTTGAACTCACTCTTTTTAAAATTAAGCTATAGGGTCCATTTCAAAATAAATATTTTTAGTCTAGTGACTTCAGGAGCTTTGGAAACATCAGTTCTAAGCAAAATTGCCATCCTTAGGCAATGTTCATCTTGGCTCAGCGAGTTCCTTATTCCAGGACATCCTCTCCTCCCTTCCTAGCCATGGTAAGCATAATATGACTGGTATCATGGATCCCTTTATGTGAACTTACCAAGTAGAACCTTTACCTTTTAAAAGAGAACAGTAAAAAGATCCCAAAGGAATACATTTCTAAAGCAGGAATCCCAAATATTGTAGCATGTGGTTAAGGGATATACCTGGAGTTGCTGAAACTTCTTAGAATTCTCTGAACTGAGAACCACGTCCAACAGTTATTTTATAAGATTGTAAATGAAAATTTACTGAAAAATCCTTAAAAATGTCCCCCATGTAACATACATTTAGAGCAGTGGTTCTCAAATTTCCTTGTGCGTTAGAATCACTGGAGAGCTTGTTAAAGCAGACTGCTGGGCCCCACCCTCAGGCTCTCAGCTTCAGTGGGCCTGGGGTGGGGGCGCTGAGAATTTGCATTCCTAAAAAGTTCCCAAGGGATGCCCATGCTGCAGGTCTGGGTGGCACCCCACTTTGAAGATCACGTTCAGATTTAAGAATGCAGCTCTCAGAGAGCTTGGCCAGCTGACATAAAACTTCACCACTGCTCTGCCCTAGTCTTGGCTGTTAGGCTCCCCAGCAGAGATGCAGGCCAGAGCCTGAGGCGCAGCCCCTGCGGTGGTGGGAGGGGCCCCTAGCCTCTCTCAGGTGAGCCCACTTGTGAATCAGATGCGGGCCAGAGCCAAGAGGCCAGGAGGCTCGGATCTGCTGATGCTTGTGTGGTGGGAAGACATTTGTAAAAGAGGAATGCAGGACATTTTTTCCTTCCTGAGAATTCCTACCACTCCAGGAACGTCCCTACCTACGCTTCTCCCCACACTCCCTTCCAGGAAACAGCGAGAACCTTCTATTCTCCTGCACCAAGTAAGGGGTCTGTTCCCGACTTTGGTGTGTATAGGCGCACGGGCAAGCCGGTTTCAGGGCTACGTGGCCAGTGCCGTCCCACAGGGCACGGCTCCAAGAAGGGCCTAGCACTTGGATGTGATGCTCTGTGGTAGCTGCCTTGACATTTTTTCCCTTTCCTCCCTTCTCTTCTTTCCTTCTTTTCCTTCTCTTCCTTCCTTCCTTCCTTCCTCCCTCCCTCCCTCTCTCTCTCTCCTTCTTTTCTTTTCTTTTTTTTCTTTTTTTTTCTTTTCCTTGTTAATGTAGGTACTGGGGATTGAACCCAGAACCTTAGCATGAGCTCTACCCCGAGCTATACCCACTCCCCCGAAATTCTTTCTATTTTATCTCTGAATCTGTGATTTGTAAAGCAGACCACAGGACAGTGGAGTTTGCAGCTGGGGCTCGGAGCCTCAGCTCCCGAGCATCCTGCTTCCAAGGTCTCTGCCTTGGGATCCTCGCCCCTCGTTCCCCTGTGCCCTGGTGCCTCCCTCTCCCTGGGTCACGCTCCTCCAGCTCCCTCCACACCTGATGGGGGCCTGGGAGCAGCTGCGGGGACTAGGGGGTGTCAGGGCCTGGTGCGCCCATCCCATTGCATCGGGTGCTGGGATTCCAGGCAGCCGCCTTTTGGCCTCAAACTGCGGGTACCATGGCGTCGCCGGGTGCACAATTCAGAGGGGTCTCTCGCCCACCCGTCCAGGGACCAAGTGTACACCGGCATGAAGGTTGTCATCCCTTGGGGATCGTCTGTCTGTTGTGGACTGGCGCTGCGGACCCTCAGGAAGGGGAGCTTGACTTCCCCAACGCTCACCCAGTTCCGTGTTTTCATTTTGCATGGAGCCCGGCAAATGATGGAGCTGCCCCGCACACGCGCCTGACCCAGCCCCCAGAGTCCGCTGCACCCTGGACCAGCAGAGATGTAACGAACGCTTAGATAGCCTCAAGGGGGTTTTCATTCTTCCCAGAGCTGCTTCAGAAATGAAGACCCAACTTTTGATATTAAATGTTTCGCATTCCTGACTCTATGGATTGAGGGTCATATCTGAACACTTGCCCCTCCAAATGGGAAAAGGAGTTTGTAGGGGTATGGGGTCAAGTCCATGCAAGGAAAGTTCTCTTACAGGCTAGGAGCTGAGAGACTGTCAGCCTGGCCAGGAATCACCATTCAGAGGGTCTAAGAAGGGAACTCTGGAGGTCACCCATAAGAGCCAGATTACCCAGGGTCAGGAAACTCAGGACCAAGTCCGGTGGGAGGAAGCCAGCCCAAGAAGCAGTGTCAAGCATCCTTATCAGCTTCCTTATAAAAGAGTCATTTAAATTGTCCATGAAAATGTTTCGTTCTCTCATGGATACATGATTCTTTTGTACTCTATCTGGGAGAACACTTTCCTTAAAGCAACTTGACTAAATTGGTTTAGAGGAAAAAAATGTTGGTTGGTAGGGACACCATCCCCATACAGGGCAAGACTGATGCTTTTTTAAAAAAAATTATTTTTATTTATTTGGGGGGGTAATTATGGGAGTACTGGGGATTGAATCCAGGACCTTGTGCATGCTAAGCACATGCTCTACCACTGAGCTATACCCTCCCCAGCAAGCTCAATACTTGAAAGTTAGCAGGAACTGAGTCAGAAAGATTGGAAGGAAGGAAGTGACTGAGAAGCCTGATTTTTTTTAATTGAAATAAATTGGGGGGATGTTTTTGTCTTCTTTTTATCTCTAATTCTTCTGCAACAGACATGCTTTATGCGTGCAGTTGTTATAGGAGGAGAAGCACTAAAATCAAAGAAAATTGGGGGTGGACTCACAATACTTGTGGAGAAGATGTATTTAGGATTCTAATCTGTCTTTGTCTGCATTTGAGAGGAGAGGAGAAATAAAGGGGAAAAAATTGCAGACATAGGTGGTGACATTCTCTTCCCATTAGCTGGGTCCAGTTATAAATGAAAGAGTAAACATCCCCAGGGAACAACTGAAAGACGTGGCAGTAGGGAGGTCCCCCCAAAGGAGAACAGGTCTTCGGAGGATGAAAGTCCACCGGCAGGACCCTCCTCAAGGGAGTCACCCTGGACTAAATGGCAGCCCACCAGGGGGATGCACCGCAGCAGGTGGCTGAGTCTTGGGGACTGCAGAGTCAGGGCAGGGAGTGGATTCTGTGGTCAGACCAGTCCCAGGTCAATACAGATTCTTATATAATTGAGTACATTCCAGGTTGCAGTAAATAATACAAAACTCAGATAAAAATCAAAACCACTACATCAAAAGTGCACAGATGGTTCCCTGGAGCCCCTTGGAACTCCCTGGAGCTGGATTTGACTTAAAAGGGAGGGTTTTAACTTCTCCATTTGGTGCCCAACCTGCCATAAAAGAGAACTCCCGATAGGGATGCTAATCAAACCTGTGATAAACCAGGACAGAAAAAGCCATTCGCAAAGCCAAGCAGCCAGACAGCATAAAAGAGGGGCAGAGAAGAGCAGACTCAGAGAGAAACGGCATTCGATCACTCGGCGCAGATAGCTGTTTGTTCTTATGGAATCAGACAGAGTGCAAAAAGGACCTTCAGAAGCAGGTCAAGCCCCCGACCCACTAAACAGAGCTGCACCCTACTTGGCTGAGTGCCCTTCTCTGCCGGTGTGGCCTCTGTGTAAAGAGAACAGGATCCTGGTTCTCAGAAGCTTGTGTTTCCTCTCTGTCAGGGATCCTGTTTAGCTCATGATGGGAATTTTGTCTCCATCAGCATCAGTTTTCAGAATTCCTTGTTTGGACACAAAATTAAAAGGGAAGTGGAGTCCCTTAGGGATGTTTTATCGCATGAATCCCCCGTCCCTTCCTGACCCTCCTGGGAATCCCATCTGTGTACAGAGGTCCCATTGACTCCTGTGGTCCCTGTCAAAGCCAACTTCAAGAATGGAAAAGATGAGCCCTCGCTGATTTCGCGTTGGACTCACCAGCTCAGTTCTGCGCCGGCAAGGGTCAGAGCAGCCTAGGATTAAAGTGGCAGGAATAAAAGAGCCTGCTGTCCAAGTACTTGGGGTTCCTAGCATTCAGATTGGAAATGGATCCAATAATTTATATGCAGACTATTTAAAAGGAGATGAATGGGCAAAAGAGCTCTGCCGAATTTTTTTAAGCCTACAGTTCAGCCTGTTTGGGTGGTAACTAGGCTGCAAACATGTGCAACTAACGGAGGTACTTTGTCAATTTTATTTCCTTTTTTTTCTAATTTTATTTTTTAATTGAAGTATAGTTGATTTACAATGTTACTTTCGGGTATACAGCAAAGTGATTCAGTTATATATATACATAACATATCTGTATATACACGTAAACTTCCTTTTAATTTCTCTTTTTTTGTTGTTGTTTTTCTTTTAATCCTAGAATAGGTAAAATAGTTTTAAAATGTTCATTGAAACCTATGCGATCCAAACCCTTTCCACAGACATACAGCTTCAGTTTTTGAAATACTTATCTGACTCAAAGACTCAACAAGGAAATTTAAAAAAAAAATAAACTTAGACTATATCCACTCACTCTCCCAGGAAGAGCAGAGAGAAGAATTGACTGTGGAATGGTTACCAGAAATTGGTTCTTTGGAAACATTAGTACTTCTGTGTTATTTATAAATAAATCACATGACTTTGACTTGTTCATGCATTTATTCATCCATTCACTTTGTTAATTCAATGAACATCTTTCCTGTGCCGGGCCCGAGTGAGGCACAGGGTGAGGAAAATGTAATTAGATTCTGGTTCCATGTAAGATGGAGTAAGTAACCTGTGTCTCCCGCTGAACACAGCCAATAAAACCTGGAATACATGGAGCAGGTATTTACCATAAAAACAAAGTAGTAGCAGGTGGACTGGAGAAAAAGCCAGAATGTGAAGCACCACTGAATGGGTGGGGAGCCTGACACTTTTTTTTCTGCTGGTATCCCCTGGCCTGGACTCAAGGCAGCCCCAGACCTAGAGGTGAGCCTTGGTAAGGATGAGAATGAAGGGGAGCCCTTTAGTTTCAACAGGAGTGGGAAAGGGGTCTCCCGGCATTCACAGAGAATGGGGAATTTTCCCTGTTTTTCTTTTTCCTTCTTTTTCCATAGGCAGGAACTCTCACCCCAGCCTCACATCCCCACCCACCGCCCCCAACAACAAGCCATCCTCCCTTCCAGGCTCTCTCAAGCCATTTTCAGACCAGCTTGGGAGCCCTCCCTGCTCACTCCAGAATGTGAGCAATAAACCTTTTCACACCCTCCTGTTGCATGTGTGGCATCATTGATTTTAATATCCAAGCCAAAATAAAATTGGAGGTGGTGGTCTACCTCATTTCCGCTGAGTGACCCCAACAGCTCAAGACATGGACAGAGTTAATGGGAAATGCACAGCAGTTGAGGATCAAAAAGGGACACTTCAGAGAACCAGAAAGCACCAGGGAGGTCTGAGGAGATCTCAAAGAGGAGGCAGCTGGGGGCGCTACTCAAGTTGTTTAAGAATTTGGGCTTATTCCCAAACTGTGTATGCACGGATCTGGCCACGAACAGGGTATCAGAGAAGTTGAGGAAAGCAGCACTGGAGCGATCACGGACCAGGGTCAGACTGGCCACTAGGTGGCGTACGCATCAGCTAAACCTGAATAGAACTGAGGGGAGGGTATAGCTCAAGTGGTAGAGCGCGTGCTTAGCATGAATAGGGTCCTGGGATCAATCCTCAGTAACGCCTCTAAAAATATATAAATAAGTAAACCTGATTACCACCCTCACCCCAAAAAAGATTGAACAGAACTGGCATTGAGGGGGAGAGCATAGCTCAGTGGTAGAGCACATGCCTAGCATGCACAAGGTCCTGGCTTCAATCCTCAGGACCTTCATTAAATAAATATATACATAAGTAAACCAACTAACCTAACCTCCCCACCCCCACCCCCTCAAAAAAAAAATGGAGAGAGAGAGAGAACTGGCATTGAAAGAATCAACCACAAAAAACTGGTTGGAATTTGCAGCCTGAAACCAACTAGGTTGATTGCCTGCTAAAGCAAAAATGTCAGCATTTTATAGGATTTAAACAAGACTCAGGGCCTCATAATATCATTTCCAAATGTCCAGGGTACAATCCAAAATCATTCAGCATACCGAGGATCAAGAAAATCTCAGCTCTAATAAATATATACAATTGTTAAACTTCATAAACCATACACAAAAAGTCAGATTTGTTGTAGGTTAATTCAAAAATTTTAATGACGTCCTTTGCTTACAGGAAGCACACAATCTAGAGCGGAAAATAGAATGATAAATGGATAAAGACAGAACCTTTAGTACCTGAGAAGTTAGAGGTGGGCAGGATAATGTGACACAAAAGGATCCCTGGGGGGAAGGCTGTAGCTCAAGAGGTAGAGTGCATGCTTATCATGCACGAGGTCCTGGGTTCAATCCCTGGCACCTGCTCTAAACATAAATAAGTAAACTTAATTACCTCCCCCCATCAAAAAATAAAAATAAAAATAAAAATAAATTAAATAATAATAATAATAATAAAAAAAAAAGGATCCCTAACCCAGCCTGGAGAGCAGGGCATCAGGAGATTGTGATCAGCTTCCTGCAAGCACAGATGCTTGAGTCTGAAAGAATAAGTAGGCAAGAGGAGGTAGGTGATGAAGTAGAAGGTATTCGTACCTAAGTCAGGGGCTGCATGAGCAAAGATGTACGGTCAAGTGGGCGTGGGAACCTGCAGACCTGTTTTGTTGCAATTCTAGCTCTCAAGGGGCAAGTAGCAGAAAAGGATCTTGGAATGCCTAGGACCAGATCACGGAAGCCTTCATCATGGACCACATTTAACCCTGTAAGTCACCCTGTCTAGAATCTGACCGTAGTTCTTTAAACAGTAGCACAATGGTCATAACAAAATCATGGCACTCCTTTGGGTCTTGGTTTCTTGTGGCAGAAACTACAGGTGTGTAATCAGTATCTGCCTGGTCCTCTGTTTCCCAGAGTCAACAAAAATAATCAAGAAACAATAGTCAGAACAGAAGAGTCTAATCTGAGCTAAACTGAGGACTAGCCTGGAAGCCTGCTTCCCAGATGACTCTTGAGAAACTGCTCCAGAAAAGCAGGGTTTCCAGCACAGTTTTATATCTTGTCAGAACAAAGAACAATAAACAAGTCAGGGATACATTTCTTCAGGATTAAAAACAAACACAAAAACAGATGTGCAGTATGGCGTTAGCACCTGGGAAGGGAGTCTCAGCATCACAGGAGGACCAGCATTCGTGTCCCAGGAAGAGGGACATTTAATCTTTATTTTTAACATGGACATTCTTTACTTCTGGTCAACGTGCCTTTCTTGAATAATGAAAGCAGATGTACAATATATGTTTGGTAAGCCACAAGCGAGGCTGGTTTAGTTAGCATAAAATTCAAGTTAACTCATGCATAAGCCAGGATGACTTCCCTATATCTCAAGATGTGAAAATTTATTTCATCACCAGCCTCCCTTGCAGTTGGGTGGCTGTGTGATCAATTCTGTCCCATAGATGTGAGGGGAAGTGAGGCAGGAAACACTCAGGGCTGGGATGTCTAAGGTATCCAGGTGCCTTGCCTGAACTCTCTTGCCCTTTCCCATGGACCTGAGAAGCCACATGTTGAAGGGCCATGCAGTAATATGGAAGGAACCTGGACCACTGAGTCATCACTTGGAGGAGGATGTCTGGTTGGGATTATCCATGAAGGAGTTTGCACAAGGGAGCAATACACTTCTGTGTTAAGCCACCGAGATTTCAGTTTGTTCCCTAATGCATCATAGTCCATCCTGTCTGATTAATAGTTTCTCCATCTCACCAAGAGCAAGACAGCCTCCCTCCAAAGTCTTCTCCATAAATCTAACTGAATCTAGAGAAGGCCCTCCTCCGGTTAGCTGTCTCCTTCCTGGTTCTTTGCCTAAATTTCCTGGGATCAGTCCTGCCTGTGTTCTTCCTTCCCAGATGAGTCTGTATCATGCCTTGGAGAAGTGTCATGATGTCAGAGACAGTCAGGATTGGACAGGCTCTCAACGCTCACCTCGTGCATCTTACATTCTAGTGCCTGACTAACTCCTCCAACACCTCTGCTACGTGGTGGTCTGGGGTCTGGTGGAAAATCTCCAGTAACTGGAAACTCACTGCTCTGACTACACAAAAGTTCTTCCTTTTCTAACATTTTAAATAAGGGAACACATGGCCCATAATTCACAAACCCCATGGACTGTGCTTAAATCTATTTTATTTTTCAAATGAATGAGTAGCAATCCCATTCAAATGAATGAGAGTTGTAATTCCATTTGGGGCATCTGAGCCCTTTCCTGACTTCTTTCCATCATGACAACAGTTCTTTTTTTCTTCATACAATGAACCATTTATTTGATGACGTTGTATGGCCTGTGTGTGACGGTCCAGAGATCATCAACTCCATATGCCCATGAGTAAAGAGCTTTCTTTGAAAGAAGCTTGTCTATAAGTCAAGGATAAGATCTAGTAAGGAATAGTAGTCTCCTAGTTCACATCTTTGGGAGTTCATGGAGTTTCTCAGAAACCATAAACATCTTTTAAAAGTCAACACTTTTAAATGAGAAAACAGAAGGGAACATCTTCATCTGGATGGAAAGTTTTAACATGAAAGCTTTTTGTCATGAGGGATTCTGTCTTCTTTGATGCAGTGTCTGTTTAGTGCCTAATGCTGAATAGTCCTTGAATAATGTCACGCACAACTCTTAAAAGATAATTAATTGGACTGCATCAACATTTAAAACGTTGGCTCTGTGGAAAGACTCTACCGGAAACATAAAGAAACAAGATACAGAGTGGGAGAAAACACCTGCAAACCACCAAGAAGTATCTGGAATATGTATCTGGTCAAAATAAATAACCCAACTAGAAAATGGGCAAAAGACATGAATAAGCACTTCACCAAACAGCGGCAAACAAGAACATGAAAAAGTGTTCAACATCATTAGCCATGAGGCAAATGCCAGTTGGAACCACAATGTGATACCACTACACTAAAATACAAAAGAGTGACAACAGCAAATGTTATCAAGGATATAGAGGAACCGGACCACTCATACTTTGCTGTTAGGAATGTAAAATGGTACAGCCGCTCTGGAAAATAGTTCTGCATTTTCTTTAAAAACTAAATGCACTAACGTATACCCACCAATTCCATCCCCGCACATTTATCTCAGAGAAATGAGTATGTTGGTTCACACAAGAATACTTGCATTCTTGTTTACAGCAGTTTATTCCTAATAGTCAAGACCAGAAAACAACCCAGATGGTTAAGCAAACTGTGGTCCATCCATACCATGCAGTAGTGACTCAGCAATAAAAAGGAACTAAATACTGACACCTTCAACAAGCCTGGATGACTCTCCAGAGAACTGCGCTGGGTGAAAAAACAGAAAAGTTACTTCTACTCCCCAAATGTTATATGTCATAGGATTACATTTACATTGTATTCTTTTTTCTTTTTTAACATCGTATTCTTCAAATGACAAAATTACAGAAATGGAGAACAGATCAGTGGTTACCAAGAGGTTAAGAGGGGGTGGGGAGGCTGGAGTGGTTGTAAAAGGCAAGCAAGAGGGCAGGATCCTGGTGGTGATGGAGATGTTGTGGATCTTGAATGTATCCATGTCAATAATATTCTATTACATCTTTGGAAGATGTTACCATGGGGGTAAACTGAGTAAAGAGTGTAAGACTCTCTCTGTATTATTTATTACAACCACGTGTGAATCTATAATTTTCTCAGTATAAAAAGATGAACAAAACCACTCTCCAAGCCTGGGTTGTGACCCATACTTGGTAAATTACAATATTGGGAGGCAGGGACCAGACATCGGTAGGTTTTAAAGATACTCAGGTGATTCAAATGGGAAGCACATTTGGGGACCACCGAAGAAAGCATCTCAGAAGCTTCCAAGGAGACAATTTAAGAAGAGGAATGGAAAAAAAAAAACACCCCAAAACCAGCTTTCCTAAAGTTCTGTCTGTAGAGACATCTTTGCAAAAGAGAATGACACAGAAGCATCCTATTATATCTTGGCCACAGTCCGTCAATTTGAGGGAGAAGCCCTGACTGTTCCTTATTCACCTGGCAGGCTCCTAGCCTTGAAGCTTCATGAATTGAAAACTCCAGCCTTAAAGCCAGCATTGTAACCACTTTGCTAATTGGAATAATTGACAAAATTTTAAAAAATTTATTTCCTAAATAGTTCAATTTCTTCTTATTCATCTTCATCCCAATAATCTTTATTAAATCCAGTCTGAGAAGGTAAGTCATACAAATGCTGCTAGATCTTCCAGAGCCTGCCCAAGGTTTTACAGGTTTTACAGGTGTGCGTGGTTCCATTTTACAAGTAACACTCCATCCACACCTGGTTTGAATTTCAGCAATCTTTACTATTCACCACCCTTCTTTCCAAGAAATTTGTTGCAGAGATCACTTAAACTTGCTCTAACAATTACCTGTTTAGACTGAACTATAAGAAGACAGGAGAAAGGGACTGAATCTCTCCTTTCTTTAAACTGGGACCCAATGTTACCTTTACAATGAGTCCCCCTGCACTGCTGAGAGGATTTTCAGAATCTTTCTCCATTGCATGTTTCTAAGTATTATCCTGCCCTGTTTTTCAGCCTAAGCCTTCCCTTGGGACTTTTCCTTTTAAATTAAAAACACTGTTTAAAATGTGTTATCAGAGCAACATTAACATAATGGGAAAAGGCAGCCTTATCGGACAAGATAATCTGCTTTTCCTCAAAGATGCCATTTTTATTGTATTAAGGATTGTTTGCTCAGAGAGAGAGAGCTGGAGACACATGGATTAACTCTGTAATTCAAGTCCTCTTTCTCACATCTGTTTGATTTTTACACTCCAAGAGATACCTTTGGGGTGTTGAGGTCAGACAAGCATGCTAGTGAATGAATGTAAATGCATCTTACCTTTCTTCTACTGCTAAGCAAAAACAGAAGAATCAGGGGTCATCTCATCCAAAGCAGAGGCGCTTCTGGATTGAAGCGTACACAGACGCAGAGCGTTAAACTCAGTTAAGGACAACCAAGGGAAAGCAAGCTGCGCCCAAAGATAACGTCTCACCCCAGAATGCAAAGTTTCCATGCGGGAACATCTGGAGGCTGCAGGGTCCAGACCATTTAAACAGAAGACAGGGAGGCAGGAAATCATACTCAGCCCAGCTCTTTGTGAACACAGCTTGTTGCTGAACCAATTTATTCTGCTTCTAGTTCACCATTCTCTAGCCCCAATCAAGCCTGCCCTTTGGGTCTCAAAAGGCATGGAGCTCTTTCCCCATCTTTGTTCAGGCCGTTCGTGCTGCCTGCGATGTGGTTTTTCCTGATTCCTTGCCCACTGGCTCTCTCTCAGACTTCAGGTTTGTTATCATATCCCTTCCCATCCCCCTAGCTCCAGAGTCAGTCTCTAACTCTCAGAGCCTGATCCTAACTCAGGGCTTGACATCTGCAAACCTTGGATTTGTCCAGCCTCTAGACCAAAGAAAGAGCCTGGAGACAGCGATGGAGACATCAGTGATTTACTGAAGAGGGAGATCCTACAAAGGGTCCTGGAGTGACACCCCACCATGTGCAGCAGACAGGACGTGGCAGCCATCTTTGCAACAGAGGGTCGGGGGGAGAAGGAGGCTACCATTTATTGGGGGGATTGATGTCAGGTGGGCTCAGTTACCAGGGACTAAAGAAGCCCTATCATTTAGAGGACTGTATAGTTATGTGCGTGAAGCAGGGCCTGGTTGAGCAGAGGATATACACAGAGCAAGACAACAGCCATCCTGAATGGCCTGACCACATGGTATCTAACAGACAACTAGTTTGGAAATTAATAAATGCTTTCTCTGAAAAATTAATAAATGTTTCCTCCAGCTAAAAGAGTAGATATATTCCTTAAGAAAATTTTAGTGACTAATAAAAGTTGACTACATTTTTAAATTAAACATGCACACCCACATAATAATCAAAGAAAGAATGGAATGAGTTACTCAAGCCATTCAGGGTCTAAGGCTACCTTCTAGTGGTGACATGCAGGTTCCACATGTAAGCAGATGTCACACTGAGTGACTTGTGACCCAGACCTGACCACTCTGTTCCACAGCTGTTCCTTCCTCAGAACACCTCTATGCACCTCTTCTCTGTCCCATTCACCCATTATATAGGCATCTCCACTGCCTTATGAATCTTATCAACCTCTTTTTAAAAAAATTTTTTTTAAATTTATTTCTTGGGGGGGGGGATTATGCTTATTCACTTATATTTTTAGTGGAGGCACTGGGGATTGAACCCAGGACCTCATGCATGCTAAGCACACACTCTGTCACTGAGCTATTCCCTCCCCCTATCAACCTCTTAAAGTAGATTTCCAACTCTTAGAGAGCAAGGACCACTGTTTTAATAATAATAGCAAACACTATTGAGTATCTCCTGTGTGCCAGTGATAATGTTATGTGCTTTCCCGTATTAGTAAAATATGCACTGGAACCCAGGCAGAATGACGGCCTGCACACTCTCTTCTTTAACCTGGATCTAACCCGTCCCAGCTGTTTGTATGACCTCTGGCAAGGTGCCTCAGTTTCCTTCTCTGTAAAATGGGGATGACATAGTATCGAACTCAGAGGGTTACTGGGAAGATTAAATGCTTAGAAGGCGGCTGGCCCACAATACTCATCAAATATTAGTTATCATTATCGTTTATAAGAAAGTCCCGAATCCCAGGAAACCCCTCAGTCCAGGTTTGAGCACGGAAAGTCCCGTGTCCTCCGCAAAAGTTCAAAATGAGAGCCCAGTTGGCAAGCTAAGGTCAGAGCCCACCTCCAAATTCCCCCTTGTGTCCTGTAACCGACCTCCCCCTCCCCAGTACTGCAGGAAACTGGGCTCCTTAGTCAACAGGTTGTAGTGCTTAAGTCATTCCCTTTTGCGGACGTTCTTTACGGAGACCACTGCCCTGTTTTCTAAGAGCAAACTAGCTGGTGTCTGAAAACGACTCTGACAAGGTTTGAACGCCCTGCCTACCCGACGAAACCGGGGCATCCAGTGCCCCCTGCCGCCTCCTCACAGCAAAGACCGTCAGATCCGGAAAGCTTGCTGCAGTGTCCCTGAACTGCCGCTTACTTAGGTCAAAAGAGAAATGGGTATAAATATCTCAAAATTGGAGTCAGTTTCTCGTTTTAGCTTTTCTTGAATTCACCCCCTTGCAATTCAGTTGTTTGCTTTGCCAACGGAAAATAAAAGGCCTCTTACTCATGCTTTTCTCATTTACCTTTGCTTTCCTTGATTTGGGGATTTGTACTGGTTTTATCTGACTCTTGGCTCTTTGTCGGTTCGGTGAAGCCTGAGACTGGCGCGCGGGGCACCGGCGGGAGGAAACCTCTGCAGAGGAAAGAAACCTCCGCGGGGTAGGGGCCTGGAGACCCTCCGAAGCGGCCAGGCTCCGTCGCCTTCGAAGACGCTCGATTCCTGAATTAAGAAAGCGCGCCGTCTGGACCAATGGGACGCTGGCGCACGGCTGAGTGTCAGGCGAGTCCAGCCAATGAGAATGAGGCTTGGGAGGGGTGGGTCCGCCTCCTCCCGAGTTGGACCCTTTAAAAGGTCAGCCCTCCTCACCCGTGGAAGGACAGTCGGGGCGGGACAGGGACCAGTAGTTCCTAGCGGGCTGCGCAGCACCCTTGGCGGGGAGGCAACAGCCAGTTGTGACCCGCGCGTCAGAAGCAGGTGACAGCGAGCAACCGACAACCGGTATGGGGCTGCCCCTGGAGGCGAGACTGAGCAGACGGACCGGGCCAGAGCGAGTGGGGCGCCAGTGGGGACTAGGGAGCTGGAGGGAGTCGCTGGGTGGCCTTGGCCGCCGTCGCCAAGCCGCCTAGCGGAGAAGGTAGGTGGCGGAGAGCAAGGTGTGTCTAATTTAGGAATAGACCATATACATGTATTGAGATGCTTGTTCCAAATTTCTTTTACTGATGAGCAGAGAGAGGCCTAAATGATAAGTAACCATGTGGGTCTGGAAGAAGAATCAAGGACCTGAAGCAGGCTTTGTTGTTTTTTAAAAATCAAGAAGTCCCTTTGACTGGCATTTATAAATCAGTCTCCCAAAGCCAGGGTGCCCCTGGGAAACAAACTGAGTTTCTGAACATTTGAAAATGAGAATCAGGCTCAGGACCACAGAGCCATCACTGAGGTCTAAACGTTCTGGGAGGTCCTGCCTGAGCAGCCCTGCCGCCAGTCAGGCACTCAACCTTGCTCTGTCTCTCTCCAAGTCCACCAAATACAACTTAGGAAAATCTGCATTACTAGAGATGGGGAGTTCTGAAAAACCAAAGGGGCCTGAGGATGGAAATCGGGATTTCTGAGAACTTGGATAGGAGAAAGAAGGTTCTGTGTTCACTAACCTCTAACTGAAATTTAGCATTTCTTCCCATTAGGAAAACAGGTAGCAAACCACAGCAGTACTGGTACCTGTGACTCTGTCATCCCCAGGAACCACAGATATTCACATGCTACGGACACCTCAAAGTATTGTTTATGTGCACCACACTACTTGGAAATTATGGAAATTAGTAAACTCAAAGATCTCGTAATTTAATAAAGAAGCACATCTTACATCACAGATTTAACTGTTTAATACTTCAATAACTTTATTTCAATAAAATTGCCCTCCTTGGCAGATAATCTTATGTATTCTATCTTATATATTTCTCCAGCCTGCGAAAGGGTTGACAGCAGATTGGAAATTAAGAATCTGCTGTGGATAACGAACAGATAGCTTTACAAAGAGGTAGCGGTGAATAGCTTTGCTGCACCCTCACCTTGTGCTCTGACTTGACCATTCGCTGCAGCAAGTGGCAGCTGGTGGTGTGGAAGTTGAGCGAGGTCAGTGGCCCCTTTGCCTAAGAACCTTCCTGTTCCCACATGTTGTTCACGTTGTTCTTTTAGGTTTAGGTGAAAAATGCCTTGAGTAGGAATATCATGGGGTTACCTCCAGCTTCTGATACTTTCTCATATGGAGTAGAAGGGATCTCAGAGAGCATCTAGTCTGAGCAGCATCTTATAAATCCAGGCAGTAGGGTCGAGGGGGAGTTATATACTTGGGAGGGTGGCGGGGCCAGCACACCATACTGAAGATACAGAGGCATTCCAGGAGGGGGTTTTGGTTTTATTCTGAATAGGAAAAGTGTCCTAGGAATATGGAAAGAGTGAGAGAGTAGCAAAGTGAGAGAGGGCTTGCGCTGGGGTAAGGATGGCCATAGAAAGGGATGAGAAGGTGAGGTGGAAGAGCTTGGGGCCAAACTCCTGGGTACCACTTCCTCCATCTACATCCCAGTGCCTGTCATCAACTCTCCTGGGAATCTTCCAGAATCCTGTTAGCTCCCTAGGCCCAATTTAGGTGTCTCCTAAGTTAGATATAGTCACATTGCTTCCCTGAAGCACTTTTAAGCACAAGGAATCGATTCAGCAAACATTTCACAATATATAATGTATATTCTTAGATTTTTAAAAAATTCGATTTTTTCCAGCCCGAAGGCACCCCTGGAGCTGCTTGATGATCCCTAGATGACAGCCTTCTTAGAATCTCTGAAGGGCTATAATTTAAGGAGGAGAGTTGGCGTTATGGGCTGTGGCCTAGAAGGCAAAGCAGGAGTGAGATGAGAAGTTGTTGCCAGGAGGCACGATTCCAAATTCATGTAAGGTTCATTCCTGGGGACAGATTATCCTAGAGCTAGACAGGATTTGGAGTGCCTTCCAATTTTGGCACTCCATACCATTCCCTTCAGGTACTTAAGCCCAGCAAATCCTGGGCTTGCAGTATAAAACCAGGATCCTGGTCTCCCCACCACATCTAGATGACCGTGTAGATAGTGCGATGTAATGAAGGGTGCTCGAGCTTTGAAACCAAACTCTGGTTCTAAACGTTGCACCCCACTTAGGAGCTGAGCCTGTAGAAAACGGAATCCCTTCTTCTCTGTGAACCTTAGCTCCCTCCGATGAAAACGGGGACAATCTTCTGGAGAGTACGTAAAAGGCCTGGGTTGCTGGAGGAGTCCCACAAATGTCCCTTGAATGATGAAGAAACTTATTCACGGTTAAAAATCTTTTGCCTTCTGGAATCCCTGGTACAACCAGCCACTCCTTGCGAATGCTTGTCAGTTCCGCTCCGCCCGGCAGGAGGCGGCAGACCCCAGTCACGGCCAGAAGGCCAGCCGCGGAAGCCAGTGGCCAGATGCGGCCTCCGCCTGGGATGCTACTGCGCCGGCGCTGTCGGTGTTACGGGTGGTTCTAGGCTCCCCAGCTGCGCAGGGCGGGCGTGGGCTGGGTAGGGCCGAGCGGCGGAGGAAGGAGTGCAGCGCATGCGCGCGGCGAGGGCCTCTGGGAACCAGCGGCCCCGCCCAGTGCTGGAGCCCAGCGCGCAGAGTCGGAAGGTGCTGGCGGCGGGGTCCGTTTCCCAACTCCAGGTACGCAGGGTTCCCGCAGCTGGCTCTCGGCTTTTCTCTTTTCAGCCGCGGAGAGCGCTCAGGGCTGCAGGTGAGTTGTACACCTCGTCATCGAGATCTTCCTACCCGTAATTGTCATGCAAACGTGCAGAAATAAGCAGATAGTGATGCAGAGATACTTGGGAGGGTTTTGCAGGAGGTGAGGTCTACTCTCCTGGGGATCGCTTCTCCCTCCTGGGAGTTCGCCGAATTTCTTCCATCCAAGGTCCTGAATCTCCCATCTTCTTTCCTGGAGCTAGGGAGAGGTGGGGGAAAGGGGTGGGGCTTTTGTACCATTGCAGAAATGCTTGACAAGGTTTTAAACCTTCGCAGCACCACGCACTTCACTCGAAAATGTGTCTTTCGAGCCCCAAGGCGTTAAAAGGTAGGTAATTATTGATGCTCAATATGTGAAAATGCTTTTTATTTAATAGTTTACGAAAAATCTCATTTTGGAGAGCTAGGGGCAAGGAGGGCTCTGTCATCTATTTTTGTATGTTATGCAGTAAATCAGTTTGTTTCATTGCACCCAAGATGCTTTCTGGTCTTTCCAAGGGCTGGGCATCGTGTATGCGATGGGAGCACGTGACGCGTGACGCACAGCGTCCCCACCCATCCCTCCCGTGTTAACTCGCCCTCTGGCTTTTCTGTGTGGTTCTGAGCAGGTCGTGCCAGGGCTGATTGCTTTTTTCCTGAATTTTTGCTGTGAGCACAGAAACTTATTACAACGATTGAGAATAGATTTATTTTGCCTTTGTAGAACACTCAGCTCACTAAGGAGATGAAGGGACTGGCTTTTTCCTGGCAAATGAGCTATATCCAGGGTAGGTCAGTTACAGTGTCTTCAGACCAAAATTATCCCTGTGGTTCACTTAGTCATTCACTCATTCATTCAGCAAGTAGTTGCTAAGCCCCTGCCTTGTGCAGGGCAGTGAGCTTGGTGCTGTGAGGAAGATGAAGATGAATTGAACCTGAGCTTAGCCCTCAAGGAGCTTGACTGGCCCAGAGGAAAGATAAGCTCAATGTAAGTAATTCCATCAGGTAGAAGAGATGGGGCCCCAAGAGAGGGTCAGAGGAAGAACTGGGCGGCTCAGAGGAGGAACAACCAGCCTTTCATACCAGTTGATTGGCTTAAGGAGAAAATTACTACCTGATGATGAGTGATTGTTCTTGCGTGCATCACATCTGCATGTGAGGCTGTTTTTCTGACTGTTGGGCATTTTAGACTGAAGACTGAGTATGTTTCAGACAGGCCCAGAGTGCATGCTCAGCACCCAAGAGGTCCTGGGTTCAATCCTCAGTACTGCCTCCAAGCGGAAATCAGTGAAGAAACCTAATTACCTCCCCCTCATAAAACAGACAGGCCCCATCATTCCTGGCCACCCCCACCTCCCTCCACCACACACTGGCTGCTGTCCTAGTGCCCCTGTCTGAGGGAATAGCATCAAGCCTCTCCTCTCGCCGCCCCTCCTAGTGGTCAGAGCCAGAGACTCAGCCCTCCCCCTCCCTCCCCACATCCGTGCTTACTGATTCTACCTCCTGACCTCTCTCACATCTGTCTTCCTCTCTCCACTCTCCTGGGCATTTTGCCAGGCCAGGCCCCCATCATCTCTCGCTCGGTTTACTGCATCAGGCTCGCAGCTTCTCTCCTGGCCACTTCAACCCACCTCCCACTCCTGCAGCCAGAAGGAGCTTGCTGGATTAAATCTGACTGTGAGGCCCCTTCATTCACCTCTCACTGCCTTCAGGATGGAAACCAAATGCCCTTTCCAGGCTTCCATGGGTGGTCTGGCCTTTCTTCCCCAGCCCCCTTTCTTCACACCCCTTGCCCTTCTCTGCATTTGGAAACCATGCCATGCTCTCTCGTGCCACCAGGCCTTTGCACATGTCTCCATTCTGCCTAGAACACACCCTTCCTTGCCACCTTCCTCACTTGGTTGACTCCTGCCCTCCCCCAGGAGGAGAAATTAGTTTCTATAATTCTGTGGCATGCACATCATTGTAATACAGATTTGCTCCCCCAAGCTCTTTGTATTTTGTAAAACATTTCCCCCCACCCCTTGCTTTAGAATCGAACCTTGACAATGGACCTGGTTGGTTTTGGTTATGCAGCCCTGGTGACGTTCGGAAGCATTTTGGGATATAAGCGGAGAGGTAAGCCCAAGACAGATTTTTCATCAAAGAAACCTGGGGAGCTTGGCGGTGGTGTCAGGATCATCTGAGGGCTTATAAGTAGGGCAGGAAGCTGACCAAGTCCTGGGGGTGGCTGAGGACCAGCACATGGTGGAAGTCGAAGGAGGGGGTTTTGTGGGGCTGGGTGGACAGAACATTCCAACCTCGGGGTCTGTCACCCTTCATCTGTCAGTATCAGTTGCATAAATAATTGACTTAATCTCCTCAGGGCTACTCCCTTATTATCAAATGAGGATTCTTGTTTGTTTGTTTACATCCTCATAGTGTCAAAAAACTGACTTGTGTTGATGTTGTCTGTTGCACAGGAAAATTCATTAAATACTTAGATATCATATCTGAAGTAGTCCCTTCATCTCTGTCCAAAGATGGGGGAAAAAATAGTTGGTAAATTAAAGGATTTTCATGGAGAAAAAGGAAATTTTTATATATTGCTTTGTTTTAAGGTAAAGGCATTTATAGTCATGGTGTCTCCTGTTTCTTATATTTTTCTTATTTCTTACATTTTTAAGAAATTCATAAATTAAGTTAATTTCAAAGAGTGTTTGATATCTATGACATGGGGGGGACTTGCGTTTCAGGTCTATAGATTATCAGATTATGTCCTTCTTTAGCAGTTTCTTGAGGGATAGGAAAAAGGGAGTATGTGTGTGTGTCTGCCTGCAATGGTTTTTAACCCTGTTAGAATCTGAATTTCCTGTAGATATTTAAGAAAGAGATGCCTTGACCCTGGGGATTCCATTGCGGTAGATTCTAAGTAGAGTGAGAGCCCTGAAGCAAGGATGGCGCGTGTTGGTCACGGTGTCGCGTTGCCCAGGGCCGGGGCAGTGGGAGGGCACCGGCTGGGGAGGGGATGGATGCGCGGCCGGCCGGCTGCGCCAGTGCCCGGGTTCTCCCTGTTACTCAGTGTAGTCACGGTTCATCCCCGAGCCCTGAAGTGCTGGGGCCGGAAGGTTTGTGAATCATTCAGGACAGAACCATTGCTTGCTTTGCACAGGTCTTCTACCTCCATGAGCTAAAAATACCATTTCGTCTTATTTTTATCATCGCAACCTGAGAGTAAAAATATGGAGACTAGGAGAATAGGAGGGAAAAAAGAGAGACGTTCAGAAGTCAAGTTAATTGTTCAAAATCACGCGGTCCCCGTCGGACGCACTACTGCAGGGCGGCTTTCTGTGCCCCGTCGTCGGGCCTAGGCCTCACATCGCTGTGTGCTCGGGGCTCCTCTGCCTCCAGTTTGGGGTTCAGCATGGAACAGCCATTTCTCGGAAACGATCCGTGAATAGCCAACATCTGACTTGGCCTGGTCCAGTTACAGTGCCCGAGGAGAAATGCGTTTATCATCCTTGACGTGATGAAGGAATTGCCTTCATTCGGGGATTTTCTCTTTCTCTCTCTGAGTCTGTACGTTTTTTTCCCAGGTGGTGTTCCATCTCTGATTGGTGGTCTTTTTGTTGGATTTCTGGCTGGCTATGGAGCTTACCGGGTCTCCAATGACAAGCGAGATGTAAAAGTGTCGCTGTGTGAGTAAGGCATTTACCCAGTTATGGAGAATCGAAGCTTGGGGGTAGCTTTTGATACCTTTCCTAGAGGTCCTAGAAAATACTGGTCAGGTGGTGGGCGGCCACTGCGTGGGTGGGGACTGAACACCATTCTTGTTCCTTTCTACACAGACACCATCAAAAATAACAATGTTGCTACCAGGCCTTCCAACTCAGAAGAATACTGCTATAAAATTTGTTACTGGAGAAATGAAATAAAATTAGAAAAAGCAAGGAATTATGCCAAGGTTTTCTGCTAACGCTTCTAAATGTATATTAGCATAGTTTGTGTGACTGTGAAAATTCCTAAGAAGAGACAGCCTTGCGTTCTCTTATTTAATTCAAGAATGGCTTTTAGATCCAGCTTTGCTTTAATCTTTAATCCAGAGAAGCAAGGCTGATCCTTTTTTGGCTTCATCCCTTGCTGGGTTTAGTAGGAGCATGTTCACAGGAAAGATGGAAAAAAACCTGTGTGTGTTTAAAGCCCCAGGGTGCTTGGCTTTCTTCTTTCTAGGTTGAAAGAGATACAGTGGAGGCTGGGGAAACTACAGCAAGGAAATGGTCTCTGTTTAATTTGACGATTATTCAAAGTGCCTGGCGGGGGAAGTGGTGAGGTGGAAGAAAATACAAAGGAAGACATTGTAATTGTTCAATATTTAAGGGAAAGAAAAAGATTAAGTGTAATTTTTTTCTTAGTTTAAACAGGAGCTAGGGAATATTTTTAATAATGAAATTATGTCAGAAGATAAAAATATATCAGCAAGGTATAGATATATTGGGTTTCTTATTCAGATGCACTTAAATAATTAACATACGTTTATTGTCAATCATGTTTTTTTAATATCAGCAAGTGGTTTTTCCTTGCAAGTTGTTCTTAAATTGTGACATCAGTGCCCTGATCTCTTATGTGAAACTGCCCATCTCTTGGTTCAGCTCGTAAAAGGCTGGGATGATGCCTCTGAATTTAATATTATTATTAGACTGTTTTTTTTTAGTCTCCAGGCATGAAATTTCCTGAAATGGAATGCTACAAAATACAAATGGCCAGCCTTTTCCTAGTATTGTTTTATTAATGAGGTCTTACTTTAAAGATTTATTTTAGAAACGAATTCTTTTCCTAACGTTCTATTAACTAGCCATTTAGGGGATGGCTCCTGTGGGTCCAGGTGTACTGCTGAGTGTTCCTGAGGAAACCTGGATAAGACACCATCCTGACCCTCCAGGAGTGTCCTAAAATAGAAATTTAAGTCAGAAAAAGACTTTTTCTTTTGAAGACGTTTCAGGGATGAATTTCAACATGCTAGTTTAGTCAGAAACCTTTTTGATAAACTGGTTTATAAAAGTGTTTTAATAGGGCACTTTATTTTTTCAAGAAAACAGCAACTCAATACCTATATGTAATAAAGAGTAGTTATATTAGAAAGCCAAAATGATGATCTTTTCTCTTTTATTGCCTTTTTTTTTTTGCCTTCCTCCCCCCAATTTTTTTTTTTTTTCACAAGCAAGCATTGATAACATGTTTGAAACTCTGGCTCACGCACTGGTTTGGTTTTTAGTTACAGCTTTCTTCCTGGCCACCATAATGGGGGTGAGGTTTAAGAGGTCCAAGAAAATAATGCCAGCTGGGCTGGTTGCAGGTTTAAGGTAAGAAAACCTGTTTTGAGCTATATACTTTGCCATCATTTTGAAGTACTGAGTTTTTAGCAAACATCAGTTTTAATTTGAAAGGTCAAAGTAGTTTTTATTACAATCAGCATGATTATAAAAAACCTTAAAATATCATATGTTCTGTCAGTTGTGTGTCTTTATGTGCACATGCACGTTTTTATCAAATACCCTTATGGTAACTCTAGTATCTGATCACATGTACACACTTACCGTTTTCAGAATAAAGAACTAAATTCAGCCTCAGTTTTCCCTCAAGATTTATCCATCTGAGATAGTAAATGTATTCATTTAAATCTGACATTCAGTCTTACTTAGAGAGTTGGACAGAGTGACAGTCTGTTGCAGTGATTTTGAGTTTCTAAGGGAGAAAACTTAATATTTTTTAAGAACGTAAATAGGGAGCTTCAGGTTTTTCTCAATTTGATCCCAGTAATTCTATCCCGGAGATGAGGCACACTAGCAAGTAAAAAGTTACGCTTAACATTTTTAGTTCTTCCTGGAAGCTACCTTTACATGTTGAAACGTATATATAAGTTCATGTCTTTTGATGTACGTTTTCACTTTGTGGAATTTATTCCAAAAGAATGAGATGCATACAAAGACTGATATTTATTGCTACTTTATTTCTAGTGGAAAACTTGATGACCTGAAAAAATTAGAAAACAGCTTAAAAATTCACCAGTCAGGAAGTGTTTCAATCAGTGTTTTGTTCACTTAATGGAATATTGAGCGAGTTATTACATGTCATGTTTTCAAAAACTATTTAGTGGCATTGAAAAATATTAGTGACATGATAGGAAAGGAAAACAGAATAAGAAACCATAGTGTGATCTCAAGTTTTAAAAAGCTGGTGTATAAAAAAACAACCTAAGAAAGAAATGCTTCAAATTGTTACACTTTCTAGACAGTAACGCAATGGGGAGTTTTCTCCTTTCTAATTTTCCCTGAATTTTCTAGTGTGGCTGTGTGGAATGTTTATGATTTGGAAGGGCAAGTGTGATTATAAAGGACTGCTTTCATATATGCATGTATATCATGACTGAAACATTATGCTGTTCACCAGAAACTGACGCAATATTGTAAACTGATTATATTTCAATAAAAAGAGAAAAACTATAACACAACATTGTAAAATGACTATAACTCAATAAAAAATTTTTATATAGAAAAAAAAGAACATATATCCATGGAAAAAACAAACAAACAAAAAACCCAACAACAACAAAAAAGAAAAATCCAGAAGGCACTTTCTTGGCCCAATAAAGGACATTCCAGAAAACCCACAGAAATCTCATATCTAACAATGAAACTTTAACAGGGTCCTCTGTAGGGAGAGGTTCAGTATACACATGCCTGTTTTCGTCATTTCTGTTCTCCGTTGTTCTGGAGATCCTTACATAGTAAGTCAAGAAAAATAATAATAAAAGGTAAAGGCTTGGGGGAAAAAAATAAAGATTGCTTTCTAATTAATAGCCCTGTTCTAAAAATGGTACTTATTGGTAAAAAGACTCAGAAGTAGGGTTTACAGTTCAAGAAGACGTGCAGATTATAATGACGACATCCCCAAATCGCGCGTTGATTCGTTTTTTTTTCAAGTTGCTTGCCTTTACTAGCTTTTGAAAGTTTTGTGTTTCTTTCCAAACCTTTCTCTTATCAAAGTCCAGCCTAGATTTTCAGAACAGTGAGTTCTGATTTTTCTCCTTCATTCACTGAACGTTTTTAAGTGTCTCCTTCCGTCAGGTCTGGGAAGTTGGGGTACAAGGATGGTGAGAGCACCCCTGCTCCAGGGAGAGAGGCAGGACAGAAGGCTGGGGTTGAGAAGCACTCGGGTTGGGTGGGCGCACAGCCCATCTGTACCCTTCTGTCTGAGACTCACCCTCCCTCTCCCTGTCTTTCCCTTTCATCCAGCCTCATGATGATCCTGAGACTTGTCTTACTGCTGCTCTGAGGATCCAGAGGAACTGAAAACTTAAGATCATGTCATTCACTGTAACGGGCAGAGCCTACTCTTTGTATTGAAAAGATACATTTCAATATGGAATGTTCAGTATGGTCTTATCTTGTTAGAAACTGCAAAAGAAACTGTCACCTGTAATACAGACATGAGTTTGAGGGATTTTTTTTTAAATAAATAGTTCAACTGTTTTCTAATTGTCAGGTACTGGTTTTGTTAAAGATATTTAATACATCATGATACACTCTTTCATTCGCTATGTCTAGTTTATATTATATATATGTGGTCTTTTTTGATTGTTACAAAATCATGTCTGAAGTAAGTTTAAATTAAACTACAACTTATCAGATGATGGAACGCCCTAAGTGGGCTTCACAAATGCTAATGTATCTATTTGTCATTTGTGTTTTATTCAAAATTATATTTTTTCCATTTTAATTGTATTACTGCCAGTGGTTTTTTTCCTTTAAAAAAACTTAAAAAAAATAAAAAGGACAAATGAACTTATATATAAAACAGAAACAGACTCACCGACATAGCATACAGACTTGTGGTTGCCAGACGGGAGAGGAGTGGGAAGGGATAAATTGGGAGTTTGAGATTTGCAGATACTGACAGGTATATATAAAATAGATAAACAAGTTTATACTGTATAGTACAGGGAAATATATTCAATATCTTGTAGTAGTTTACAGTGAAAAAGAATATGAAAATGAATATATGTGTATCCATGTATGACATTGTGCTGTATACCAGAAATTGACACGACATTATAAACTGACTATACCTCAATTAAAAAAAATAAATAAACAAAAACTTCATCCTCAACAAACTGTGTACTAACAGAATGTCTTCAGTATTCAAATAAAAGCATTCTGTTTTAAACGTGTTTCTCTCATTTTGGTCTCTTCTCTATGGACTCAAATCATTTTTAACTTTTAAGTGCTCAATTATTAATGAAGGAGATTGGTAAAGAGGGTTATTGGAGCCAGAACTCTTCCTCAGGAGCACATATTCTGTCTCTGAAACAGTAATAATCCTGAGATGAAAGTGATTTTGTCTCCAACCACTGCTTCTTTCCAGGCATGGTTATCAATTTACGTCCAGGGTACTTGCCTATAGGTGAGTCCCCCCAGCCCAGTTCTCCCACCGACTGCTCTCTGCCCTTTGCAAGGTCATGTCCCATCTCTGGGACTCATTTTCTCCTCCTAGAGAAGGAATTTGGACTAAATGATCGACCAGACTCCTTAAAGCGCTAAACGTCTGCAATTCTGGTCCTGTTGGCTCCACTTGCACCATGGTGTCAAGATTTCAAACCATTCTTCCCAAAACATGCTGGGTAGAGTCTCCACTGATAACAGCAGAGTTGATAAGGTTGTGTTCAGTTACCTTTCCCAACTGACCTTCAAGGAGGTTGTTAAATTTTCAGTGATGATTCAGTTAAGGGGAGAATTAAAAAAAAAAAGCCTATTCGTTTAACCAAATCAGAAACCCAGAGAGAATCTTTTGATATACTTTTAAATATCCTGCTTTAAAAAAAAAATCCTGCTAATTGTAATGGTGCCAAACAGGTTGTTACACAAGCAAGACTGGGGACACAGTGGTTATTGGAGTCTCTGTGCACATGCGGAAGGACCTTCTGATTTGGATGGACAGCAGTTGGTGCTCAGACTACCTATGATGCCAAGAAATGTGAAATTGATTCTATCTGTAAAAGACTCTATAGTGATTGGCAGTTTAAGAAGCTAGTTTAAAGCTATGCTGTGTCCTGGACTTTTCCAGAGGAGGTGGAAGTGGGTGATGGTTGATACAAGTGTGGTTGTTCCTTTGGTTTATTTGCTTTAAAAGAAATCTTTGGTATCTGTTGGTTTACTTATGATTTTACTCTTTGGCAGTAAGTAGAATGCAGAAGAATTTTCATTTGGATGATTCTGATTACTTGGTGTTTTCCTGTTTTATGGAAAACAGAAGCAGCACTGTCTGATGCACTGATAAGTATTAGGCAGTTTTATTTCCTTATGCTTTTTATTACTTTATTAAAATGGCCTTGTGATTTCTTTTCTGGGCAGTGCTGCAAATGTAAAGTGAAGTATTTCCTAAGTTCTTTAGACCACTTCATTTGTTAATACTCAGCTATTATTGTACCCATGTTTTTAAGAAACATGCCATGTTCAAATTTGAATATATTCTTCACGACCTCAGTGGAGTCTTCATCTAATGGAGGTTTCCTCTGGCTTCCAGGCTGGAGAAATTTGTTAATTGTGGGAATGGAGCTGATTCTGGCCTTAAATTCCTAAAATGCAAACGTATACTGTCCATGAGAAGAGATTATGGCAAAATAAACAAAAGATAAACGGGACCCATTTTTGTATATGAGAAAAAATGTTGAAAATGTACATTTCTCATTGCCGGTAGAAATGGGGGATAAAAATGGAATTTTTACACATTGTGTGGCATTGCAAAGTGATGCCTGGCAGAACACAAGCTAGCAATATTTCTCAAGGAACACAAAAATGCTAATAGGCTCAAACCACAAGAGCCCATTTGTAAGACTGTATCCTAATATAATCTTGAATGTGGAAAAATTCATATCCATGAAGATGCTGTTGCGACATTATTTACAGAAGCAGATATTCCAGAGTATCCTGATGTATTGCTAATAAACCAAAATCCTCATTTTTCTCATGTTATAAGCATTTTTCATGTCATGTAATCTCTGAAAAACATAACTTCAAGTGGCTGCATAAAATTCTAGACATTTCTCAGGTATTGACTATTTAGGTTGTTTATGATTTCATCACTATTTAAAGTTATCCTGAGCACAATGAATAGAGTATTATATAATGATGAAAAATGTAAAAATAACAACACACTTCATTGTCTAAAAATGAGCCAAACTAAATAACAATACCAAAACGTGCTTGTGTGTAATGCAACACGAAGTGGAAAAGTGAGGCTGCAGAGTTATCATGACTTAGATTACAGCTATTTTAAATCAGCATATTTTTAAAAGGTTATAAAGGAATCCACAACACAGCACAGTGTTCGAGAACTCAGGAGGTGAGGTCAGGCAGACCGAGGTTTGAGTCCCACTCCTGCCACCTACTAACAGGGCGACCTCAGGAAAGTTAGTTAACCTCTCTGAGTCTTGTCTCCTATCTACTCTGAGGATGGAATAAAATAAATGGGGTAAAGTGTGTGCAGTGCTGGTACAAGGCTTGGCAGGTAACAATAGCATAGTCCGTGGTTATGGGTATGGGTACGCAGTGGCTCTGTTCGGAGGGGCTTAAGTGTTGTCCCTTCACCTTGACAAGAAGAAGGAAGCCGCTTGTACTGTGGGTCTGCTACATTCCAGACAAAGCCTTCGAAATTCAATTCCTGCAAGAAACCTGGCCCGGGTGAACCTCCTCTGCTTTCCCACATCCTTTTACTGTTTCATTGACTCCATTATGTTGAGGTTATCTGTCTGTATGCTTGTCTCCCTACTAGGCATGTTCCTTGAGGGCATCTTGGCACCCCTAGCACAGGCATAAAGAAGTTAGTAGGTTCTTAAAGAATAATGAATGACTTAAGGAAAGATTATAAATGAATGATTAAAAATCCCTTCTCCTTCTTGGGAGCTGTTTGGAGAGCATTACCTGCAGCAGAGGGAAGCCTGAGAGGACATTGGGTTTCCACTCTTCAGCCATTAAGATGACTTCAAGGAGCTGTACATCCACCCAGTTCAGCTGATCACCCACCAGAAAATCTTGCCCGTGGTCTCTTAGCGCCTGCGGATAGTCGAAAACGAAAGATGAGGATTTGGGGTCCTCCAAGTTAAAGTCAACGTGGTTTGGCAGAAAGGCCTCTAAGAATTCAGAGACCTGGTTCCCGATCTTTGCCCCCAGCTCACTGTGTGAGTTCAGATAAGTCCCGCTTCTCTCCGAGGACCTCAGTGTGTTCATCTGAAAGAGGCAGGAGAGCTTAGATCCCCCTGAGGATTCTGAACACTGGAAGCAGCTCCTTCTCCTGTGCCTTCTCCATGAGCCTTTATGGAACAATTTTACCACCGCCACCTGGACCGGGGCTCCTCCCGGCATCCCGGGGCGGGAGCCTCAGGTGTGCGGCTCCCTCTCCCCAGGATCCACACCTCATTTCTACAAGCAAATTTCCGTCAACTAGGGCTTATGGGTCACTTTGAGTCAAACTCTGCTGAACACAGATGATTGGAGTAGGAGGTCACTGAGGATTCGCTGTTCGAGCCCTAGAGCTCTGTGATACTGGGACACTGGGGTGCGGGATGGGGAGTTAGAGGCGTGAGCGCAGGCTCCCGTGTTCTCAGCTGTATGACGCTGGGCACATTACTTCGCTGCTGTTAAGTTCTGTGGGTAACAGAGCCACATCTTTCGTGGAGTTACCATGAAGATTAGATGGCATCCCACACTGGTGACGTGTGTGATGAGCACGCAGTAGGAGATGAGCCATCAATATGATTAGCAGAGCTGTCAGTGAGGATGGTACTGTCACTGCTTTCAGCCACGTGCAGTCTTTGTTTTTCACGGTATCCCATAGTCATTGGGAACGGTGGTGCCAAACATCCATTCCATTGCCACTCTTGGTAAAATTATAAGATAGAAATCTCGTAAATTATATACTAATTGCAAAGGGTTATATTATCTTGAATACTTTTGAAGGAATGCTACGGAGAAAGCCTGAGGTAAAATCTTCAGTCTGATCCATCTTCCATCTTGGACCAAGGGGACTGAAAACTCACTAAATGTCATTAAGGGAAAGGGACAACCTAGAAACTTAGAGTATCTGGGGAGTTGGTACATAAGTCAAAGACAGAAGCATCAAGTAAATAATCTCCATCACTTGACTAGGCTATACAAGGGTTAACTGTGATAAATATATTTAAATGGATGTACCAAATCATTCAGTTGAAACTGGTACAACTCAATCCAGAAAGGATGGAATAAACCGGCATTGCAAGTGGCTTGGAAAAACTCGTCTGGTTCTTTTTTTTTTTTTTTTTAACCAAATGCGAACATTCTTCATGATCTTTTCCTACTGATGACTGATATGATAATGGCAAGAGCGTTGACAATCATCCAACCCTTGTGTTAGAGATGGCACTAAGTATTTGCTTAAAGCGTGAGCTTTTTGAAACATTATTTTTCAGCTGTTAAAAATGCAGAGACAGATGAAAAGCAGGTGTTATTTTTTGGAACAATTTTTCCCCTTAACTTTTAGAATATGGCATAGAATTCTGCAAAACCTTATAAAGTGCCCTGAGCCCTGGTACCATCCTGTGTATTTTAGAAATAAAATCCATCCTTCCCCCACCCCTGACTGTCTAATTAGTGTGGTTTTTGGTTTTTCTCTCTAGAATTCTCTTTATAAGGCCCTGTTTTACTCCAGAATACTCAGTCAGGTAACTGAAATTCTGTGGGCAGCAGAACCACAAAGAATGCTGAAGTTATGCAGGACATCCTTACACAAATAAAACCCAGAAAGCGGGATGGGAGAGTGGAGGGCAGATTCGTTTTATAACTGCCATTGGGGGAGGAATTTTGCTTTCATGAAGTGTTTGGGGAATCTTTCATCCACCAGTAAAATTCTTTATTTTTCGTTTAGTCCTCCTCCCCTCCTCCCCGCCCTGATCCAAGTCACAGAGCAGGGCAGAAGTCTGCAGCTCACCTTCTCATAGATGGGGAAGAACCTTGTTGTGGCTCTTTCAAGGATGTATTCAAGGTTCATCTCCTTCTCCCTGGGCAGGGAGAGCGGGAGGAACATGGCCATGTCACTGAGGTCCTTCAAGCCTTCTGCATACATGTCGATCCTGGAGAAGGAAGGGGTGGTGAGTCAAGCGTTGCAGACAAAGGAAACTCTCATTTCATGAGCCAAAGGGATGTGTGAAATAATGCCTCGGCTTCACCTGCCTGGGTATCAGGTGTCTCCACATTCCAGGAGTTAAAACCCAGTGTTTCTACCTGCATGCTGCTCCTTTGAGATGCTGAGATCCATCTGAGAGGGAGGAAAATTATAGGAGTAAAGTATGCGCGTGATTACATTGAGTATGTGAAACTAATGCTAAATAACACAAGCACAAACAGGGTTAAAATAATCCCTAAAAAATGACGAACTGGTACACTTTACTATGTGAAGAACAGATAAACAACCAGGACCTACCGTACAGCACAGGGGACTGTATTCAATTTCTCATAATAACGTATAATCGAAAAGAATCTGAAAAGAAAAAATACCTATGTATGTATATGTGGAACTGAATTGCTTTGCTGTTACCCCCGAAAATAACATTTTATATCAACTATACCTCAATAAAAAATAAAATGTAAAAAAGTCCTCAAATAATGAATTAGGCAAAGATCCTATTTGGCTATTTAAATGTTGTAATGACAGTGAGATTATCCATGCTGGCACATCCTGGGGAAGAGGTCACTGAGGACCTCTGTACTGCTGACGTCTCCACCTGGATTGAAGGTTCTCAAACTGCTCAATTTAATAAGGCACAGAACTTACTCCACAAGTTCCCACTTGCCACCCCCTACACCTCTGTGCAGAATGAATAGAAGGATGGGTGTTGTGTTTGACAAGACGCCATAGCGTCGTGAAAACACCACTGGTCTGTCACTGGGAAACCTCTGTCCTCATCCAAGGTGAGCCTCTTAACCTCTCTGCACCACAGTTCCTTTAGCTTGAACCTGGAATAGCCATGGGCATCTTTGAAGATGGCCTGAAAGTCTTTGCTTCTCCTGCCTTGAGAGTAAGCCTCATTCTCCTGTTGAACCTCAGTGGGTCTTGGAGACTTGATTAACTAATAGACCAGCGTGGGGCAATCATGTTCTGAGCCTCCAAGGTGAGGTCATTAGAAGCCTGACAGCTGCCACCTGGTCCTCTTTCTTCTGCCTTTGTCTAAGGCAAGCCAGCCGCAGGTGCGATGTCGGACCACACTGAGAACCTTGTGCTGTGAGGAAGCCAAGCTAGCCACACAGGGATGTCAGGTAGAGAGAGCGAGTTGCCTGGGCAGGCCTGGCTGGTCCAGCGCTCCCAACCCAGGTGCCAGCTGTTACCAGTGAAGAACGTGTAAGAGACAGAGTGTCACCTGGCTGGCCGGGCTGCCCCATTGGACGGTGAGAGAGTGCCTGCGGCAGGAAGTCACCAAAGGAGGAGCATTCTGCGCATTTGTGATTATGACACTGAAGGAGTTTTAAAATGGAGTGTCTCACATGTGCAAGGTTTTGTCATAACAGTATACCAAGGAAGGCAGCCTACAAATTTATTCACTTGTTTTCAATCTATAAACATGAGTTCTGTGAAACAGGTACTTTAAAAAAAAAAACATTTTGCATTGAAAGGAACCGTAGCACCTTAGAGAAATGACTGGGTCCGTGTCAAGAGCAGGGAGAGTCACAGGGTTAATCTGGGTCATCCCATTACACCAGATGAGGAGGAAGCGGTCAGAGACCAGAGGGGAAGGTCAACATGCCCAGCAGCCATGTGGCTTCCACTGACCAAAGGTAGGACAACCTGAGCATAAGTTAGAACAGCGATAAAAGTGAATTGAAACATATCAGTGACGTTTACCTGAATGAATTCACAGTGATACTAAGACAACAATTAATTGGTCGATGTTGGAGGATGCTGGTGAGCCCACTTATTATTTGGAAAACTGGTAAACAGAGGGCTAGCATGTTTTTCGTAAAGGAAACTGCACTCCAGATAACCAGAGAGCAGATACAGGGACATTTTTATTTATAGAAGTACTCTAGGTAATAAATGCAGAAGGAATGATGGCACTGAACCCCACTGGCTACTAAGGTCATAAAAGATAGACAAGCAGACATTGTGAGCTTCCTAATTGGGGGTTGTACCAACACCTGTGACACAAGCAGTCTTACAGAAACCACGAGAACTTGAGTCTGATAAAAAATCTTTAAACCCAACAACCAGTTTACAGAAAAAAGAGAGCCAAAGGAATGTGTTTAACGCCACTGCAGGGATGCAGTCAGCAGAAATCTGGCAGGTAGAATCTTCTAGAAAGCAAGGGAAAGCTTATACTGAGATTGAAAAATACCAGATCAATTTAAAAATGTTTACTGCATGAGAATTTTTAAATTTAAGCTTTCAAAAATAAATGCATTTTTGAAATAAGACAACACGAAATTTATTTAAAACCCACCTGGGTTAGTAAAGCATCGACTATTTGTTGTTTACCAACTAAGAGTTTTCTACTTCTGTGCCTTAATTTACAATTTAGGGAGGGTTGCTGTTTTAAACTCCAGGTAAGACCAGGCTAGTTTTGCTGGTTTGTCTCCAGGTCGGCCCATTGCAAAAGGAAGGGTGTGTGCAGAAGCGAATTAATAAACGCCTGGGAGGCGGAATTGGGCATCTAATGAGGTGGTTCCCAAAGGTCACATCCAGAATCAGTGTCACATATTGGACACTCCCTGCCCCCTGATTGCATTTGTTCTTGTGATTTACTCAGCACTGCTCCCACCTAGTGGAGGCAAACGCAGATTCACAGAGAGCAGCAGACTCCTTTATCAGTTTCTGTGCTTGCTTTGTGCCTGTCGGCTAATGGCTTGACCCTAAATGTAGAATCAGAAAATGAAAGAAACTGTGTAGTTGGCCACGAGTTGACAATTGTTGAAGGTAAAAGTTGTGTCCGTGGGGTTTATTATACTATTCTCTCTCCTTTGATATGTGTTAGATTTTTCCATAAGAAAAAGTTAGAAAGCAAGACAAGAATGTTCTGTAAATCTCTCAGGAACTACACATGTCTGCTAACAAGCCTAAAGGTTAATTTTTCTTTTCTATTTTTAATTTTCTTCTAAGTGAGAAGCGACCTATATACCAGGCTTGTTCCTTCGGGCTCCTCCCGTACAAGTCGTATTTCGCAGCGATGTATCTTAGGATGGCTCTGGTTTCTACCAAATTCATCCCATCCATTTCCACCATGGGCACTTTCTCATACATCAGGATTCCACCTGAAAATATGCAAAGGAAAGTTGGATTATTTAGTGTCCCTGATAGTAGTAACTAAGTTTTCTTTAAGGAAGCTACAAAATGGGACAAGGTAATCAAATACTGTTAAAATCTTCAGAAGCAGTAATCTAAAAGGAGCAATACATAGGCACTCATTGCTAGAACAGTGTGTAGAGTGCAAGACATGTTATTGAGGACTCCAGGAGGTACCAAAAATGCATATTCAAAAGCTTTCTGGCCAAGGGTCTCCTGTCTCATCACTTTCTCTCCATTCCTGTGGCCACCGAAGTACCACCATAACATGCCCACTGGGCCCTCTTTATCTGCCCTACATGCACTGCCTGGAGGCTTTCCTGGAGTCAAAAGGCTCTGCTCAAAACCTCCCAAAACTCTTCTTTTCTTGCGTGAGAATAATGTTAACCTCAGCCTGGAATCAGGGCACTATTTGAAAGGTGCCTCCACTTCCCCTCCACACATCACTCGCCTCTACTCTCCTTCATGAGCCTCCATTCCCCCCTCCCCCACCCCGCTCCCGGTCAGAATCCCAGGGACCTTCTAATGAGTACAGTTCTTTGCTTGGGCTTCCTTTTTCAATCTTTCAAGGAATATTGGCATTAAAAAAAACCCCACATGGAAGCAACCTAAATGTTCATTGACAGATGAATGGATAAAAAAGATGTGGTATATATAAATAATGAAATATTACTCAGCCATAAAAAAGAATGAAATAATGCCACATGCAGCAACATGGATGGACCTAGAGATTATCATACCAAGTGAAGTAAGACAGACACAGAAAGATAAATACGATATGCTATCACTTATATGTGGAATCTAAAATATGATATGAATGAACTCATTTACTTTTAAAATGGAAACAGACTCACAGACATAGAAAACAAACATGGTTAGCGAAGGGGAAAGGGTTGGGGGAGGGATAAATTAGAAGATTGGGATTAGCAGATATAAACTACTATGTATAAAATAAACAACAAGGTCCTAATGTATAGCCCAGGGAACTACATTCAACATCTTGTAATAACCTATAATGAAAATGAATCTGAAAAAGAATATATACATATATGTATAACTGAATCACTATGCTGTACACCAGAAATTAACACAACCTTGTAAATCAACTATATTTTGATTTAAAAGAAAACCACAAAACGTATAACTAGAGAGAGCAATGGTTTAATTAAAAAGAAGTGGGGGAGGGTATAGCTCAGTGGTAGAGCGCATGCCTAACATGCATGAGGTCCTGGGTTCAATCCCCAGTACCTCCTTTAAAAGTAAATAAATAGACCTAATTACCTTTCCCCCCAAAATAAAAAAAAAATTTTTAATTTTAAATAATAAATAAAAGAATGTGTGTGTGTCTTTTACAGTAATGGGGAGAACTTGGTCTATTGCAGCATGAGTAACAAGGCTTTTATCTCATCTTGGATTAATTTCTCAAATTCGTCAAGTGTTTCAAAAAGTTCCTCTTCAAACTAAAGAATGAAAGAATATAAGAACAAATTACTATTATTACTTTTATTATTACTGACGAGATCACAGAGAACGAGTTAAATAGAAGGTAGGGGTCTAAGCCACTAATTCGACCAACGTTTCATGTGGTTATTAAACCTACGCTGTATTTTTCTGGGTCTCATGCAACAAATGAAGTTTTTATATAAAACCAAAGGGAAGAGTTTACTGAATTTAGTCGATCCAGGAATATCTACACCTACCGTGGTGCAGATGCATGCTGGCTGAATTTTTCGGGCCACAGTTTAAATGCAGGCTCTCCCGAGTTAACGGGGACAAGCTGCCAACTCCCTTCTAATGTCAGTTTCCGAACATGTGAAAATGAAACCAAATCATGGTGCTGTCATGATGATTAAATGAATTCATACCAAGTAAGACTAACCCTCATGCTTGCATCAGTAATTGAACGCTGTTAGCTTTTTTTCCCTCATCACTTTCACATGTGTGGTGTTTTTGAACTTTATTTCCTCAAGGACATGCAAATGTTTTTCTGATCATTCCATTATATATTCTCTTTTTAAACCCAAGAGGCTTAGACTCAGAGGAATTAGGTTGCAGCCAATCTCAGACATGACTTGGTCACAATCTAACAATAGAACTGAGTGAACTCAAAAGACCTCTGTTGCATTATTTAAAGAAACATATATCAAGGTATAGTTTATTTCTTGCTGCTGTCAAGATTGCTTTTCACTTGTCTTGGTTTTCAGTTTTATTGTTAGATGGTTCCCAATCAACTTCTGGATACTTTCTCTTTAAAACATATCCAGAAATTGAATGTGTGCGTTTTGCATAGTACAATTTTAACGTAAATTTTAAACACAATGAGTTTTTCTGTACTATTTCCTATCATGATTACAGATGGAAAAACCAACACATAACTGGAAAAATAGTATTTTTCCCAACAATTCTATTCTACTCCCTTTACAACAACAACAAAATAACTAAAAGTTTAAAAATTTTGCAATTTGGAATGATAAAAACTATTAAGAAAAGAGACTGAAACATAGTTCCCTGGTTGTCATTTCTGAATATTCTATATTAAATAATGTTAAACCAGACTGTCAAGTCGCCCTCCTTCCTAAACCTCGAAGACCAACGTTAATTACAAGTCTCAAATCCAAGAGATAGAAACATCTCAGTGTCTAGGGAAACCTGCCATCTTTAGTAGACAAAGTAGACAGATGCAAAGAAAAAAAAAATCTGTCTTCCCCTTATTCACTTACAAAATACTGTCAATATTATAACACAAGTTATAGGAACTCATTGTAGAAAAATTAGGAAATAATGGATAAGCTAAAAAAGTTCGTCCTCCTTTTCGGCCCTTTCTCTCAGATCGAGCAGGTGTTTAGTAGACAAACTCTTTTCCTTGTGATTATGTCTTAATGAGCAGAAACATGCATTCAGAAGGTAGAATTGGGCACTTTCTATATTTAAAAAGAGTCTTTGTGTGAGGATGGAGTGTGTACCTGGGAGAGGGGGTGTCTCCCTCTCCCCACCCTTGCTCTTGTTTTTACAAATTAAGTTATCCCTGAGTCTGCTCAAGGATGCCCAATATTAAGACTCTCTCTCCACTTCCTCTTATTCTATGTTCCAAAAACCCTTCTTGGTCCAGACAGGGAATTGGTAGTTGGGATCTCTCTCTTTCTCTTTGTCTTATATTTTCAAAAAAAAAAAAAGGCAACAGTGACATTAAAATATTGATGCTCTTCTTCTGCCAAGCCTTCATTTGATGCTTGGAAAGCCCAGAGAGCTTAAGTGACTTGCCTGAAGTCCCTCAGCTACAGGATGGAAGAACCAGGGCTAGACTTCCTTCTCTCCAAACCCACTACATGGTAGATATTCTCATCTCAGTAAATGCCTAATTTGTACTTAAATAACTTTTATAGGAAGAAGTCATATTTCAAAGTTAATAACTACTGTGAGACTACAGATAGGGGTAACCAATAAATAAAACAGAGCTTCACCCACTGTATTTTCCCCTAAACTTAAAGATTACTTAAGATTTTTATAAAGTGTGATTTTTTTTTTAAATAGCCATATGTTCATGATTTCAATTACTCCTAAAATTTCTCCTGTCAGGAACTCCAGGCTCTTTTAACTGTCTGGTTTGGCCAGGCTCCGGGAGCTCAGAGATTGGGCCCCAGTCTCAAATTCCAACAAGGGCGTTCGTTCATTTGTTACTTTAGCTCCTGCTGGCCGCTGGGAAGACGGGGAGAGGGCAGCTGTGGGCCCAGCCCAGGCCCAGGGGCTCACAGTCTGGGTGTAGACCTGGAGGAGCATGGGATATATGGGAATTCTTCAGACTGGATACAATCTGAAGAATTCTCTGGTAGAGTCGACTGAGTTTTGCCAGATCACACAGAAAAGTTTTCCCATCAGAACTTTTTTCTTTTTTACACCAAAATGATGTGTTTTCCTCAATTTTTTCTTATGCTTGAAGGCTCACCATGTGAGGGGCTACCTTTCGGAACTGCAGGGGGCTCCAAAGATAAACAGAGCACAGCCATTTGGGCAAAGCTGTACGTGCTCAAGCAGGAAAACTCACTCTGACTCACATTGAAAGGAAAGCTCGGGCACAGAAGGGGGATATTGACTATTGAAACTTCCTCTAGTTCTGACCAGCTATGATGGTGCCAACGCTGAATATAAAAACTATGAGGAATCACCTCAAAAGACTAGGAATGGACTTACCACATGACCCAGGAATCTGGCTCCTGGGCATATATCCAGAAGGAACCCTACTTCAAAATGACACCCACACCCCAATGTTCGTAGCAGCATGATTTACGATAACCAAGACATGGAAACAGCCTAAATGTCCATCAACAGATGACTGGATAAAGAAGCTGTGGTATATTTATACAATGGAATACTACTCAGCCATAAAAACTGACAACATAACACCATTTGAAGTGACATGGATGCTCCTGGAGAATGTCATTCTAAGTGAAGTAAGCCAGAAAGAGAAAGAAAAATACCATATGAGATCACTCATATGTGGAATCTAAAAATAAAAACAAAACAAAAACATAAATACAAAACAGAAACAGACTCATAGACATAGAATACAAACTTGTGGTTGCCAAGGGGGCAGGGGGTGGAAAGGGACAGACTGGGATTTCAAAATGTAGAACAGATAAACAGTATTATACGGTATAGCACAGGGAAATATATACAAGGTCTTATGATAGCTCACAGTGAAAAAAGAATGTGAGAATGAATATATGTTATGTTCATGTATAACTGAAAAATTGTGCTCTACACTGGAATTTGACACATTGTAAAATAGATAACTTATAAAAAAATGTTAAAAAAAAAAACTATGAGGAATTAGAAGACCCAAGGAAGGGCTTCACGTGGCTCAAAATTGGCCTTTTATTGAAAAAAATTTGGTCATAGGAAGAAGACATGACAAGTTCAAGTCAAAAGAATCTTTTTGATGCTAAAAGACATTTAGTGTCCCCACCAAAGACCCTGCAGTGTTTTGGAAAGTTAGCCTTTGGGTTCCCATCAGCTCCTGTGTGTTTTATCATGTTTTATTCAGATCTACCTGTCAAGCAACAAATTGAGTTGAGATTTAAGAAATAATTAGAAAGGAATGAACACAATTCTCTCTCCTGTCTCTTCACCCCCCTCTCTCCTTACCCACCTGTCTCCTTCTCTCTCATCACCTGTCCATCTATCATCTGCTCATCTCAACATCACTAGATCTCAAAAGCCTCTTACTGAGTGTAAGGAGGAAAAATATGCAACGATCTGCAAAAAGAACCATTTCTAGAAATTATTTCAAAAGGCACATGAGTCAGTGAGCACACATATAAACATAAAAAAAATGAAGGCTGGACTGACTGGATAGAGTTTACTTAAGTGGAGATGGGGTGATGGTCCAACTGAACTTTAGATTTATCTGTTAATGTTTTATTTTTTAAAAGAAGATTAGATGGATATATGACCTGTGGTTTTTTTTTTAAATAAAAATTGAAAGCAAATATGATAAAATATTTCTAATTGCTCAGGCTCTGTAGTGGAATCATGTTTATTTACTATAACATTCTTTGTACTTTGCTCCACACGTTTTCAAAATTGTAATTTAAAGTTTTTTGAAAACTCAAAGCAAAAGGATTTTTGAGTTGAGGTATGATTGACGTATCACATGATATTCGTTTCAAGGGTGTAACATAATGTCTCAGTATTTGTATACATTGTGAATTGGTCACTACATAAGTCTAGTTACCATCTGACACCATCACCAGGTAAAGTTACAAAAAATTTTTTTCTCGTGATGAGAACTTTAAAAATTTACTCTCTTGGCAGCTTTCAAAAATGTGATACAGTATTATTAACTGTAGTCACCCTGCTGTGCATTACATCCCCAGGACTTATTTATTGTATAATTGGAAGTTTGTACCTCTAGACCCCCTTCACCCATTTCGCCCACTCCCCATATCCGATCTCCCAGCGACCAGCATTCTGTTCTCTGTAAAAATTGTGTTTTATTTTGTTTGTTCGCCAAACAAAGGAATTTTAGGAAAAAAGTGATGACCTTTTCACAAAGACTTTTTGTTTTATTATAGGAGAAATCCTCAACCGAGGGTCCTAGAATCCAAGTATATATTTAGTGGTATATAGGAACCCCCTAAAATTATATGCATATATGTTCTCGTTTTTCTGAGAACAGTCTAATAGATTTCTTCAGATTCAAGTATTAAGCCTATTATCTTCCCCTAAATTTCTTCAGACTCCCACACCACCAGGTTAAATGGTACATTGCACAGAATATCTAAATAATAAACCATGTTCTAAGCTGCATTCATATAAGACATCTGCATTTCTAGACAAATTGGTGCTTCTGTCAAAGCTGAAACAGAATGCAGGGCTTCCTAATGAGTGTCAGGTCACCAGGGTAACTGGCTGTTTTCATGTTAAACCATGTGCCCTGGCCGAAAGTTTGAAGAAGTCTCCCTGCTTTTTCACTTTTGGATCCAAGAGACCATTTAGGAGTCACTGAAAATAATTTTGTGGGGTTTACAGATTTTTAAATCTTTAAATTGTGAATATAAACTTATATTCAGGTATATTTTTGGTAGTGAATGATATGTTCTTATGTCAGTAACGATGAGATTGTTCCATACATTTAAAGAAAATTGTCTATTTCTTAATATTCTTGAGGCAAATGTAAGTGAATGCAATACTTGGCTGATAAGAACGAAATGAACAGAAGCCGTGTGAATGAATTCGTTCCTCCCTCCCTCCCTTCCTTAGTTAATCATTGTCTGCACCATCCTTGAATGCTCTCAGTATCAACAAGCAGTGACCTGGCGTTCAGTCAAGCCTCTAGATATCAATTTATAGGAAACACAATAAACACGTCAGGGATGGAATTAGCAAAATCAGCAACATCTATAATACGGAACTTGACTGGATTGCTCTTTTCTGAGAGGACTAGCAACATACAGATTCCGTGGCGGGGGGGTGGGGGGTGTTGTTAGAAATGCAGGCATCTCAGGCACCACCCCAGAATCCGTATTTTAAGATCCCCAGGAATTTATATACACATTCAAGTTTGAGAAGCACTGTTCTCCAGCTCAACTGATCCACACATTTCAAATGACTTTCTGCTTTTACATTTCCATAAGAACGTGTATAAATTGCATTAAAAATCAAAGAGGCACGGAGAACGTATAGGTTAAAGAGATTTAAGAGATTCTTCGAACGATTGCAAAACATAGACCTTTTTTTGGCTTCTGGTTCTAACGCAGCAGTTATTGTTTTAGAAAATATGACATAATTAGGAGAATTTGAACCATCACTGAACATTTGCTGTGAGAGAATTACTGTTAATTTTTTAGTTATAATGGTGATTTTACAGAATGTTTTTCAAAAAGAATCCTTATCTTTTAGAGACGCATGCCAAAGTATTTGTGGATGAAATATTCTGATTTGGGGATTTGCTTCAAATTAATCCAGTTGTGGCGGGGAGGAGTAGAAATATAAGTGACCTTTTGTTGCTAATTGCTGTGTCTGGGTGATGGGCACGTGGGTTTTATTATACTAGTCTTTCTACTTTTTTAAATCTATGAAGTTTCCCATCATAGAAAATATTTTTAATTGCTCAGCAAAAACTGATGTCATTCATAACAGATTAAAGTTTTAAGGGCCCTGATGTGACTTGACTTCTGAATCATGAGGAAATTAGAGACAGTGTTCACTCCAGCTTTAGAGATGAATGATGTGATTAATGCTGCACCCAAATGAGTCTTCTGAATTCAGGTTTAATGACTCCAAGCCCCGCGGACACTGTCTGAACTGTGACATTGTCTCAACTGAATCTATAACCTTCATCGCTTTCCTGAAACTTACGGAAGAAAAACAATGAAAAAATTAAGCTTTTTTGATCTGGGTTTGACCTTCATAAGTAACCTCTCTCAGCCTCAGTTTCTTCATCTGTACAATGGGGATAGGAATGCCAATCTCATGGGTTACTCAGGGTTTTAAATGAGATAAAGCACGTAATGTGTGCAGAGAGATGGAGGGGAAGGAAGGGAAGTTAGATCCTGAAGTATCCACGAGAGGAGACCTCTCTCTTTCCTTGCATGAGCTCAGGCACATGCTGGAGGAGGCAAGCTAAGAAATGCCAGGATCCCCGTGTGGTAGGGTGCCTGAGGACCTGGGAAGCACTGCCTGTGTCTTGCAAACTCAGAATGACTCAAAAGCATTGAGAAGAAAGGTCAAGGTGCTGTGTCTAGGCCGATGGGCTCGTGATCGCCTCTGGGTTCTCAGCATCCCAGCAAGGCAGGAGAAGAACCAGTGCACAGCTCCAAGTTCAAAAGACAAAAAAAATTGAAATGAAGGGCGCAGCAGTTTCCTGCAAGACTGTCCCCAAGACTCAGCAGGGATGAGGAGGTCTGGGTAGTCTCCTGTTGAGGACAGGATGGCCTCTCCCTGTGCCGGGGGACTTAGAGACAACCCTGGGGAAAATATGGGGCAGAGGGGTGTTGGAAAGGAGACTGGAACTGTCTGAGATATAGTTTGTACCTTTGATGGAAGAGGACTCAAAATTGGAATTAAACTCAGTTAGAAAAATAGAAAGTAATTCTTGCACTTGTGAATTTGTGAACGGATTCATCCCTAAATCCACATGTAACAAAGTTTCCTTTTCAGAGGGGACGTGGCTTAGAAGCAATGTTAACAATCAGTGAAATATCAATTATTAAAAGGAAACAAACCATAAAGCAGATGCATTTGCATTACAAGGAATGGAAGGAACATTACCTTTCAGACTCAAAAGTCTGATGTTCCTAATGTTTTCTGAGGCTCTAATACATCTCAGTTTTAGAATCCCAGAAGGATGACGGGATAGGATTTATTCTGGATAGCAAGACTGGCGATGTTTAATAGTTCCGAAAAATAAAAGTGCATCCTGAATGCCAGTGTCTCAATTAGTTGCCTTGGTTAACTATTTAAAGTCAAAATGTCTTGACCTTGTATTTTATTGGAGTGTTTATCTCCTAAAAGGGAATGAAGCTAGAAGATACATGGGTTACCTCTGAAAAGGTGTATCATCATTCAATAATAATTTGAAGAACTTACAATTATATAGAAGTACAAATCATAACTAAGGGACCCTAATTTATAGGAGACTTGACGTCAATTGAACAGTTAACCAAAAGAGACCGATAAAGAAGTCAAATAAACTCAGAATGAAAATATCAAATGTGGAAAACAGGTTTTGATTTATTTAGAAATATATTCTTGATATTGCATGTTCACATGTCTATATTTAAAAATATATATATACATGTATGTGAGATGTAATGGTAGATCCCTCGTCCACATGTTCAAATTTGTACATTTTTTTTAAAAATTTGAGGTGAGAGAGAAACAAGAGTATTTGGCAAAAGTACAACCAGATCAATATAGCTAATTAATTTTAAAGCATTCGACATGCAATTGTGGCTTTCATTAAAGCTACAAGTTTATTATAAACAGAAAAAAATTAGAAGTAGTTTTAGTACCTGGGACTTAAATGTTGGGCACACAGTAAACACATTCTAGAATAATTGCTGGATTTTAGCAACTGGACTTGTTTGCTTAAGAGAAAGTATTGACTTCGTCAGACCAATGACACCAAACAGAGCTTTAATACTTAATGCTTAATAAACCAGAATTAAGAAACTGCCATCTTCCACTAGCTTTTTTTAGCTCTCTCTTTCTTTTGTAACTATGCACTACCGAATCTCTTTTTCACTGAGGTCAAAAGGAATCTTAAGAAGAATTCTCAGTAGACTCTTAAGGACACTGATCACAATTCTTTCCACCTATTTGCGAAAAGGAGGAATTAAAAACAATTATCTCATTCTAGCCAGAAGAACTTGGGCAGGGAGGCAAACCTACTAAGTAAAGCAATTGCACAGCTTTCAAATGTGCCTTTGAAGTCACAAAAATCAAAGGAACTAATCCATTGTTTAAAGTGCTTAAGAATAAAAGGAATTAAGTAGACCAGTAACTGCATGTCTTGATTTTTTTTTTTTTAATCCTCAGCCTACATTCTAGAATTTTGTCTCTAATCGTCTTGGCATCGTGCCTCCATTCTGTGTGGTCCACTGAAACTGGATTTTAGTCATGTGGACTCTTGGGTACTTTAAGAGAAAGAGTAAAGACATTTTCCTCCATAAAAGTCAGTCTAGTAACCTCGCCCACAGTACATTTTTATATGTCCTTAGATAGTGAATATATATATTTTCCGGTTTATGGAAAATCTTTACGTTCTGCTTAGGACGTAAGGTAAGGTTTGCTTTGCTCCCATAAAGATGCTGTCCGAGAACACATGGGTCTGATTTGGAAAGGTCTGTGCTTCAGTTTCCTTGTAGGAAGATCACAGGTACTAGGAACTAAATTGTTTCTGACAGTGGAAAACGACGCTTTGTGAAAAATAATCGGATGGTAGCTAGATAAACAAACACATTAATTTATTTAAAATGCACTGCAAAAAATTACGCAAAATCAGTTCTTCAAGAAATCCCAGTGACGTATTATATGTTCACTTAATGTCTTTGAAGTGTTAAAGGATCTTGAAACATGGAACTTCACAATTAAGTGCGATGCACCCAACTGAGTTTAGCACACGTTTTCTTCACATATGTGTATGTGCGTGGAGCATGTATGTGAATACATTCTTGTACTGAAAGCCTCATTTCGAGAAAGCTTAGCATAAAAATATCCATTTATAAAACACAATATTAAAGGCAAGTAGTCCCACTATTCTAGGGTCGCTTTTGGTTTTGAAATGATTTGGTGAGTTTAAGAAGAAAGCTCCCTGAATATGTTTAAATGATTCTGTTAAAATGTTTTGATCCATTACTTACCTTCTCAGGGAACTACACCAGCCACTAGTAGCCCCAATTAAAGGGATGAGTTGGCCCCCGTCCTTTTTACGACATTATGTTACAGTTCATTTATTTTATGAGTTTGACAAATTATCACCAACATACTTATCTACGAGACTTCAGAAAGCGAATTAATTTCGTTTGGCACATTCACACACTGGGACTGGTGTTCAGCCTTCTCTTCCTCCTTTTTTGGTGCAGAAGCAGACAAGTTCTTCTTCTTTAGTTCAAGCTATGCTTGATTTCAAATAGCGATAGTGTAAAACCATACCTCCCTAAGTACCATATTCACCAGGCAAAATATCATGGAAGAGAGCCAGACTTATTGCTGCTTGTCACAATAAATTAGTTTGCGTTGTCTAGAATTTTATATAAACAGAACTATACAATAAGTGCTCTTTTTTTGCCTGCTTTCCCCAACACAGCATAATCATTTTGAGACTGCCTCTGTTGTTGGGTTTATTTAAGCTTGTTTATTGCAAAGTAGTTGTAGGCATTTCCTGTGGCCACTGTGACAAATTACCACCAACTAGGTGGCTTCAACAACAGAAATTCATTCTCTCACAGCTCTGGGGACCAGAAGTCCACCAAGTTGTTAGCAAGGTTGGTTCCTTCTGCAAGCTCTGAGGGAGAATCAGTTCCATGCCTCTCTTCTAGTTTCTGGTGGCCGCCAGCAATCCTCGGGGCTCTCTGGATGGTGACATCATCACTCCACGCTGCATCATAGAGTTGGATGATGGAAGAGGACACCAGACAGAGGGAAGGATGGGTGGAGGTGAAGAGATGACGGAGTAAGAAAGAAGTGTCGAGGGGAAGTATGGAGACCGTTCCAACTCAGCCTTCAGCCAGCAGTTCTTAGTTGCTCTTTTGACAGTTTACTCCAATGTGGATCTAAGACTTAAGAAAAAGTAATTTATCTGTTCCAGCAAACAGATTGCTCTGTAGAGAAATCAGCTGATAGTCTTATGGAGGTTCCCTTGTAACTAACTCTGTTTGTATCTCGCTGCCTTTAGAATCTTCTTTATCTTTACCTTTGGCTATTTTAATCATAACATGTCTTGGTGTAGATCTGTTTGGGTTCATCTTGTTTGGGACGGTCTGTGCTTCCTGCAACCTACTTGAGAAGTTGGTCTGACCAATGCCATGGCTGAGCACTAGATGGAGCCCTCCCACACCCTGGTGACCAGCATCTTGGTGCTTTAGGAACCTCTATGGCCCTGGTGGTACCGGCCTCAGCTGCTCTTGGGTGACTTACCACCATTGCAGATGAAACTGAGCCTAACCTACTTAACCTTCCCTTTATTTCCTAGATCTCAGATGAAGTCTACTGTCCCACTGCCTTTTTGGGGGAGCAAAACTTCTCAAAAGCGATCTAATTGCTATCTCTTCTCTCACTTCTCAGGAGAACCTACCCCGGACTGGCTTCTGTCCCAGCACCCACTGCTCTCAGAAAAGCAGAGAGGCCTGGTGTTCCTAATTCAGCATGCAGCCCTCACCCTTGTCTCCTGGTTTTGTGATGCCACAGTTCCCAGGTGCTTCCTCCTCAAGCTCCTGGCTCCCTCCCTTCTCTCTCATCGTAAGTGATCTCCTCAATCTGTTGCTATCATCAGAAGTGTGACTTCCAAAGCTAGGTCATAAAAGACATTTCTGGGTCTGTCTTGCTCTCCCGAACTACCTGCTCTGGGGGAAGTTAGCTGATCTGCCATGAGGACATTCAAGCCCTATGAAGAAGCAGACATGGCAGGAATGGAGGCCTCTGCCTGCAGCCATGTGAGTGAATCATCTTGGAAGTGGATGCCCCCATCCCCAGTTGAGCTTTCAGATGATTGCAGCCCCTGCTGATGGCTTGACTGCAGCCACCTGGGAGATCCTGACCCAGAACCACCCAACTAAGTTGCTCCCAGATCCCAGACCCTCAGAAATTGTCTTAGATGATAAATGCTTGTTGCTTTAAGTTGCTAAACTTTGGGGTGCTTTGTTACAGAGCAGGAGATAACTGGTAGGCCCATGCCTACCACTCTGACCTCTGTCAGTGGGTGCTGGGACAGAAGCCAGACTGCGGTAGGTTCTCCTGAGAAGTGAGACAAGAGATAGCAACTAGATCCCTTTCATGTTTCCCCACCGTATTCTCACAACACATGCCTGCCTACTGCGCCTGACACACAGCAAAGTCGTTCCTGACCCAGACCCTCGTCTTCACTGGTTAAGATCCTGTTTTCCTGGGTTTTCTTATGCTAGCTTCTTCCTCTCTGTCAAGACTTAGTCTGCTCTGACCACTATGTTAACGACTGCCCCATTGCCATCCATCACACCGCTCTCTTGTTTTCCACATGACATTCATCAGTAAACATAATTAACTTTTTAAACTGATTTATTTACTCATTGTTTGAGCAGGAAAATGCTCTCATATGTGCCATAGAGCTCAGTAAACATTTATTGAATAAAACAATGAGTAAAATCCTTTAAATATTATTTATTGGAGCCATAATCTTTAAGAAGATTTTTTTTAATCAGTTTTTGAGACAGAGTCTAAATATTTTTGCTATTGCGTATGTTTGTCCGGCCTGTTGATTTAAAATGTTGCAACTATGTTGAAAGTTTCAAAGGACAACATATTCAAACACAGCTACAGAGTGCAGAGGGGAGGTGAGCAAACATTGTGGACAACAGGTCAGAGGCAAGAGGGATCACATCACGGTCAATGCAGATTAAGTTTGTGCTGACATACGACTCCCTTGTCCAAGCTGCGTAGCAGGATGTTTCTGATACAGATTAGTTCTTCAAGAAGGTTTTGGAAAATTGGCAAGTTGCTGTATATAGTAGCTCAAATGTTGACCCAATCCCCACAGGACAGTCAGAGAAATTAATTTCTACATATGTGTGTGTGTATGTGTGTGTAATCTCTCCATGAAAATGGTGGCTGGTGTAGAAATCAAATACCAAATGTAAATTACTTTTTAACAAATATCTTTATCTGTTTATGGCACAGATTATCCAGGAATTGATATTCAAAATATTGAACATCTGATATAGTAAATATAAATCAGTATGTAAATCCATTTATATGCCAAAAATTAAACAATATTTCCCTTTATTTTCTAAATAAGCCATGTATAGCATAAAAATGGATAACGCCATAGTGCAAACCAGTCACACGCCATTGTGGTAATTTCTAATCACTCGTGATATTTGTAAATCGTCCGTGTGTTCTGGGCTGTGCGGGCTGGCGGTGGGGGCCTTCCTCCAGGAGGGCCATCAGATTCTGCCTCGGTGGCCCTTTCCTGCGCCTGTGACTCAGTGCATTCCTAGGTTCCTCTGTTGCTTTCTGACTTTGTCCCTTGGAAGGGAAGGGAAGCGGAGGCCCCAGAGGTACCACCTTCCCTTGCGGTGTCTTAACCCCACCCCCAGCTTTGTAAGCAGGCATTTCATTAAACTCTCCTCAGCCGTGATTTTTGATTTAAGGTGATGTCTTCTTGTATTCACAGCACCACAAAGCCACAAAGAGGTCAGTATTATGAAGTTCACTTCAGGATAATAAAAAAGGGTTATAAAATATATATTCCGACCTGGAGAAGGCGAGATGTGATGAGGTTGAGAACCTCTGTTCAGAGCAAGGGTAGACGAATATATTGCTGGTGGGGAAGGGGTAGCTCAGTGGTAGAGCATGTGCTTAGCATGCACGAGGTCCTGGGTTCATTCCCCAGTACCTCGATTTAAAAAATAAGTAAATAAATAAACTTAATTACCTCCCCCTGCAAAACAAATTTTTTAAAAAATAAATTACGAGAGGGATTGATAACAAAGGTCTTGCCTCCTGGTAAAGCCCTGGAGGATTCTAGAGCTGGAGAGAGAGCAGGTAAATGCTGCAGGGGGTCCGCTCAGCACATCTGCTGGGCTGAGTTGACCTAACAGTGGGTAGATATAAAAGACACAGTGTCCCGTGCCTCTGTCTGCTGCCCCTACTCAACTGGGAGGAAGCTCAGGCTGTGAAAATAGGCAGTCAGGACTAGGACCCCATGGATCCCAGATTTCCCCAGGGCAGTCCGGGTTACAGGCTGAGTAAGGTGGCTGAGGCTGGAAATCACTCTATCCCAGGTCCTCCCGCACCATGACACGTGGGGGAGATGACGCCGGATCTCCATCTACAGTTGGAGGTTCGAGGCCTGAGTGACGGCAAGAAGGACACCCTCCTCTTCCTCCACTCTGCAGCTGCGGAGCCTGAGGACCGATGGTGGCCAGTGTTTCAATGCAACCTCCCTGAGTCAGGGAGTCTATGGGACAACAGGACTCCACGAGACAGAGAAGGCAGCGAAGAGCACGTGTCCCAGAAGAGGATGGATGGACTTCCTGTGGGTCCCAGGACTGCTTGACGCCTTGAATATTTAAGCTCTGGATTTAACACGGCAAAGAGACTCCAGCGGAGAGAATGTTCTTGCTGCTCTGAGATGGATGCTTGCGTGACTTAAAATTAATATTTAAAAGATGTCATTTTTATTATATGTACCTCAGGCTTCTGAAGCAGGGTGTCTGGCTACACCTCAGTGGTTATTTTCCTTAGGACAAAACCCAGGCTTCTTGCCATGAGACTCAAAGTCCTCCGGGTGCTGGCTGTGTTCTACCATCTCCTCTCATCACCGCCCCTCCCGCCTTGTGCTTCAAGGCCCCGTCACACCCATAGGCGTCCCCTTCCTCACACGCATCCGCGCTCGGTCTCCCTGCTGACCTCCTGCCTGGATCGCACCTCTGCTGCCCAACCGAAGTTCGCGCACTTCCTTCCCTGCCTGCTACTCCTCTCTCCTGCAAACCTCACTTCTGACTCCCCTCCTTGAGAAGCTGACGGACCCACAGATTTGAGTAACGCCGTCCTGATTAGGGGCAAGCTCAGCATTATCTCACCTCCTAGCTTGGGGGGTTGTAGATTAAATTGTGTCCTCGCAAAAGGGTATGTTGAAGTCCTAACCCCGAGCGCCTGTGTGGGTGACTCTGTCTAGAAATGGGATCTTTGCAGATGCCATCAAGTTAGAAGGGAGTCGTGCTGAATTGAGGTGGACCCAAGTCCGATTCCTGATATCCTGATGAGAAGCCGGCGTTCTGGATGGAGACCTACACACCTAGAAAGGAAACCACGTGGCAAGGGAGGCAGAAACTAGAGCCTCCATCTTCAAGGGAAGGGTCCCCAGCAACCATCAGAAGCTAGGAAGAGGGCAGAAGCATCTTTCCCCAAGCCTCCGGAGAGCACATGGCCCTGCTCACACCTTGACTTCACATAAAGAGACTGCAGAACGTTGAGGGAACACGTTTCCATTGTTTTTAACTGCTACATCTGTGGTCATTCATAACAGCGTCTTTCGGAACACAAGATACAGGGTAGGCGTGAACTGGGATGAGAATTACTCATTTTGTTGTTTCTTTCATTAAATAACCTCCTTGAGCACAGACACTAGAGATGGCTTGTTCATCATTAGTTCCTGAGTGCCAGGAACAGTGAATGTCCCATACTAGATATAAAATAAATATGAGTACCGTAACTGAATAGGAAAAAAAGGTTAATTATCGGAAGAAAAAAGGTTCCCTAAAAAAAGACAGAAAAAAAGCTTTTAGGTTATGAATCAGAAAGGCAGCAGAACGCAAAAAGAAAAGGCTATTTTGTGTCACTGGGAATGTCAGATGAAAATTTCCACTCAACTCCTTTTCACAGGGTACGTGATGCCTGTTCCATGATAATTTTTTGAGCAAATCAAAGAGTCTGTCATGCTTTTGGGCCCTTTTATTTATGTGTAAGTCCAAGACACATTCTAGGAAGAGATCATGATTTTATACACGAACAAAACAAAAGAGGTTGTTCTGCAACTAATTCTGCATTCTAATGAAATTAGCGCTTACACTTTGGAAACATTTATTAGCCTTCAAAATAACCAGGATGTACATTTAGGTAAACATTTCATTGTTGGAAAGCTTTAGAAGACGGATTCTGCATGTCCTGGGCAGCCATGCTTGTTTTATTTAATTCTGAAAATCTTCATTGCTTTTTCCAAACTTTTCTCATCTAAGGGAGGCTTCCTCTGGCTGCCAGGCTGCAGAAACTTCTTCACGGTAGGGAGGCTGCTGACTCTGCTTTTCAGGGCCTGCAATGCACAAGAGCACAGCTCAGCACGGAGCCAAGACCAGCGCCATCACCAGCACAAGCCAGGGACCCCGAGACCCTCCCAGCCCAGGACCAGCCCAGGACCAGCCCGGGCCCCTCCGCCGGCACCAGGACGAGCCTGGACAGACACCCAGTGACACACGAGGATAACAGCGCAGTAGCATCTCCCCAGAGATGCCTCCTGGGGACAGGCATCACTCAGCTCCAGTCTCCCCGACTTCCTCCTACACGGAAGTCCTGCAGGTGAACCCTCTCGTGCAAGACGAGGAACTTAGTGTTTGTCAGAAATCAACCCAGGGGAAGGCTGCAAGATCTCAAGGCAGGAAAAGGAAGATCTGGGAAGGTAGGTCTGGGGCTGAAAACAGAAACTATAGCAGGTAAACCAGAGACAGTCAAGCAGTCTGTGCTCAGAGAGAGGGAGGGAGACGGGGAGAGGGAAAGCACGTGTGAGGGACAGAACAGGGGCTGGGGGTCGGGGATGAGATGGTGGGGGACCCGCTCAGACAGACTCAGGTGAGGGGGAGGAGGACACCCCTGGGACACAGGGAAGCAGAGAGAAATGACAACAGAGACTGCGATGGAACAGACCCAGGCCTGGATTCTCCTTGTAAAAGGCCAGTCAATCTCCTTGGGGCAGTGTCCCCCTCCAGTGTCCCTGGTGTGACCTGATCTTTCCACGCCCAAGACCAGGGCTGGGGACCTACTTCTGGAGACCTGGGGGCAGCGAGGCCTGGACAGTGACGGGGACCATAACATCACCGCCCCAGAGCCCAGAGAGCAGCTGCGAGGAGGGGGAGGTGGGCCTGCCCGCCAAGGGCCAAGGGGGGAACCACCTTCAGCAGCGGGAAGCTGGCCAGAAGGCTGGGGTCCACCTCTTCCACGTAGTAGAGCAGCTCAACCAGGTGCACGTCAGCCCTGCTCAGCCGGTTGCCCACAAGGTAGTCCTGTCCGTGGCTCTTCAACACCTGGGAATTGAGGGGTCAGATCAGGGCACAGGGGCAGTCAGGCTGGCCCCCCCGCCTCCCGTCTCCCCAGCCCCGCTTCCCCGTCTGCTCCACACTGGGGAGTGGGGTGTATCTTTCTAGGTACGTCTCATCCACCCCAGAAGCACTGCACACTCTCCTGACGGGCATCTGGTCTCGTGTCTCCCTGCACCTGGTACCCGAATACTTTCTGATGTGTTGCTTTCATCGCTCCTCTTGGACCAGAAGCCCTGCACCGTGTCCTGCGGGACCCCCCACTGCAGGTCTATGTGGCTCTCACAGCCCCTGCAGCCCAAGCTCTAAGTACACCCACGACATTCCATCCGTATCAAATTCCAGGTTGGGTCCCAGCAAATTGAAATTTTGCTGAAAAATTATACCTTGGGTAAAACTGGTACAACTCTGCCTAACAGTCGATTTTGATAAAATGCCCCAAGATTCAGGATTCAACAAGAGTTCAGGAAGGCTCACAAAGTTGAAGGTCGGTGCCCCAGAAATGCGAAGCTTTTGTTTTTTTTTTTTGTCTTGTGATCTCAGTGCCGAAAACTCTGAACTATTTGCACTTACTTTTTCAAACGCAGGAAGATAACGGTTTTTTATTTTCTCTTTGACCTCCATTATCTTGGCATCTTTTTCCCCAGGTGGGCACAATGGCAAAAGCATGATCATTTCACCCAAATCGAACACACCTTCTGCGTACATATCAATCCTGAAAGACAAAATAACAAAACTGTCCAATGGCTCCTACCTTAGATCTTATAGTTTTAAGAAAGTATAAGAACTGGTCATTAGGAGGTGGTAAAGTAACTCACTCCACAGTGGTGTTAATACAACAATCATTCTGCTGTGATTTTTTTTCATAATTTTAACATTTCATTCTAGAACAAGTCATCAAGGGAGACAGATGTCTAATATATTTAATATACACATGACCACATATAAGGACAGAGCACATCAGTGACCCATCCAGAGTCACAAGCATGAGAGAAATGGGTGGAATCACCCCAGGTGGTCCTGAGACCACACCTAGGGTCTGCCACCTCTGCTGGGCTGTGTCCTGTGCACAATTTGTGTGATGCTCTGGCACCACCTCAGCCATGCCCAGAGAGAGTCCTGGAACAGAGACCTCAGTCCTGCCCTCTCCCTCCCCCATCCTGACACACCACCAGGCCCCTGAATGTGCCCAATACCATCACTTCCTCCAATTATTTCCCACAGAACTTGGTGCCACAGCCCTCTCCACGTGCCGTTGCCCAACTCTGGTCTCATTTGCATCCCTCCCGACTCCACCCCAAATGTGCCCTGAAATAGCGCAGCTCCTCATGCAGCTCCAGCAGTGCCTAGTCCAGGTGAGTTTGAAGCCCAAACAGGGCTTTCTACAAGAGTATTTTTAAATAAAAACTTTATTGAAATATAATTCCCATACCATAATGTCACTCTTTTCAAGTATAAAATTGTGTGATTTTTTTTGGTAAAGTTACAGAATCCTGTACCATCATCACACTCTAACTCCAAAATAGTTTGATCACTCTCGAAAGGAATACTGAGTGCTTTTTGAGGTTTTCAACATTCTTCCCACTCTCCAGCTTCTGGCAGTCACTCAACTACTTTGGTTTTAAGGATATGAATGTTCTGCACATGGCACACAAATGGAATGATACAATATGTGCCATCTGTGTCTGGCTTCTCTTATGTAAGAGATTATTTTCAAAGTCTATCCATGTTGTTGCATGGACCTGGACTTCATTCCTTTTCATGGCCAAGTAATATTCCGTTATATTGCCATACTACATTTTGTTCATCCATTCATCACTTAGTGGACATTTGCATTATTTCTACTTTTTGAATACTATGAACAAAAACTCTATGAACTTTTGTGTACAAGCTTCAGTGTGGCTCTGTTTTTAATTCTCATGAGTAGTGAAATGGCTGAGTCACGTAGTAACTCTAGGTTTACATTTTCAGTAACTGCTGAAGTTACTTACCTGATTTTAATTTCAATTATGTGGTCCTAACACAACAGAGAGGTGACTGCCTCTCACCATATGGTTTTATTGATAAATCTAGCTGATTCAGTTTGTATACACATGCTTGATGTAACCCCACCTTGGGATCAACCTTGTCAAGTGGCCAGTCTATAAAAGACCTGATAAAGTAGGTTCCTGGTCATCATTCTTCTAATTTCTGGAACTTGGATATCAACCCTTTCAGATCCTTCCCTTCCCAGGCATTATCCTCTAGACACTCAGATATTTGTCCCTTGTCTCTAGCTGTTGGAGGGTGTCCTGCTCAAAAGAGCCTGGACTGTGGAGGCCATGGTTCCACCATCCTCCTGGCTTCATAGTTCATCTGTGTTTGGAAACCTCTGTCACTGTGCTGTAACCATGCACCACATCCTCTTACACAAGCTCACTGGCTTGATTCCACCCCAACTTTACTCTTTCCTCATCCTCATAGGTCTCTGCACTGCTGGACCTCAGTTACCCCCACAAGTCCTGTCGCCCTGTTGGTCAGGATCCCCTGCCATGTTCCTGCTCAGTCAAGGATGGACCTGAATTGTTGAGGAAGAACTAACTGTTGAGGAAGAAAACAGAAGCAATACCGTACAGGGCTCTCTCCTTTATGTCTTTCCCATAGAGGTTGTATTTGCTGGCGATGTAGTTGAGAATGGCTCTGGTCTGCACCAGCTTCATCCCATCGATTTCAACCATTGGCACTTGCTGGAACATCAGACTCCCATCTTTGGAAAGAAGAAACGAATCATACTATTGAAGTGGAGGGAAATGTTTTATGAATCAAAATGTTTGTTGAAATGACTGAATATTTCCCATTCGGATCATAGTAGGTTCCTGTATTTTTATGTTTTGATTTTTCCCTTCATGGTTTTTTCAGGAAGAACATGAAAGAGGGTCCACCAGCTGGTTGCCGAGGCAAATGGGAAGTTCCCCTAGGAAGTCTCACAGGGTTCATGGCATGAAGGCCAGTTCTAAGAGAGACTCCTGTGTAGAGTGTCTTCTGTGCTCTTCAGATCCCACCCCTGGAAGGTGAGCAGGGAGGCCCGTTGTCCCAGCCCCACCGCTGCGGGCCTGGCCCTTTATCTCCCTCCTCACACACTCACTCGGTCTTCCCTCTAATTCAGCACCACCTGGTTGTCTCAGTCTGCTGTGTTGCTACGACACTGCCTTGCCAAACCCGTCAGAGAAAAGAATTCAAGGGAGCTGCTGGGCCTGTTTCTCCTCTCTTCTCTCTAAAGCATGTGCTTGCATGTCCCTGGGATCCTGAATGCACACAGCTCACTCAGGGCGCAGAAAGGCAGGAGACAGCGAGGACGGGGCATTCTTGGGCACTGGGACAATTCCTTTAGCGAATACTCAGACTTCCAGCCCATCCTAACCCTGAGTGGGCTGCAAGACCTGCTCAAGGAGCCCCACCCCTACCTTTACCACGTTTCTCCCTCTCCAATGGCCCCACTCCCACTGTGCCCACACATGGCATAGCTGGTGTTAAAATTGGAACTTTTGACTTCTACTAGATACTCTCATTAGAGGAATTTAGATTCTTGGACTTACCATTTCTTAACTTATCCAAGTCTTCTGGAGTTTCTATAAATTTCTCATCAAACTGAAAAGCAGAAAGAGCCAATGAGTTCTTGTTAATTCATGCCATAGCATGATTGAACTTGAATGGCCCCTGTCCAGTACAGACTATGGAGAAGGTAAAATTCTGAGTTTGGCAGGGTTGCACAGAGGAGAGTGATCCTGGCCATCAGGAAACTTAGAGCCACCAAGATAAAAGCATGGGATGCAACACATAACTGCTCATGTTAATGGTTCAATTCACTTTCACTCTGTCTCCACTTCTGCCAATGACTAGGTCATGATTTGGGAGGGGGATGTCACTGGAGGGAAGGGGCTGAGAAGTTCTCTAGTTTTAATATCTCTGGGAAGCCTTTCTCTCCCTGTGAGATCAGGACAGGGTATTGGGTTTCCCCCAGCATGTGGTGTCCAGGAGGCCAGTCACGCCCAAGATGCTGCCAACAGGGTCCTCTGCTGTAGATTACCTCCTGCATTCAGCTTTTTATTTAGAAAGGGGTCTTGCTGGTGAAAAGTGTGGGGACTGGGGGATCCTACCTTGCTCAGTGGGACACTTCATTATCAATCTATGTGATCCCATAGGTCAGACCATACAGACAGTGAGGTTGTGGGCAATAATCTATAAAGTGCTCAATTTAGGACAGCATAAGGGATGGTGGGTGGTCACTGTGGCAGGGTCTTTGAGGTGCAATGGGGCTGGCTGGTGTGATGTAGCTAGTGAGGCTGGGGAGCTGGATGGGGGCGTGAGGACCACCCAGAAGTCCTGACCAGGAGCCTCTGGGAAGCCCTGCCCCCACCCTCCTCAGTCAGGCGGGACTGGACAAGAGGAGGCCTGGGGTGCTCTCAGGGTCTCCCCTCCTTCCCCCTGCTGTGCTGAGCTCATCCTGCCCAGGGACTTTGAACACATCCTTGAACCCTACAGCTGGACCACAGTGAAAACTGTTGGTTGTTGAGTTATAGAAATTAAACACACTAGTCTGCCACTATTTGCATTTTCTGTGTACTTGTTTCTTCATGAACTTGAGAAAGGACCAAGCCAACGTCCCGTGCACTTGTGTAAACCCGAGGCCCAGGGAAACATGTTGATAGGAGGCCAAGGGAGGACACCAGGGGTTTCCCTCATGGGACGCCACCTCTCCTGAAACCCTCCTTTACTGCTCCCCCTCCCCCCAGGTACCAGGTCTCCAGAGTCTGTCCTTGATCCCCCTCCTCAGGACTCCCTCTCTGACTCCCTCTGACCTGGGCTGAGAAGTGCTTTTCTCAGTGACACCTCTAGAGGGCAGCACTCATAAGAGTCCCACATTTGCTACAGGGAATATGGCAGCTGAACACTAAAATGCCTGGTGTCCCCTAGATGCTCCCGCCCCTCCTCTTCATCACATATTTGCTTGTCTGCATCCTCGCTAGAGTGTAAGCTGCCTGAGGGCAGGGACTGTGTCTGTCTTGTTCATCCATGTATCTCCAAAACTTAGTGTAGAACCTGGTACTTACAGGTGCCCAACAAAATCACTGCTGAATGAATGCATTAAATCTAGTAGACAGTTTGTTACAATCTTCGTCCTACGTATTTCTCATTTATGTTTTAACTTTAGTAACGTTTATTTTCTAATATTTATATTTTTTCTTTTTATTATGGAAATTTCTAACACGCACAAATTAAACAGGAAATTATAGTGATCCTCCTGCACCCATCTATCAGATTTAATAATTATCAAATCAACCCAGTCTCCAGTCATCTGTATGCCTACGCACTCTCCCCCTTGTAACTGTTTGAAACAAACCCCAGATGTCATATATTCATCATATATACTTCAATGTGTATGTCTAAAACATGAGAACTAATTTCAAAAAACCACATTATCCCATTGAACACATTCACAATAATTACTTAATCTCTATTGATATTTAATGTTCATGTTTCTAATTGTATAAATGTCATAAATAATATTTTATTGTTTTAAAAATCAAAATCCAAATAATGCCCACACAAGGTGATTAGTTTCTCAAATTTAATTTAAGTGTTTGTTTATTCCCTTTGATAACAAGATAGTTAATAACAAATTAGGTCCTATCTATTCATCTCTTACTAAGTGATAATTTTTTTAATGCAAAACTCTTAGCAGGTCATTTAGTAAGGGAACTCTCCTAGCTTAAGTGAGAAAGAGGCTTTCAATCAGTTTTGATCCAACTTAAGATGAACTCAGGACCTACCTCCACTCCAGCTGCAGCCAGGAGCCACCGGATACACTCCATCCTGCCCCGTCCATTGAAGTAGTGAAGCAAGGGCTTCCCCGCCATGACAGCTGTCTTCTGGTTTCTCTAAACCTGAATGAATGAATGAATGAATGAACAATGGCGAAAACCACAGAAGCAAAATGCACCTTATGACATGTGGTGAACGGCACCAACAATGCAGAAGAGGGTCAGCCTCCATCATGGCAGGGTTGGAAGGGTCTCTGGAATGTCTTCCTTGACCCAAATTCTTACCCCTGCAGCCAACCGTGGAAAAGTGCACCATTGACAGGTCTGCACTGGGCCAGATCTGGCTGTCTTGGCAGGCTGAGAGCTTTGAGTCAGTCATAAGAACGCATGGGTGGGTCTTAGGGAGGGGGAAGGATTAGAGAACTAATATTTTTTGAACACCTCCCAGTGGTCCTGACCCAGTGCTAACCCTTTTAAATACATTATACCTTTAATTCTCACAACTCCATGAAATAGTTATTATCTCTGTTTTTTTGTTAATGAAACCAAAGCTCAGAGCTGAAATGACATATCAGTCAAACTCGGGCTCGTGACATTTCATGGAAATCCACACCCAGGACTAAAACGAGGGCAGGGCTGGAACCCACCCAGATGTGGGCCCTGGGAGCCTGGCGGGGGCCTTGCAGCCGGAGGGCCTCACCGACAGTGAGGAGGAGGAGGCAGCAGGGTCCGTCCTCAGCTCTTTGGCTGTTACACTGTTTGTTCAAAAGCTGAAGTTAGGGCTTAGATATGCCTCATTGTTGCTCAAAAAAATCCTTCTTCTTTCCACAGACACAGGATGTTAATTCCTTCCAGTTTTTGGAATTCCACCTCTCTTGGTACATTTTGCATCTAGAAAAAGGGAGGCTGCTGCATTTCCCTTTGCAGTCTGAATGGAGCCGACCTTTGCTCAGTGTCTGTCATCCAGGAGGCATTCTTATAGACTTATCTTCATTTAGACCCCCCCCCAAAATCACCCGTTACTGCTCTGTTATAGCCGGGATTACTGAGGTTTCGAGAGTAACTATCCCAAAGTAGGTGGCGGACCTGGGATTCAAACCCACTTCCATAGAGAATCAAGTCTAGAGTTCATTTTCCATGTTGATGTTTTTCAAAATATGCAGGACAGTCCTTCAGTGGATTGTGAAATCCACCAATTTTTTTAAAGAAGATGGGCGATAATAGGAAATATCAGAGAGTGCTGTATGTTGAAAAGGCAAGCATCCTTTCATGAGTTGTAGTTTGTGTTCTGTGTTGGTTGCGTGTGTGTGCAAAAGCACATGTGTGCACGCGTTAGGTCCCTAAGAGTGAGAGGTATTTGGGTTGTGTTCAGTCAATGAAGTTTGAAAGCCCTTGGTCTACAGCATCCTGTGTGAGGAGTGGACAGAGCAGGGAACCAGAGACTAAAACCCAAAGGTTCCAACAGACAACAGAACCAGGTCTATCGCGGGTGTGAATGGAAACAGACAAGACTCCTTAAAAGCAGGAGTCCCAGAGCCAGGACTTGGGGAGACACAGTTGCGTTTTCTATCGAAATCCCAAGCTCTCTTTAGAAAACATTAAGATTGTCTTGCAAGTTTTCTTGTTGTGGAGTTTGGGACAAAAACTTACTTCTCTTTATCCAACAAATGTTTCTCTGAAAAAGGATGTGTGACTCGAATTTTAGATAAATGTTTCAAAATGTTTTCAATATCCACATTATTAATGTGAGGCTCAGTGCTTTAGAAAGTAAAGAATCCTTTGGAAACATACTTAACTCATCTTTCTTGAAATTGGAGATGTTGTGTATTGTCCCTCTTATCATGGGAAATGCAGGTGCTGTGATTCAGCAGAATCGTGTGAAGGGTGTTCCCTGGGGACCAGTGGACACACATCACTCTCACACTAAGCTTCCTCATCCAGTGACCCAGAATCAAGTTACAAAAGGAAATAAACTTAAACTTATATAATATTTTATTGTATCTTCCTTATAAGCAACTTTCTTCACCTTTAGAATAAGAGGTTTCTTGAGCCTAATTAAGACTAGGGGCAAGTTGATCATAAACTTCCGGATCCAAAGAAAATGAGAACAGGAGAGACTGGATGATTTGCCATCAGTCACACACGTGTGTTCCTGATGCACGCTCAATACCCAGCAAGCGTGCAACCTCACTGCTTCCAATATCTTATCGTCAAGGGGAGGAAACTGAAGTTCAAAGGGATAAAGCTGCTTCCTTACACACACGTTTTGTGAGCCTTGAGTTATTCGATGAAGGCATCTTGGGACATCGGGTCAGGGGCTTTTTCCTTCCACCAGGTAACACTTAGACAGACACTCTCTCTGCTGCTCTCAAGGGACCAGCGGTGACCAACCCAAGAATCCTAACTCTCTAGTCAGAGCAAGGGCAGGGCTGCAGGCTGATAATGCAGAGGGTGCTGCCCACCTGCCCAGGTCGGCCCCATCTCCACAGCATCCAGCCTGCAAGTCAGCGAGTCCACCCCATTCCCACCTTTCAGATGGGATCATCCTCGTCCCTGTCCTAATGTTGCCCTCTACACCATCTTTAAAGCGCTTCTATGATCATCGCCCTCTCAAGGTCCTCTCTCTCCTTAGGTTCTGTTTTCCCCGTGTTTTCTGTCCTGCCCTGAACGCTCCAGGGTCCACGGGATCTCCCTGACTCTCTCAGGCTCTCCTGTAGAAGACCTTTGTTTTCCCCCAATATTAATACTTGTAACAGTGCATTGTTCACTCACATTCCAATTCTGGTGACCCGCGCCTTCCAGCTATGTGAATTTCTGTAAAAACTAATTACCTGTTCCCGTGATTACTTAGTTTTCCCTCCAAGATTTCCTGGGTTTGGGAGTTTGAGAAGTCATGTAAACCAGTGATTCTTAGCTGGGCTGATTCTCCCTACCCCCTCTCCAGAGGACATTTGACAACATTTGGGGACATTTGGGGGTTGTTAAAACTGGAAGGAAGTCTCCCTATCACTGGGTAGAGAGCAGAGGTGCCTCTGATGGGGGTGGGGGGTGCTGCCTTCCCCAGGCATCAGGTTGTCCACCACCAGACAGTCCAGCTTTTCTCATCAACCATCTTATCCTCCCAGATCCATTTATTGGGTATTTAGTTGGAAATGCCAGTGGTTGGTGGACCATCTATTGTGCGATGTAATCCTCCCAGAACAGAGAATTTTATAAAATACAAGAATTCTCCTCTATCAACGTGAACCCTATGCTACTCTCCGGGCTCTCAGCAGTCAAGGAGGGAACGTCACCCACACACTGTGTTCTTTCTACAAGTACAGAGTGAAACGGAAAGAAAAAGTCAGGCTATTAACCTTTACCGCATCAAAAGTTTTAATAAAGTCATTTCTTGTAAAACTTGTAAACAGACCATTCTTGCTGATATCTGAGAGGAGTCAAGGTTGCATATTTAAGGAAATAGGTTAATGCTATCATCAAGTACACTCCTTAAACCTAATCAATGTACATTTCTATACTAAGTATTTTTAGACAGTGGAGGATCACTCCCCACAGCAAAGAATTTCCCAGCCCCAAATGTCAAGAGGACCCAAGCTGATAAACCCTGCTCCGGCCAATTTCTGGGTTTACCAGGAACTGGTTGAACCCCAGCGACAGAAGGGCACTTCCAGCTTGTCCCTCACAGCAAGGACAGAATTTCTGCTGACATTCAACTTACTCCTATTGCAATAAATCTTAATTTTGAATTTCCACAGCCCACTGAGTATTACAGAAGCATAATTTGCACCTGCTGTGTATTGACGACATCTTCAGAGGAAATAACTTCAGTGTAAACACTTACACTCTCCTTTCTTGGTCATTTTCTCAGACCACCAAAACGCTACCATTCTTTTTTCTCCTCCTATCATTAAATTTTCTGAGCTCTAAATTCTCACGCCTGATTACATTTCTGTAAACATGTCTCCAACAGCAATTAAATAAACAACTCTTAAACTGTGCACTAAGCACATTAAGAAGACATAATGTGAGTATAAAGCAGAGTTTGTTTTGTGCTAAGGACACGGCACAGATGTTAAAATCAGTACTTACCTTATGAAGTCTGTCTCCCACTCGGCTCAGTAACTCAGTGCCAACTCTGCCCGTGTTTATAATAAGCTGGTGTTCCAGCGGAATAGCTCCTCCTCTCCGAAGAGCGGACAGTCCGGATAAGGAGAAGCCCCTCCCACAGCGTTCAGGGCCAGGGGCTCCATGTTAGATTGAAAAAAAAAAAATGATGAGTCATTCTCATATCATGATATACCTGGTTAATATGTTCTTTTCAAGGTTTGTAGTTAAAGATTAAACACAAAAGTTCAAGTTCATTGGCCTCTCTCTGCCAGTCAGTGAAGTATGAAAAGTCAGGCTTTTGGAAAAACTTACTGTTAGATTATCAAGAACTAGATTCAAGGACGAAGGCAGATGAAAAACCTCCCCTGTGGAGACAAAAGGGAGCTGGTGTTGTTAAAGGGCACTTGGATCTCTGGAATACTTTCTGTATTGGGTTGCAGATCAAAGACAGGACACCCAGTTAAATGTGAATTTTGGACACATAACAAATAAGTTTTTGTTATTTGTATAAATATGTCCTTATATGTATGAAACATATGCATTTATTGTTTACCTAAAATTCACATTTAACCTATCCTGTATTTTAGCAACCTGACTTTTTATACTTTTTCCTCTCTCTCACACTCATATCAGCCTTCCTAGCCTCTGGGCCTTTGCACATGCTATTTGTTCTATTTGGAATACTCTACTATTTATTACTACTGTATTTTCTCTATTATGTTTTTTCTCACATTATTTTGACATTATATGTTTAATATTACTCCCCCCAGCCTGTGAGCTCCTGGAAGCCGGGCCTCCGTCTTGTCTTCTTCAGGTCCCCACAGTCTAGCTCAGCACCTGGCACACCCTAGGAGCTCAAAGATAATATAGTTTTTAAAAAGTTATTAAGTGGAAAAATAACACATGGGACCTAATCAAACTTACCAATTTTTGTACAGCAAAGGAAACCATAAACAAAATGAAAAGACAACCTACAGATAGGGAGAAAATTTTTGCAAATGATGAGGCTGAAAAAGGCTCAATTTCTAGAACATACAAATGGCTCATACAATTCAACAACAAAAAGCTAAACAACCTAGTCAAATAATGGGCAGAAGACCTCAGTAGGCATTTCTCTGAAAAAGACACACAGATGGCCAACAGGCACATGAAAACATGCTCAACATCACTAATTACGGAGAAATCAAATCAAAACTACAAGGAGGTATCACCTCACACCAGCCAGAATGATCATCATCAAAAAGTCTACAAGTAATAAATACTGGAGAGGGTGTGGAGAAAAGGGACCCCTCCTCTTCTGTTGGAGGAAATGTAAATTAATGTAGCCACCATGAGGAAAATTATAGAGATTCCTTCAAAAACTAAAAATAGAGTCACCATATGATCCAGCAATCCCACTCCTGGCATACCCCGGAAATGATGAAAACTCTAATTTGAAAAGATCCATCTACTCCAATATTCACAGCAGCACTATTTACAACAGCCAAGCCATGGAAGCAACCTAAATGTCCATTGACAGATGACTGGATAAAGATGTTGTATATGTGGTATATGTATACACACACACACACACACACACACACACACACACACACACAATGGAATACTATTCAGACATAAAAAAGAATGAAATAATGCCATTTCCAGCTACATAGATAGACCTAGAGATTATCATACTATTTAAAGTCAGAGAAAGACAAATATCATAATATCACTTATAAGTGGAATCTTAAAAATGATACAAATGAACTTACTTACAAAACAGAAATAGACTCACAGACATAGAAAACAAACTTATGCTTATCAAATGGGAAAATGGTGGGGGAAGAGATAAATTAGGAGTCTGGGATTAACAGATACACACTACTCTATATAAACTAGATAAACCACAAGGACCTACTGTAGAGCACAGGGAACTATATGCCATATCTTATAATAATCTATCATGAAAAAGAATCTGAAAAAGAATATACACACATATGTATATACACATAAAACTGAATCACTTTGCTGCACACCTGAAAAATAACACAACAACGTAAATCAACTATATTTCAATAAAAAAGTTATTAGATGGAAAATTTCTGACAAAGTACATGGATTAATATAAAAATCCGATAGGCCCTAAGTCCAAAGACAAGTGTGGGTTTATAACAGAAGAGAAGACACACACACACTGACACACACACAGACTCACAGACACACAGCCTGCAGTGATGTGAGGATGGAGGCCAAGGTAGACGTGCTGTGGTCAGGAGCCATGGAAAGCAAGGACGCTACAGCCACCAGAAGCTGGACGAGGCAGGAAGGACGCCCCTTAGAGCCTCTGGAGGAATTACAGCCTAGCCTGCATCTTGACTTTGCACTTCTGAGTCCACAAGTATGAGAGAACTCACTCTGTTGTCTTAAGCCCCCAGCTGTAGTAAACTGATACAACAACCACAGAATCCAATACACAATCCCGCTCACTGTCCCACTCCGTAGGATAATTGGGAAGCCATCCTATGTGGCATGTCCCTTCATTTATCAAACATTTAGGATGTTACTCTCCTAAGGACTCATTTTCTAAATATGGTCACACTGTTCCCGTATCACACTAAAATTTTTCATTGATATAATTTATAATTATAGTTCCTTAATTTCATTAAATATTTGCATCCAAAATTTCCCCATTGTCTCATAGAGATTTGTCTGCAGTTGGTTTATTTGCCTGAGGATCAAGGCAAGATCAGTACACAGCACTGGAGTGATATGAACATGTGTCTCTTGAAGATGTGGACAGATGCAGCCATCAGGCAGGTGGGAGTGGATGGGAACTTGGAGGAATTCCTACAGCCCAGACCTGCACCCTTGGGGCACGGAGGTGTGTGTGGAGTTGTGCCCAGTGTTACCATGGTTCTTGGTGGAGCTCAGGGGATGCCCCGGGGCTGGGCCCACACCAGGAGCCCACAGATATGGGGGAGGCAGGTGGCCTGCAGGTTGCTTGGAGGTTCCTGGGCCCGGTGGGAGGCACAGAGGGGGGCCCAGCCCTCCCTGGGGAGCACCGAGGTGAGGGGTTAAGTGTGGCCAGTGGGAGGAGCCGGCCAGGCAGGAGCACAGGTGCCCAGGGTGGAAGGCAGGTGGCCCCCACCCGCCGGGGTGTGGTGGGGCTGGAGCTCTGGGGTGAGGGTGGAAGAGAGGAGCCTACGCTGCAGGCACGGGAGTCACTGGAGGAGTGAAAACAAGGCCGGGACACTCAGATTGGCATTTTAGGGAAGCCGCTCCAGTTAAGGAGAACACAGAGCAGAGTGAGTGAAATGCAGTCAGGGAGCCGGGGTGTCTGTCTGTCTGCTCTGGCCCCGCCCATCCCCCGGGGGTGCTCACTCCAGGAGGAGGGGAGCCCAATACCCCGAAGGCCAGATTTCCTGGGGACTGTTCACCAGAGGCCCCATGTGTGAGTAAAGCCGAGTCACCCTGATCCAGGCCCTCTGGTTCATGAGCGGCCAGGAGACATGATGTCATATATATTCATTCATACAAAATTCATACTTAAGTCTGGGTCAGGAAGCCCAGATCCAGGGGCGTGGAGTGAACTGCGGGTGAGGCCTGTGCCCGGGGCCCCATAGGACCTAACACAGCAGAGCCGTGGTGACCAGGTGGCCACATCAGCGTTCCCTGAGCACAGAGCTTGGGTCTCTTTATTTCACCTTATTTCTCCACTTTCCAGAACACCACAGAAGATATAATGGCTGTTGAAAACTACATAAGAAAGCAGGGAGGGTATAGCTCAGTGGTAGAGCATGTGCTTAGGTTGCACAAGGTTACCAGTTCAATCCCCAGTACCTCCATTAAAATAAGTAAATAGGCCTAATTACCCCCTTGTTCAAAAATAATAATAATAATAATTTTGACAAATTCCTAAAACTGTATAAAAATATTTTTATACTCAGAAGGAAAAAAAAGGGCTTTAAAAGAAATAAAGTGTCTTCCTGCCATTACCCAGAAAGGTAGCCCTTTCCTCTGAAAACCTAGGATGTCAGATTTGAACTTCTGCACGTGACTCCTGGACAGGCTGTGTGACACAGGTTACGTGACACTTGCTGGAAAAGATCAAGGGACCTGCATCGTCTGTGCTCCCCTTGCTGATTTATTTTTTATTCCGGAAAACAGACATGCTAGAAGGAGATGGAAAATCTGATTTTATGTTTGATCTCAATGAAAAAGATTACAAGTAAATCCGCCCATAGGAGTTATTTAATTACCACTAAAACTTTGGAATAGTTTATTAGTCTCACAACACCCAGATGTACATTTAGGTAAACACGTCACCATAAGGAAATTTCAGGAGACGGGTCCTGGCTGGCTCAGCTGCTTTATTAAAACTTGAAAACCCTCCTGGCTTCTTCTATCGTTTTCTCATCGGCCAGAGGCTTCCTCTGGCTGCCAGGCTGCAGAAACTTCTTCACGGTAGGGAGGCTGCTGACTCTGCTTTTCAGGGCCTGCAATGCACAAGAGCACAGCTCAGCACGGAGCCAAGACCAGCACCATCACCAGCACAAGCCAGGGACCCCGAGACCCTCCCAGCCCAGGACCAGCCCAGGACCAGCCCGGGCCCCTCCGCCGGCACCAGGACGAGCCTGGACAGACACCCAGTGACACACGAGGATAACAGCGCAGTAGCATCTCCCCAGAGATGCCTCCTGGGGACAGGCATCACTCAGCTCCAGTCTCCCCGACTTCCTCCTACACGGAAGTCCTGCAGGTGAACCCTCTCGTGCAAGACGAGGAACTTAGTGTTTGTCAGAAATCAACCCAGGGGAAGGCTGCAAGATCTCAAGGCAGGAAAAGGAAGATCTGGGAAGGTAGGTCTGGGGCTGAAAACAGAAACTATAGCAGGTAAACCAGAGACAGTCAAGCAGTCTGTGCTCAGAGAGAGGGAGGGAGACGGGGAGAGGGAAAGCACGTGTGAGGGACAGAACAGGGGCTGCGGGGTCGGGGATGAGATGGTGGGGGACCCGCTCAGACAGACTCAGGTGAGGGGGAGGAGGACACCCCTGGGACACAGGGAAGCAGAGAGAAATGACAACAGAGACTGCGATGGAACAGACCCAGGCCTGGATTCTCCTTGTAAAAGGCCAGTCAATCTCCTTGGGGCAGTGTCCCCCTCCAGTGTCCCTGGTGTGACCTGATCTTTCCACGCCCAAGACCAGGGCTGGGGACCTACTTCTGGAGACCTGGGGGCAGCGAGGCCTGGACAGTGACGGGGACCATAACATCACCGCCCCAGAGCCCAGAGAGCAGCTGCGAGGAGGGGGAGGTGGGCCTGCCCGCCAAGGGCCAAGGGGGGAACCACCTTCAGCAGTGGGAAGCTGGCCAGAAGGCTGGGGTCCACCTCTTCCACGTAGTAGAGCAGCTCAACCAGGTGCACGTCAGCCCTGCTCAGCCGGTTGCCCACAAGGTAGTCCTGTCCGTGGCTCTTCAACACCTGGGAATTGAGGGGTCAGATCAGGGCACAGGGGCAGTCAGGCTGGCCCCCCCGCCTCCCGTCTCCCCAGCCCCGCTTCCCCGTCTGCTCCACACTGGGGAGTGGGGTGTATCTTTCTAGGTACGTCTCATCCACCCCAGAAGCACTGCACACTCTCCTGACGGGCATCTGGTCTCGTGTCTCCCTGCACCTGGTACCCGAATACTTTCTGATGTGTTGCTTTCATCGCTCCTCTTGGACCAGAAGCCCTGCACCGTGTCCTGCGGGACCCCCCACTGCAGGTCTATGTGGCTGTCACAGCGCCCGCAGCCCAAGCTCTAAGTACACCCACGACATTCCATCCGTATCAAATTCCAGGTTGGGTCTCAGCAAATTGAAATTTTGCTGAAAAATTGTAATGCGTAAAACTGATAAAATTCTTCCTGACAGTGTATTTTTATAAAGTGCCCTGAGAGTCAGGGTTCCACATGAACGTTCACAGAATTGAAGGTCGACACCCCAGGAATGCCAGGCTCTATTTTTCTTGTCCTCTGATCTCAATGCCAAAAACTCTGAACTTTTTGCGCTTACTTTTTCGAATGCAGGGAGATAGCGATTTGTTGTTTTCTCTCGGATCTGGGCCAACTTGGCATCTTTCTCCGCAGGTGGACACAGTGGCAAATGCATGATCATTTCACCCAAATCGAACACACCTTCTGCGTACATATCAATCCTGAAAGACAAAATGACCAAGGTCATTCTGAGTTTAAGAAAGTATAAGAACTGGGCATCAGGAGGTGGTAAAGTAATTCGCTCCACAGGGTGAAATGTTAATACACCAGTCATTCAGCTATAATTTTTAAATTAATTTTAACATTTCATTCTAAAACAAGCCATCGATTTAGACATATGCCTAATATATTTCTTATACACATGACCACTTATAGGGACAGAGAACATCAGTGACTCATCCAGAGTCACAAGCATGAGAGAAATGGCTGATCCTGAGACCCCAGGCAGTCCTGAGACCACACGTAGGGTTTGCCACCTCTGCTGGGCTGTGTCCTGTGCACAATTTGTGTGATGCTCTGGCACCACCTCAGCCATGCCCAGAGAGAGTCCTGGCACAGAGACCCCAGTCCTGCCCCCTCCCTCCCCCATCCTGACACACCACCAGGCCCCCGAACGTGCCCAATACCAGCACTTCTCCAATTATTTCCCACAGAACGTGGTGCCACAGCCCTCTCCACGTGCCGTTGCCCAACTCTGGTCTCATGTGCATCCCTCCCGACTCCACCCCAAATGTGCCCTGAAATAGCGCAGCTCCTCATGCAGCTCCAGCAGTGCCTAGTCCCGGTGAGTTTGTTGTTTTGTTCCAAACAGGGCTTCCTACAAGACTGTTTTTAAGTAAAAGTGTCACTGAAATAAAATTCCTATGCAATAATGTAACCCTTTCCAAGTGTAAATGTGTGTGTTTTTTTTGTAAAGTCACAGAATTCTATACCATCACACTCGAATTCCAGAATATTTCCATCACTACCAAAAGAGATGCTGAGTGCTGTTTCAGGCATTCAACATGCTTCCCTCTACCACCTTCTGGAGTCACTGAACTACTTTGGTTTTAAGGATATGAATGTTCTGCACATGCCTGACAAATGGAATCATACAATGTGTGTCATTTGTGTCTGGTTTCTTTTCAATAGGAGAACATTTTCAAGGTTTATCCATGTTGTAGCATGCTGCTGGACTTCATTCCTTTTCATGGCTGAATAATATTCCATTGTGTGAATGTGCTAACTTTTGTTCACCCATTCATCAGTTAATGGACATTTGTGTTGTTTCCACTTTTTGAATATTATGAACAACACTGCTGTGAACTTTTGTGTTGCGTTTCAGTGTTATTGTGTTGTTAATCTCTTGAGTAGTAAAATTGCAGTGTCAGATGGTAACTCTATCTGTAACCTTTTCAGTAACTGTCACAGTTCCTTGAATTGTTCGAATTTCAATCATGTGGTCCCATCACAACAGGGAGGTGACCACCCTCCACCATATGGTTGTAGTGATAAATCTGCATGACTCAGTCTGTATCAAAATACTTGCTATAACACTAATATCTTGGGCTCACCCTCTGATAACCCTTGTCAAGTAGCCAGTCCTTATAAAGACCCAATAAATTAGGTTCCAGGTCATCATATTTGTAATTTGTGGAATGCGGGTGTCAACCCCTTCAGATCCTTCCCTTCCCAGGCCTTATCCTCTAGACACTCAGATATTTGTCCCTTGTCTCTAGCTGTTGGAGGGTGTCCTGCTCAAAAGAGCCTGCATTCCAGGGGCCATGATTCCACCATCCTCCTGGCTTCATAGTTCATCCGTGTTTGGAAACCTCTGTCACTGTGCTGTATCCATGCACCACATCCTCTTACACAAGCTCACTGGCTTGATTCCACCCCAACTTTACTCTTTCCTCATCCTCATAGGTCTCTGCACTGCTGGACCTCAGTTACCCCCACAAGTCCTGTCGCCCTGTTGGTCAGGATCCCCTGCCATGTTCCTGCTCAGTCAAGGATGGACCTGAATTGTTGAGGAAGAACTAACTGTTGAGGAAGAAAACAGAAGCAATACCGTACAGGGCTCTCTCCTTTGTGTCTTTCCCATAGAGGTTGTATTTGCTGGCGATGTAGTTGAGAATGGCTCTGGTCTGCACCAGCTTCATCCCATCGATTTCAACCATTGGCACTTGCTGGAACATCAGACTCCCATCTTTGGAAAGAAGAAACGAATCATACTATTGAAGTGGAGGGAAATGTTTTATGAATCAAAATGTTTGTTGAAATGACTATTTCCCATTCGGATCATAGTAGGTTCCTGTATTTTTATGTTTTGATTTTTCCCTTCATGGTTTTTTCAGGAAGAACATGAAAGAGGGTCCACCAGCTGGTTGCCGAGGCAAATGGGAAGTTCCCCTAGGAAGTCTCACAGGGTTCATGGCATGAAGGCCAGTTCTAAGAGAGACTCCTGTGTAGAGTGTCTTCTGTGCTCTTCAGATCCCACCCCTGGAAGGTGAGCAGGGAGGCCCGTTGTCCCAGCCCCACCGCTGCGGGCCTGGCCCTTTATCTCCCTCCTCACACACTCACTCGGTCTTCCCTCTAATTCAGCACCACCTGGTTGTCTCAGTCTGCTGTGTTGCTACGACACTGCCTTGCCAAACCCGTCAGAGAAAAGAATTCAAGGGAGCTGCTGGGCCTGTTTCTCCTCTCTTCTCTCTAAAGCATGTGCTTGCATGTCCCTGGGTGGGAAGGCTGTGTGGGATCCTGAATGCACACAGCTCACTCAGGGCGCGGAAAGGCAGGAGACAGCGAGGACGGGGCATTCTTGGGCACTGGGACAATTCCTTTAGCGAATACTCAGACTTCCAGCCCATCCTAACCCTGAGTGGGCTGCAAGACCTGCTCAAGGAGCCCCACCCCTACCTTTACCACGTTTCTCCCTCTCCACTGGCCCCACTCCCACCGTGCACATACATAGTATTGCTGATATTAAAATCGGAACTTTTGACATCTTCTAGGTATTTCTGTCTGAGAAATTTAGATTCTTGGACTTACCATTTTTTAACTTATTTATGTCTTCAGGTTTCTTTATAAGTTCCTCGTCAAACTGAAAAGGAGAAATAGTCAATGAGTTCTTGTTAATTCATGCCATAGCATGATTGAACTTGAATGGCCCCTGTCCAGTACAGACTATGGAGAAGGTAAGATTTCTGAGTTTGGCAGGGTTGCACAGAGGAGAGTGATCCTGGCCATCAGGAAACTTAGATTAGAGCCACCAAAATAAAAGCATAGGATGCAGCACATAATTGCTCATTTTGAAGGTTCAATCCACCTCCACCTTGTCTCCACTTCTGTCAATAATCAGGTCATGATTTGAGAGGGGGATATACTGGAGGGAAGGGACTGGGAAGTTCTCTAGTTATGGAGCTTTAATATCTCTGGGAAGCCTTTCTCTCCCTGTGAGATCAGGACAGGGTATTGGGTGTCCCCCAGCATGGGGCCAGTGACCTCGAAATGCCACTAATATGGGTATATATTATAGATACTACTGTATATTACTCCTGCATTTAACTTTTTATTTAGAAAGGGGTCTTGATGGTGAAAAGGGTGGGAATTGGGGGTTTCTACCTTGCTCAGTGGGACACTATTTTTGATCTACATAATCCCATAGGTCAGACCATACAGACAGTGAGGTTGTGGGCAGCAATCTATAAAGCGCTCAACTCAGGGCAGCATAACGGATGGTGGGTGGTCTCTGTGGTAGGGTGGTCGAGATGGGATGGGGCTGGCTGGTGTGATGTAGCTTGTGAGGTTGAGGGAGATGGATGGGGTTGTGAGGACCGCCCAAGAGTCTTACCAGGAGCCTCTGGGAAGCCTTGCCCCCAACCTCCTCAGTCAGGCAGGACCAGATGAGAGGAGGCCTGGGGTACTCTCAGGGTCTCCCCTCCTTCCCCCTCCTGTGCTGAGCTCATCCTGCCCAGGGGCTGTGAATGCATCCTTGAACCCCAGAGCTGGACCACAGTGAAAACTGTTGGTTGTTGATTTATAGAAATTAAGCACACTAGTCTGGCACTATTTTCATTTTCTGTGTACTTGTTTCTTCATGAATTTGAGACAGGACCAAGCCAACGACCCATGCATTTGTGCAATCCCGAGGCTCAGGGAAACATGTAGTTAGAGGTCTAAGGGAGCACACTAGAGGTTCCCCTCATGGGACGCCACCTCTCCTGAAACCCTCCTTTACTGCTCCCCTGCGAGGGACCAGATGTCCAGAGTCTGTCCATGACCCCCTCCCCAGGACACCCTTCCTGACTCCCTCTGACCTGGGCTGAGAAGTGCTTTTCTCACTCACACCTCTAGAGGGCAGCACTCAACAGAGTCCCACATTTGCTACAGGGAATATGGCAGCTGAACACTGTGAAATGCTTGAGTGTCCTCCTAGATGCTCCCGCCCCTCCTCTTCCTCACGTATTTGCTTGTCTGCATCCTCACTAGAGTGTAAGCTGCCTGAAGGCAGGGAATGTGTCTGTCTTGTTCATCCGTGTGTCTCCAGGACCCAGCACAGAACTTGGCACTTAAAGGTGCCCAACAAAAATCATTGCTGAATGAATGTATTAAACCTAACAGGTATTTTGTTACAATCTTCCCCTTACATATTTTTGGTTTATATTTTAACTTTAGCAACATTATAACATTTATTTCCTCATATTCTTGTTTTTTATTATGGAGATTTCAAACATGCACAAATATAAACGAAAAATTATAATGAACCTGCTTGGACCCATCAACCAACTTCAGTAATGATCAGCTCAACACAATCCTGTGTCATCTATACGCTTATCCACTCTCCCCCTTGGAATAATTCAAAACAAATGTCAGATATTAAATATTTCACCTTTAAATACTCCAATACATATTTCTAAAACACAAGAATAGTTTTGAAAGTAACCAGAATGCATTATCACATTGAACACATTTATAATGGTTAATTGATACTTAATGTTAGTGTTTCTAATTGTTGTATAAATGTCATATATAATATTTTATGGTTTTCAAAATCAAAATCCAAATAATGCCCACACAAGGTGATTAGTTTCTCAAATTTAATTTAAGTGTTTGTTTATTCCCTTTGATAACAAGATAGTTAATAACAGATTAGGTCCTATCTGTTCATCTCTTACTAAATGATAATTTTTTTAATACAAAACTCTAAGCAGATCATTTAGTAAGAAAACTCTCCTAGCTTAAGTGAGAAAGAGGCTTTCAATCAGTTTTGATCCAACTTAAGATGAACTCAGGACCTACCTCCACTCCAGCTGCAGCCAGGAGCCACCGGATACACTCCATCCTGCCCCGTCCATCGAAGTAGTGAAGCAAGGGCTTCCCTGCCATGACAGCCGTCTCCTGATTTCTCTAAACCTGAATGAATGAATGAATGAACAATGACGAAAACCACAGAAGCAAAATGCACCTTATGACATGTGGTGAACGGCACCAACAATGCAGAAGAGGGTCAGCCTCCATCATGGCAGGGTTGGAAGGGTCTCTGGAATGTCTTCCTTGACCCAAATTCTTACCCCTGCAGCCAACCGTGGAAAAGTGCACCATTGACAGGTCTGCACTGGGCCAGATCTGGCTGTCTTGGCAGGCTGAGAGCTTTGAGTCAGTCATAAGAACGCATGGGTGGGTCTTAGGGAGGGGGAAGGATTAGAGAACTAATATTTTTTGAACACCTCCCAGTGGTCCTGACCCAGTGCTAACCCTTTTAAATACATTATACCTTTAATTCTCAACAGCTCCACGAAATAGTTACTATCTCTGTTTTTCAGTTCATGAAACCGTGGCTCAGAGCTTAAATGACATGTTCAGTCAAACTCCAGCTAGTGACGCTCCATGGAAATCCACACCCAGGACTAAAACGAGGGCAGGGCTGGAACCCACCCAGATGTGGGCCCTGGGAGCCTGGGAGGAGCCTTGAAGCCAGACCTTTGTTTTCCCCCAATATTTATATTTACAACAGTGCGTTGTTCACTCTTAACATTTCGATTCCAATGACCTGCGCCTTCCAGCTACGCCAATCTCTGTGCTTTAAAAAACTACTCACCTGCTCCTGTGAGTACCTCGTTTTCCCTCCATGACTCCCTGATTTGGGAGTTTGAGAAGTCATGTAAACCAGTGATTCTCAGCTGGGCTGACTCTCCCTCCCCACTCCCTGGAGGACATCTGGGGAAATTTGGGGTTGTTAAAACTGGAAGGAAGTCTCCCCATCACTGGGTAGAGAGCAGAGGTGCCTCTGATGTAGGTGGGGGTGGGGTGGGAGGGGCTGTCTTCCATGTGCATCTGATTGTCCACCAGCAGTCAGTCTGCCTTTCAATCAGCTTTTTCATCAACCATGTTATACTGACAGATCCTTTTACTGGGTATTTAGCTGGAAACACCCACGGTAGATGGCGCTCACTACTGTATGATGTGATCCTCCCAGAACAGAGTATTTTATAAAATATAGCATTTTTCCTCAAGTAGTAGCACCCTAGTCTACTGTCACCAGACGAGGAAGGAACGTCCCCCACACTGTGTTCCTTCTACAAGTACAAAGTAAAATGAAAAGAAAAAGCGAGGCTGTTCATCTTCACCGGGTCAACAGTATTGATGAAATGCTGATTGCTTGTAAGATTTGTAAACCAACTGTCACCATAGAGATGTAAGAGGAGTAAGGTTTGCATAGTTGAGAAAAAATACACATGATAACACTATCGTCTACTTCATTCCTTAAGTCTAATTCAAATTCTAAAATAAATATTATTCAGTTAAAAAAAAAAAAGACAGTGGACAGGACGGCTCCCCACAACAAAGGATTTCCCAGCCTAAAATGTCAGTAGGACCAAGGTCCATAAACCTTGCTCTGGCCAATGTCCATGTTTGCCATGAGTTGGCTGAACCCCAGAGGGAGAGAGGCACTTGCCAGCTGAATAATCATCACACAGACTGAATTAAAACCTACTTCTCCTGACGTCCGGACTTACTTATTTTGATTGTGATAAATCTTAACTGAGAGTTTCCACAGCCCACAGAGCATCACCAGATCACGATTCGCACTTGCTGTGTGTTGTTGACCACGTCTACAGAGAAAAAACTTCACCATGAACACCTACACTCTCTCACGCCCTGGTCATCTCCTCGGATTGTCCAAAATGTTATTCTTCTTTTTTTCTCTTCCTATCGTTACTGAAATTTTCTCTTACTGAAGTTCTCATGCCTCCTTTTCTGAATTCTTCATCTTGACATTTCTGTAAAGATGTATCCAACACTAACTGAATAAACAACTCGAACTGTCCCCTGAGAACAACAAGAAGTCACGATGTGTGTCTAAAGCAGAGTTTTTCTTGTGCTAAAGACACATTTTAAAGGAGTTTCTGGTGACCTAGAAGTGAAGATGCGAGGCTCTATGAAGAGGCATAAAATCAGTACTCACCTTATGGAAGTCCCTCTGCCACTTGGCTCAGTAACTCAGTGCCACCTCCACGTGGATTTATAGGTTTGTGTTCCAGTTGAATAGCTCCTCCTCTCTGAAGAGGGGAGAGTCCAGTTGGAGCAGTTTCTCCCGCAGTGTTCAGGGCCAGGGATTCCATGGTAGATTAAAAAAAAAAAATGATGCGTCATCTACTGATCACATACAACTGGTATCTGTGTCCTTTTCAAGGTTGGCAATTAGAGATTAAACACAAAATTTAACCTCCAGTCAGGGAAGTATGGCTTTTGGGGAAAAAAAAAATAAAAACTGCTGTAAGGTTTTCATGAACTGGATCTAAGGACAAAGGCAGATGAAAAACCTCTCCTTTGGGGACACCAGAGAGCTGGAACTATTAAAAGGAAGTTTAATCTCTGACTGCTTTCTGTATTGGGTTGCAGAAAAAAGACAGGACACCCAGTTAAACGTGAATTTCAGACATCATAAATTTTGTGTAAGTTATGTCTTAAACATTTGCAGGAAACATACAGATGTATCGTTTACCTGAAATCCACATTTCACGGGTACCCTATATTGTGTCTGGAATGCCAGGCTCTATTTCCCTTTGTCCTCTGATCTCACTGCTAAAAGACACTGAACAGTCCCCTTACTTTTTCAATTGCAGGGAGAAAATGGTTTGTTCTCGGATCTGGGCCATCTTGGCATCTTTTTGATCCGGTGGGTATAGTGGCAAAAACATGATCATTTCATCCAAATCCACCATACCTTCTGTGTACATATCAATCCCGAAAGACAAATGACTGAACTGTCCAATGGCTCCTACCTTAGGTTTTATAGTTTAAGAATGAATAAGAATTGAGCATCAGGAGGTGGTAAAGTAATTCACTCCACAGGGTGAAATGTTAATACACCAGTCATTCAGCTATAATTTTTAAATTAATTTTAACATTTCATTCTAGAACAAGTCATCGATTTAGACATATGCCTAATATATTTCTTATACACATGACCACTTATAGGGACAGAGCACATCAGTGACCCGTCCAGAGTCACAAGCATGAGAGAAACAGGTGGAATCACCCCAGGCGGTCCTAAGACCACACCTAGGGTCTGCCACCTCTGCTGGGCTGTGTCCTGTGCACAATTCATGTGATGCTCTGGCACCACCTCAGCCATGCCCAGAGAGAGTCCTGGCACAGAGACCCCAGTCCTGCCCCCTCCCTCCCCCATCCTGACACACCACCAGGCCCCCGAACGTGCCCAATACCAGCACTTCTCCAATTATTTCCCACAGAACGTGGTGCCACAGCCCTCTCCACGTGCCATTGCCCAACTCTGGTCTCATGTGCATCCCTCAGGACTCCACCCCAAATGTGCCCTGAAATAGCGCAGCTCCTCACGCAGCTCCAGCAGTGCCTAGTCCCGGTGAGTTTGTTGTTTTGTTCCAAACAGGGCTTCCTACAAGTTTCTTCTGAATAAAAGCTTTCTTGAAATATATGCACATAGCATCATTTTCGCCCCTTAAAAGCGTACTATTCAGTAGTTTTTAGTACATTCGGAAACCATCACTGCATTCTATTTTCAGAACATTGTTATCACCCAAAAGGAAATCCAGTATCCTTACAGTCACTCCCAATTTCCTGCCTGCCTCCACCACTCCGGCCCCGTGTAACCACTCAGCTACTTTCTGTTTCTGTGGATTTGAACATCTGGGCATTTCATACACTTGGTGGTGGTGGTTTTTTTTTAATTGAAATACCACCACTTACAATGTGTCAATTTCTGGTGTACAGCCCAATGTCCCAGTCATGTGTACACATACATATATTCATTTTCATATTCTTTTTCATTAAAGGTTACTACAAGATATTGAACGTAATTCCCTGTGCTCTACAGCAGACACTTATTTTTTTAATCTATCATTTCAGACATTTGGAATCATACAATACTTGGCCTTTTGTGTCTGGTTTCTTTCATTTTGTATTTTTCAAAGTTCATCCCATGTTGTCACATGTATCAGTAATTTACTCTTGGTCATGGCTAAAAATCCTCCATTGTGTGGATGTGCCACCTCTGATTTATCCATTCATGTGTTAACGGACTTTTGTGTTGCCTCCACTTTTTGAATATTATGAACAACACTGCTATGAACTTATGTGTGCAAATTTTCACGTGGATGTGTTTTTGACTCTCAAGTCAAAACGCACCTACAAGTGGAATTGCTGAGTCCTATGGTAACACTACGTTTAACTTTTTGAATAACTGCCTAGAGTTCCTCACACGGTTTTAGATTTCAGTCCTGTGGTCCTTTCACAACAGAGAGGAGAACCCCCTGCCCCCCAAACTGAGGTGCACTGAGTAAATCTGATTGCTTCACACCTGTCTTAAAATGTTTGAGATAATCCTGGCATCTCGAGGACCAGCCTTTGTTAACACTGTCAAGTGGTTGATAAGTTAAGTTCTTGGTCATCTTTCTAATAATTTCTGGAATTTAAAGATCAACCCCTTCAGATCCTTCCCTTCCCAGGCCTTATCCTCTAGACAGTCAGATAATTTGTCCTTTGTCTCTAGTTGTTGGAGGGTGTCCTGCTCAAAGGAGCCTGAATCTCTGCAATTATGGTGCTACCATCCTCCTGGCTTCATAGTTCATTCATGGTTGGAAACCTCTGTCACTGTGCTGTATCCATGCACCACATCCTCTTACACAAGCTCACTGGCTTGATTCCACCCCAACTTTACTCTTTCCTCATCCTCATAGGTCTCTGCACTGCTGGACCTCAGTTACACCCACTAAGTCCTATAGTGCCGTTGGTCAGGATTGCCTGCCACGTTCCTGCTCAGTCAAGGATGGACCTAAATTGTTCCTACTAACGGTTGGAAAAACAGAAACAATATTGTACAGGGCTCTCTCCTTTATGTCTCTCCCATAGAGGTTGTATTTGGTGGCGATGCAGTTGAGAATGGCTCTGGTCTGCACCAGCTTCATCCCATCGATTTCAACCATTGGCACTTGCTGGAACATCAAGCTTCCAGCTTTGGAAAGACGAAACGAAGTAGAGTGAAATGACTGATGAATCATACCTTTTCAGGATGAAAAAATGTTCATTGAAATGACTAACGATGTAATGTGAAACCCTAAAATGACCTGTACACCTAAGCAGAATAGGACTGTTTTCAGCTTCCAATAGTCCTTCTTTTCCTCATCCAGCTGCCTTTTACTTTTCAACCTATTACTACATTTATCTTTTTATTTCCCATTCAGCTACATGGGAGGTCCCGTGTAATTCTATGTTGATTTGTCTTCTTGGATATATTAGAAAGATGTTGGAAGAGAGGGCCCCAGCCGGCTGATATTTCCACTGGGAAGTCCCAGAGTAAGTCTCACGTTATTTGCTGCAGTGTTGGAGGGAGATGTTCGCCTGGGGGTGGTCCCTCTCTCTGCTCACTGAGTCTGCAATATTCCCAGGATACTCCCTTGTCAAACCCATCAGAGAAAAAATTCAAGGCAACCGCCGGGTCTGTTTCTCCTCTCTTCACTCTAATGCATGAGTTTGTGTGTCCTCGGGTGGGAAGGCTGTTGGGGATTCTGAGCGAATACAGCTCACTCAGGGTGCAGAAAGGCGGGAGACCGCAACGAGATGGCACTGTTGGCACTGGGGCTGGTTCCTTTAGCAAATATTCAGACTTCCAGCCTGTCCTAAACCTGAGTGAGTGGCAAGACCTGCTCTGGGAGCCCCACCCCTTACCTTTAACCACTTTTCTCCCCCTCCACTGGCCCCACTCCCACCGTGCACACACATAGCATTACTGGTATTAAAACCTCAACTTACGACTTCTACTAGATACCTTTATCAGAGGAACTCAGTTCTTTAGACTTATCGTTGCTCAACATATCCAAGTCTTATGGAGTTTCTGTAAATTTCTCCTCAAACTGAAAAGGAGAAATAGTCAATGAGTTCTTGTTAATTCATGCCATAGCACTATTGAACTTGAATGGCCCTGTCCAGTACAGACTATGGAGAAGGTAAAATTTCTGAGTTTGGCAGGGTTCACAGAGGACAGTGATCAGGCCACGTGGAGTTTTAGATTAGAGCCACCAAGATAAAAGCATGGGTTGCAACACATAACTGCTCATTTTGAAGGTTCATTCACCTCCACTCTGTCTCCATTTTTATCAATTATTAGATTGTAATTTGGGAGGGGGATGTCATTGGTGGGAAGGGGATGGGAAGTTCTTCAAGTGATGGAGTTTTAATACCTCTGGGAAGCCTTTCTGTCCCTGTGAGTCAGGACAGGGTATTGGGTGTCCTCCAGCATTGGGTATCCATGGGGCCAGTGACCCCCAAGATGCTGCCAACAGGGACCTCTGCTGTAAGTTACCTCTTTTATTCAATTTTTATCCTAAAAAAAGGTCTTGATGGTGAAAAGTTTGGGAATTGGAGGCTTCTACCTTGCTCAGTGGGACACTTCATTGTCAATCTGCATGATCCCATAGGTCAGACCATACACATAGTGAGGTGTGTGGGCAACAATCTATAAAGCGCTCAACTCAGAACAGCATAAGGGGTGGTGGGTGGTCACTGTGGGAGGGTGGTCGAGGTGAGATGGGGCTGGCTGGTGTGATGTAGCTTGTGAGGTTGAGGGAGATGGATGGGGTTGAAAGGACCGTCCAGAAGTCCTGACCAGGAGCCTCTGGGAAGCCTTGCCCCCAACCTCCTCAGTCAGGTGGGGATGGACAAGAGGAGGCCTGGGGTGCTCTCAAGGTCTCCCCTCCTTCCCCCTGCTGTGCTGAGCTCATTCTGCCCAGGGGCTGTGAATGCATCCTTGAACCCCAGCACTGGACCACAATGAAAACTGTTGGTTGTTGATTTATAGAAATTAAGCACACTAGTCTGGCACTATTTTCATTTTCTGTGTACCTGATTCTTCATGAACTTGAGACAGGACCAAGCCAATGTCCTGTGCACTTGTGTAATCCCGCGGCTTGGGGAAACATGTTGTTAGGAGACTAAGGGAGCGCATTAGAGGTTCCCCTCATGGGACGCCACCTCTCCTGAAACCCTTCTCTACTGCTCTCCCTGGAGGGACCAGCTGTCCAGGGTCTGTCCATGACCCCCTCCCCAGGACACCCTTCCTGACTCCCTCTGACCTGGGCTGAGAAGTGCTTTTCTCACTCACACCTCTAGAGGGCAGCACTCAACAGAGTCCCACATTTGCTACAGGGAATATGGCAGCTGAACACTAAAATGCCTGGTGTCCCCTAGATGCTCCCGCCCCTCCTCTTCCTCACATATTTGCTTGTCTGCATCCTCACTAGAGTGTAAGCTGCCTGAGGGCAGGGAATGTGTCTGTCTTGTCCATCCGTGTGTCTCCAGGACCCGGCACAGAACTTGGCACTTAAAGGTGCTCAACAATATCATTGCTGAGTGAGTGTATTAAATCTTTAACAGGTAGGTTGTTACAGCTGGCTCTTCCTCATATTTGTGGTTATATCTTAGCTTTACTACATTTATGTTTTAATATTCTGTATATATATTTATCCTTTTATTGTAGAAAATTCTAGCATGTACAAAAATAAAAGTGCAGTGAATCACATACCCTTCATCTAGCTTCAATATTTATCAGCTCAAGCCAATCTTGTGTCATCTGTATGCTCAGCCACCCTCCCTCTCTCATAAATGGGAAGTAAATCTTAGATCTCATATCATTTCATCCTTATATACTTCACACACATTTCTAAAACATAAGAACTACTTGAAAAAAAAACACAATAAGCCTAAAATCATACCTAAAAACTGCCAATAATTCTTTCATGCCTCATACTCAATCAGCAATCAAGTTCCTAACTGTGTGTCATAAATAATATTTACAGTTTGTTGAAATCCAGTTTGTGTAGTTGATGTTTCTTTTGCTTCCTTTAAAAACATTTTTAAGATTGCTTATGCACTCTTCCATGGACAAGATTATTTAAATTGTTATTTGGCCAAATCAGTCCATTTCTTTCTTCATATGCAGCTATTTTTCTTTAATGCAAACCTGTTCCCAGCTCATCTAGTGTGGAAGTCTCCTAGTTTGTGTGAGAAAAGTGCTTTGATACCATCAATTTAGATCCACCTTAAGAGGACCTATCTCAGGACCTACCTCCACTCCCGCTGCAGCCAGAAGCCACCACATGGGTTCCATCCTACCCCGTCCATTGAAGTAGTGAAGTATGGGCTTCCCCATCATGATAGCGGTCTCCTGGTTTCCATGAACTTGGATGAATCAGGCTACAGAAGCAAACTGCACTTTGCATGTTTGAACAGAAGCTTTGTGACAGGGTTGGTAGAGTCCCCTGTGGGTCTTCCTTGACCCAAACCTCACCCCTCAGTATCCATCGTAGTGACATTGCACCAAACCAGTCTCAGATTACCATGCGTCCTCACTCTGGGGACATAAATAGACCAGCCTTCGTCCTACCACAGCTGCCTCCCTGGGCTGATGAGGGGCCTTGAAATCAGAACTTTCTGAGGCAGGAGGAGCAGGGAGCAGAGTTAGTCTTCTGCTCTCTGGCTGTCATGCTGTACTTGTTCAAAAACATTAACTGGGACCGAATCCTGCCCCGACTGTCCCCCAATCCTTCCAAATTCTCTCCACAGGAAAGCAAGCTCATTCCTTTATTTTCTATTGGAATTCTCTATTTTTTCACTGCTGGGTGAATTTTATTTTACAATCTAGAGAAAGGGATGCTAGTGCATGACCTTTGTAGTATATGGCAAAGAAATAACATGTGTTTGGTGTCTACCACCTAATGGGCACTTTATCATTTTAATCCTCATTTCATCTTCATAAAAACTTCTTGAGTTAGATTCTGCTATTATTCTAAGTTTACACTTGGTGACTTTGATATCTCTAAAGGTTAAGCAACTAGCCCAAAGCAACTGATGAATTTCATATTGAAATACATTTTTATTTGACACCAAAGTCTAGGAGCTTCTATCTACCAGTGTTTTGCCAGCTATGGGTTGTGGCCCATTAGTGGATTGTGAAACCAACACAGTGGGTACTGGCTAGCATTTTTCAAATGCAACATAGTAGTAGATATGAGAGTGTATCATATATAGTAAGGATAAGTTTGTTTGTTTGTTTTTGGTAAAACTTTTATTTTAGCTACATTTATGTTGTGTGTGAATGTCTAACAGAAAAGAACAAATCTGACCCCGTATTAGATCTATCACTTTATCTCTAAACTTCATGCCCTGTTGCCTGTGCTGAGTCATGCTGGCTCTGCACTTCTGTGAAAGAATGTTGCCTAAAGTCTGAGATAGACACGATAGCCCTTTCTCAAGGCTCGGACTCTCAGACTTGAAGTTTAAAGGTTTAACAGTTTTCATTCATATAGAGATAAAAAGTTGCATAACAGCAAATAATATTTATCTAGTGGGAGGTTTACAGAAATATAGTGACCAGACGTACATGGACAGCTGCAAGAACAAAGGATTCACATCCCCTCCAGGGTCTGGCCGGCACCAAGAAGTGTGCAACCCCCAACCACATTCTCTCCCCCTTTAGCATAAAAGAAGCCTAAATTCTAACTCAGGTAAGGTGGTTCTTTGGGACACTAGTTTGCCATCTTCTTGGTCTGCTGGCTTTCTGAATAAAGTTGCTCTTCCTTGCCCCAACAACCTCTCTCACCATGTATTGGCTGGCTTGTCATGCAGTGAGCAGTACAAATTTGGACTTAGTAACATGTTCATGTGTGATTGTGTGATCTGGGTTTTATAAAATGTAAGATGCATTTGACTGAGACCTGCCAAAGAAGTCTGACAGATGCTGCTCTGTTCTAAGTTGTCTCTGCACTAGTGCCACTTGGGGTTAGGTAATTCTTTGTAGTAGGGGCAGTCCTGTGCATTGGAGGATACTTACTTTTAGCAGCCTCCCTGGCCTCTATGCACGAGGGACAGGTAGCTTGGTGCCCCCTTCCCCATCATGACTGGGCAAGTTAAGCAGTGGTTTTGGACCAGTTTTCTCAGTGATGCGAGTACAAAAGCACAGGTGTCATTAAAAAGCAAGGATTCGATTGCCTAGACTAAGGGAGGGACAATTTCCCTTTGTCACTAGACCTCTGGTCAAATTTTTTTTTTTTAATTTTTGCAAGATTTTGTGGTTGTTGAGTTTTTAGCACAAATGTTGTCTTTACACAATAGTTATATTTCCAAAACGACAGGTGAAACTGAAATGGTGCCCTATAACTTACAAGGCCCTTCAGGCAGAAACAAAATGATACAGCAAGAACACCAAGCTTGTTTTGCAGAGAACGCCAAGGAAACTGCAGATACGGAAACAAGTTGCTGACAGCCTCTCCTACTGAGCACTGAGAGACCAGGATGATGGATAGAGCGAGAACTCCTGAAACGTACACTGAAACTTACACTTTCTTTCCACCAATCATGTCTTTCTGCCCCTTGCTTTCTAACTCAAAGCAGGCTGGGGAGACAGATTTGAGCATTGCCTCTGTCTCCTTGCTTGGCTGCCTTGCAATAAAGCCTTTTTCTTTCTGCAAAATACCATTGCCCTGGAAGCTCCAACACCAGTGTGACTTTTCACACGATTTCTCTGAGATTCAGAGGGTTTCCTGTATGAGGCCTTTGTTTTCATCTTTTTTAAGTTGGCATTTCTTCCTGGGCATGACCAGTTCTCACTATGTGTCATCCTACTTGGTGACTTCGCTTGCTTTTTAAAAACGAATTCTATGTTCCACTGGTGCATCAAGCTCTCTCCTCCAGACTTGCAGTGTTGCAAAGCTAGGAGGTATGCGAGAAATCAGTTGGTCCTCCTCCAAGTATGTAATGAACACACTGCACTCCAGAGAGAGCATGCGATTGGCCAGCTAGCTAGTTCATGATAAAGTCTGGATTACAGCCTAGTCCTCCGGGCATTCAGACTAGTTTCTTCCTACTGTATCTATTTTACTATTGAATTTTCGCACCCTGCAAAGATCACAGTTTCTATGCCCCCATCCCCACCCCCTACCCCTGTGAAGGAAAAGCCCAGCTGGGCTAACAAGCTAAGTCACAAATCTAAGTGCAACAAGTGTCGGATTACTGATCTGAGTTCTGCTGGGCTAACTCATAAATCTGAAGTTTAGTGTCAGTCTATTGGGCTAACGAGCTCAGTCACAAATCTAAGTGTGATAAGTGTCGGTTTACTGATATAAGTTCTGCCAGGCTAACTTGTAAATCTAAAGTTTAGTGTCAGTTTACTGGGCTAACAAGCTAACTCGTAAATCCAAGCTCACAAGTGTCAGTAACGTGATCTGTTCCAAATTGATAAGCTCCAGTGTACTGATTCCTTGCTTTTTGTTGTTTGAACCTTATTGGCTAATAGCCTCATACTTGTAATTAACCCTATAAAACCTCATGTACACGTCTTGGAGGTGCTCAGAGCTTCGGAGCAGAAGCCCCTCTGAGCCCACCGGCGTAATACATCTGAGTACTCCAACTCTCCGAGTTGTGCTTGTTTCTTGGCTGGCCTGTCATTTCCGTAACACCCCCAGTAAGCTGTCAACTCCCAGAAAGCAGAGATGTCACCCTTGTCTTTAGCACAGGCTGTGGCTCAAAGTTCGGGGCACTCTCCATGTGATCCCCATGGTTAGATTGCTCAAGAGCCACGTTTTGTTTTTTGGTTTTGCTTTATTTTGTTTTGATTTCCATTTCTTTTATAGGGCTTGCTGTTTTGCAACACAGCAGTCTAGAACAATTAAATAATAAGCTAGGATCATGGCCATGAAACTAAACCATCCTATTGAAAAACCCATCATTGTGCTGTTAAAACCGAACTATCAAAACAGTTTAACTCTCCCACATACTACAAACGTAATGACTCTGCAAAAAAAAAAAAAAAAAAAAAAAATTGGGCAAGTGCTTAAGCAGAGCGGCCCAGGGAAATCTTAATAACTTGGCAAAGGGCGGGGACTTGCAAATCCTCTGTTGGACTGGGAACAGGACAGTTCAAGAGAAGGGCATTATTTTCTTGACTGTGCCTAAGAAATCCAGATGCACTTGCCTCACTCACCTTGAAGACCCGTGCATTTAGATTCACTTGCAATTCTGAGTCTTTTTTTTGCAAGAAACTCTGCCCATGCTTTGGTCTCAAAAACAGTGAAAAAGGAGGAGGAGAGGAAGGAGGAGGAGAAGGGAAAGCAGCATGTTACTTGACGCCCAGTCACAAAGTAACTCAGGGACAACAAGCTGACGTCGGCGAAATCAGCTGTCGCGGTCAGACTGTGACGCGCAGGCACTGATGATCGGTCCCCAGCAGGAGATGCTTGTTCAAGTGGCATGCAACCACTCAGATAGATTTTCTTGTCATTGCTCAAATAGGGTTCCCAAATGTGACAATGTCAAGATCAGATGCAGCATAATTGTGTGTTGACTCCCGTGTGGGAATCACACTAATACATCATTTGTAATAGAGGAAGCAACTTCAGCGTAAGCTCGCACGCTACTCCAAGCCCGGGGAATGTTGGTGTTTTCAGGTGGCCCATAATAACACTCTTACTTTTTCCTTATCATCAAATTCTCTGTCCTCATTTTCTAAATTCTGGACTATCGTTTTTTTCCTTTAAAAACATGTCCTTGAGGAACTCACAAACAATGCTAGAGTTGTCTCCTGAGCACGCCAAGAAGATACAACAGGAACAACCGAAGACCCGCCTAAAATAACACATTTAAAAATGTCTTCCTGGTGAAACAGACATGGGAAAAATGTATGAAGATTATAAGATCGTTACCAACCTAATTAAAGTCTAGCTGCCTCTCTCCTTAATGCCAATCCCTCTGTTATGTTAAATGCTTTAATATTGTGCCACCCTCTCCCTCTGGGAGGGGGGAGGTGGTCCGGACAGGGAATAGCCTCCCAAGGCTATCCAGGCACCACAGCGTTCCAGACTAGACCACAAAGAAAATGATAAATCAACAATGTCTCATTTCAAGGTGATTCATAAATGTACAAACAGAGATTTCGAATTGATTTGGCCACCCAGCAGGTTGAGGGTCCAGACTTTTATAAATACTGTTCATAGAGGATTTCATGAAATTGGCTACAAAGTTTACGGAAGGAGGAAAAATCTTGTAGGGAGAAGGGGAAGTGTGTCACAGGATGGTGCTGTTAACACAGGAAAAATAGGACGCGATAAGATGACCGTGTCCCATGTCCCAGGCAAGTCCTAGGGACACACCCCATCAAGTAAGGGTCCTTGGCTTCGGGCAGGAAAGAATTCAAGAGTGAGCCACAGTAGAGTGAAAGTAGATTTGTTCATAGAGATACACACTCCATAGACAAGAGTGCAATCAGTCTCACTCAGAAGGGGGAGTGACCACGAGGGGCGGTGGCTTTATATGCTAACAAGTGGAAGGATTGTTCCAACTACTTTGGGGAAAGGGCTGGGATTCCCAGGAATTGGGCCACCATCTGCTTTTTGACCTTTTAGGGTCAGCCTTGAAGCTGTCATGCCACCTGTGGGAGTGCCATTCAGCAGCTACTGTATTACAGTGAGCATCTACTGAAGCTCAAGGTCTCCTGGGCGTTGACTCTTCCGCCATCTTGGTGGCAATTGCTGTGTCCTTCTTTTAATGGTTGTGCCCTGTCCCCTTCCCTCCTGTCTCAGAACTATGCTGGGGGTGAAAGAGGTAAAAGAGGGTAAAAAGAGAGTGAAAGAGGCCTGCTGGCATAAATGAGATCAGTTAGTAAAGAGTAGGGACTCAGACTCGTGGGTAGAAAATATCTGGTTTAACAAAACTCAGGCAAGCTGAAAACCAAACACCAGAACCAAAGTCTTGACTGAGGAAAAGCAAGCAGCTAATCCAAGCTCCTCCTTCTTATTTTGAAATAATTGTTTCCTTAACTGGAGCCCAGACTCCTGAGCTGCGTCTGCAATATTAAGGGCTAGTGCTAGGACTAGCTGCTCATTTGTTTAAAATCAAATTCAGCTATAGGACCAACACACTTCATAAAACTGGTACCTCTTCAGCGTTTTGATTATTTGGATATTATCAAATACACATATGACTTGTGTAATATAGCTAATGAAAATAAAGATTAAATATATACATCAACTTCAGCTTCTTCTTTTTCCCCATCGGGGAAAAATTCAACTTCCTCTCTCACCAAATTGCCAGTTGGAATGGAGTGTGCCTTCTTGCCTCTGCTGACCTCTAGTGGTGTCAGAAATCATGATTAAAAGGAGCAGGAAAAGCAGGTGGAAATGGAAGGCGGGAGGGCAGAAAGGACTTGCTCCTTGCGGAAAGCATGGAAACCTTCGACTGTGTTTTAGATAGAAATGCAACTAAGAAACAGACTCACAGACACGGAAAACAAACCTATGGTTACCAGGGGGGGAAGCGGGTGGGAAGGGATAAATTGGGAGCTCGAGATTTGCAGATACAAACTACTCTACATAAAATAGATAAACAACAAGTTATACTGTACAGCACAGGGAACTATATTCAAAATCCTATAGTAACCTGTAATGAAAAAGAATATGAAAGGAATATATGTATGTATATGTGTGACTGAACCATTATGCTGGACACCAGAAACTGACACATTATAAGCTGACTATACTTCAATAAAAAAAGAAGAAATGCAGTTTAGACCGCCAACATGAAAACTGATTGGTGATGGTTCCATACGGTTTCCTCTTGTAATAGGGAAGAACGAGTCTGATTCCGTATTAGATCTGTTCCCTTAGCTCTCACCTTGTGCTCTGTTTCGTGGGCTTAGTCCTGCTGGTTCTGCACCTTTTGTAAAAGAATATTGCCTAGAGCCTCAAATAGACAGGACAGCCCTTTTTCAAGGCTCTGATCTTTAAGGGTATAACACTTATCCATTCATACAGAGATAAACAGTTACAGAACAGAAAATAACATTTATCTTGTTGGAGGTTTTCAGGAACATCATGATCTGACCTACCAGGACAGCTGCAAGAACAAAGGATTCAGACACCAAGCAGTTTGCAAAAACCGCACATCCCACCCTCTTTTTAGTATAAAAGGAGCCTGGATTCTTTTATGTTGAGTGATTGAAATACAGTTTACAATGTTGTGTCAGTTTCTGGTGTATAGCACAGTGCTTCAGTTGGAGCCTGGATTCTGACTTGGGGAAGATAGTTCTCCAGGACATTAGTCTGCCATCTTCTGGGTCTCCTGGCTTTCCGAATAAAGTTGTTACGCCTTGCCCCAACACCTCATCTCCCAATTGATTGGTCTGTCATGCAGGGAGCAGAACAAGTTTGTACTTAAGAACACTCTCAGACAAAAGGCTGCCATACTTGCAAAAATAACGACCATGTAATTACCACATTTCATCTGGCAGCAGCTGGAGTAAAGGATCTCATCCTAAATTTGCCACCCAGGAGCTGCTTAAATCAGAGGTGATTCAGGGCAGGCCAATAGCAGGTGCTAGGTGAAGGTGGCACTGGTTTGTATCACAAGTGCTGTTCACGGCAAGTTCTCTGGAGTTGATACAGGTGAACAGCACATACCCAAGGGCAACAGTTGTCAAGAGTTAACCAAGGCCACCGGGGAGGCGGGGCGACTTCTGTTCCAGGCACTATCTCTGTGGCATTGAGAGGACTACCAATACCCTCCTCCTACAGATAAGGAGACAGAGGTTCAGAAAGATAGAATTTGCTTCGTCATCCCGCTGGCAGAGCCGGGACCCAGGTCTCTCTGATGCCAAAGCCCTTGCTGGTTTCACCACGTGCCTCTCAGCCTCAGGGGCAAAAGGAAGTAAGCCGCGAACTGGGGTTTGAAACAGGAACCCAAGCCACCACCACTGGGAGCCGGTGAGGGTCTCAGATGTAAAGCAGGCAGAGATGGAGCAGGGAGGTGGACAGGGAGGGCTGGGGCTTCCACCCCTGAGTAGATGAAACCCAGGACACAGGCAACCTTCGGGACATACTTGTGCTAAAATAACTATCCATTGTTTATCTGCAATGCAAACTTCACTCAGCCTCTTATATTTTTATTTGCCAAGTTTGTACCCCTACTCCTGACTGCCTTTTGTGTCTAGTTTGAGTTGGAGGCAAGACCTTGAAATTGTCCTTAGTAAGTAAATACTTAATGATGCTTATGGTATAAACAGCAAATAGGGTGTGAAAGGAGGTAGAACATCTCGCCCCTGGTGAGGATCGTGTTCCACGGGGTAGCCAAGACTGCATTTGTTTGGAAAGATGAGTAAAAAACAAAACAAACAAAACAGGGCCCTGTATAAATGTTCAATGGGCACACACAGATATGTGGGATCTTGTTAAGATGCAGATTCTGATACTTCCATTTTAAAAAAAAAAAAGGATACAAATTCTGATTCAGCAGGTCTGGGGCAGACCCGAGACTCAGCATTTCTGACAGGCTCCCTGGGGCTGCTCACACTGCTGGTCTGGGGCCAGACTTGAGTGCTAGGAGTGAATCTGAACCCTGTGAGCCAAATGGGTAGTTCCAACACGGGTACTCTCTGTAGATGGAGCCCTCCACACCCCAATGGGGAGTGGGAGACACTGGGGCCGGTGGCTGGAGTCTCAGACACAGCAATCTGCTACGTTCCATTCTGCCGCTGCTACAGTCAGGCTGTCGGTCTTGCTTACTTTTGGCAAAAGACACACAAGGCACCTTTAAGCCAGAATTGTTGACCTGTTTCCTATCAGCAATTTCTACATTTATCTTCCTGCAGATGTCTGCATTAAAGGGAGCAGGAATCTCGTTTCATCTTTCTGTCTCCAGAGTAAAGGAACCCCTTCCCCGCCATCCCGCTTTTCAATGCTTAATTCCTTTTGAATTATAGGCAGCAGGATGGAACTGTGGGACCAGACCCAGAGAGGTCGCTAACGGGAAAATCCCAACTGCAGGAGGGTCAAGAAGGCATTTGGGAGCAGAGAGACATCCCAGCCCCTGCCCCTCACCCCAGGACCAGCCCTGAGGGCACCACTGAAAGCATCTCTGTTGTGGATTTTGAGGCCTCTCACCTCATATTTGGCAGATGCTGTCTTCGGGGTCATCAGCAAAAGTCTCTACTCCTCCTTTGTAGATTTGGAAGGAAAGAGGAAAACTCAGATTTTCCCAGGGTCTGCTATGTGCCAGGCATTGAGACTAAACCCATCACTGGATTCACACTCATGCCCAGTTTTTACTTTATGTTGAATTCATTTTATTTGTGGGAATAAACATCTGTCTTTAGACTCTGTAGACACACCAGACCCTGCAGTGATATCTTTTTGTTTTTCTTGAGGTGGATGCCCTGATAAAACAGAAGATGGTTTTGGAAATTGCTCAGGGGATAATCCTACCAGTGGAAAAGCCTTTGTAACTCCATTTCCCAGGAGAGACGGGGGCTGCCCCGCCCTTTTGGCGGCTGGGTCCCTGGAGGTATCATCTGCTTCAGTGAACTCTGGCATCTCTTCTAAGCCCAAGACTCTTTGTTTCCCACTCAACAGGATGCTTCATCACTACATAGAGCTGCTACCGAGTGCAAACTTGTTCTGCTCGCCCCACAACAGGCCAATAAATCGGGAGATGAAGTGTTGGGGCAAGGACTAATGACTTTATTTGGAAAGCCGTGAGACTGAGACGATGGCAGACTAATGTCCTGGAGAGCCATCTTCCCCAAGCCAGAATCCAGGCTCCTTTTAGACCCAAAAAGGGGTGAGGGTGTGATTGGTAGCTCTGAACTTCTTGGTGCCGGGATCTTTTCGCAGCTGCCCACATAGGTCAGGACATGGTGTCCCTGTAAACCTCAGTCAAGACAAGTGTCATTCTTCTGCAGCTTTTTATCTTTATATGAATGGGGAGGTGTTACACCCTTAAAGGTCAGAGCCTTGAGAAGGGGCTCTCCTGTCTATTTCAGGCTCTAGAAACATTCTTTTACAAAAGATGCAGAACCAGCAGCACTGAGCCCAGGAAACAGAGCCCAGGGTTAGAGCCAAAGGAACAGATCTAATACGGAGTCAGATTTGTTCTTCCCTATGACAAAACCATTCTGTACGACGCCTTCTGGGAATAATAAATGCAAATAATAAATAAATAAATAATAAATGCAACATTATAGTTGTAAATTCAACCACAAAGACCTGAAAGGAAAAATAATTGAATTAACTGAATTATTGGATTCTTTTGCAATTGTAAAGGGACAGCAGAGGCACTTACACTAGTGGGAAGTAGCCGCTACTTCTAGGTGTGCATTTCAGCCCTGTGAATAGGTGATCCAACTTAGAGTAGAATTTGAGCGTTTTCCACACCCCCACCCCCCGCACTGGTTCGTTGTTACACACGGTCCCTCCGTGTGTAACAATGTGGTCCCTCCTCTGCTGTGGAGATTGACACGCATTCCTGGGCTGGGCAGATACAACCTTCCTTTCCACCACTTACTTGCTCTATGATTGTGAAGAGTTACTTTAACTTCTCTGGGACCTCCCTTCGAGATGGTTGTCAAGGTGATGTAAGAGGTAGAAACAGCCTAGCATCAAGCTGTGTTACGGAAATGACAGGCCAGCCAAGAAACAAGCACCACTCGGAGGGTTGGAGTACTCAGATGTATTACGCCGGCGGGCTCAGAGGGGCTTCTGCTCCGAAGCTCTGAGCACCTTCAAGATGTACACATGAGGTTTTATAGGGTAAAGTACAAGCTTGGGGTATTCGGCCAATAGGCATGGAACAGCTTTAGCAGCAGCATCATCACAAATGTGGAGGTGGGGAGGCAGCAAACCAACATTCCAAAGCCAGATATGTATCTTTGAAAACCCAGCTGGCTAGCAAAAACACATGAACAGCAAACCAACGCTAATTAACCTAGATTTACAAGTTAGTCCAGCAGAACTCAGATCAGTATTCCAATACTTAGATTTGTGAGTTATCTTGTTAGCCCAGCCCAGCCTCTCCTTCACATTCCTAGACCTGTGAGTTATCTTGTTAGACCAGCCCAGCTTTTCCTTCACAAGAGGTTTATAGGAACATTGTGACCAGACCTACTTGAAGATCTAAAAGAACAAAGGATTCCAGCAGCAAGAAGTTTGCAACCACCAACCACACCTCCTCCCCCTCTAGTATAAAAGAAGCCTGAATCCTCACTTAGGTAAGTTGGTTCTTTGGGATGCTAGTCCATCATCTTCTCAGTCAGTTGGCTTTCTGAACAAAGTTGCTATTCCTTGCCCCAACACCTCATCTCTTGATGTACTGGCCTGTCATCCAGTGACCAGTACAAGCCTAGACTTGGTACCAGTAACACCACCACCACTACCAGGAAAGTGAAGGTCAATCATCTCCTCTGCTCCATCCTGGGCCACTGGCTTGCTTGTTAGAGTGCCCTCACTGGAGGCTGGGCCCAGCGAGGAGGTCCCTGCAGGACTGGGCTCAAGGCCATCGGAGGCCACGTTGGAAAACAAGATGGACTAATCACTCCCCAACAGTGTCTGGATTTTTTTTTTAAAGCCTCATGGTTTACAATCATTGGCTCTTAAATTTGGAAGAAGAGGATGCCTTGGGCCTGGCAGGAGTGAGCCTGGCTTCTAGCCCTAGTCCTGGTCCTGGCTCTGGGAACCTACGTCCTCTGGCTTCTCAGGGCCTCAGTTTCCTCACTGTGCAAACTCCAATGATCTTATTGTTTCCGCTGGATCCAACCGGTGTTCCAGGTTCTTGTCCCGTCCCAGAAAGAATTCAGAGACAAGACTTAGAGGTTAAAAAAGTAAAGTCAGGATTTATTAAAGGATGGATAGTACACTCTCAAGGGGAGAGCAGGCAGGCTCAGGTGAGCGGCTGCCCTGAGTTTCTTTGGCAAGTTAGTTACATCGGGTGTAAAAATGAACGGGCGGAATATTCACTGGGGAGGGAAGGGCTTAGGGTCATATTTCCTGATTATCATCCCAACTCCACCTTCCCAAAGGGAGGAGGGACTTTTGTCCTTATTTAGTCTGGAAGAGAAGTGTCATGGTGTCTGTGCATGATGGGTACTTCTGACCAGCAAGGCTAATTTTATTGAAATGAGGGCATAATGAGCAAAAGGTTACATTCAGACACTGGAAATTCCTGCCTTTTCTGACCTTTCTTTGTTGGTCTCCAAGCCAAAAGGTGTGGCCTCTTATCAGCCCAAAGATTCCCGCTTTTCTTTCTTGGCCCAGGGACCTCTGGTGCTTATGTGTGTTTCCTGCACTTGGCTTGTGCCCCTCCTTTCTGCCCAATTCCTACCATTTGGTCTGTGTCCCCCTTTCTCTGCTCAGATCTAGCTATCTGCCTGCTCTAACAATATGTCTCTTGGAAGGTGTTGAAAGAATTAAATCATAAAATGGATGTAGAGCCCCTGGAAGAGAGTCTTGTCCATAGAGAATGCCCAGTAAATGTTACTTTTTTTTTCCTCATGACCCTTGCCTAAAGCAATCTCTAATCTCTATGGAGTGTAGTTAGAGCATGAAGGACCCTTGATCACTGATAAAGCCACGTCTATTTCCTGATACCTGAAATTCCTTTTAAAAGGGACACAGCTTTTACCACAGTTAAATATGAGGTCTCAAGTACAAACTAGAGAGAGAAGAAATGTAAGAAATTACAAGAAATTGTAAATACAAACACAAAAATACAAGAAATCGTAAGCCCCGGGGTAAACCACGTGACTCCAGCTGCAACCCATTGCAGGACACACAGGTGGAGAAGCTCTGTGTCAGGGAGCCCCAAAATATTCATGTTCAAGTAGTTCTAGAACAGCCTGCAAATTCCTGCCCTTTTGGGAAAACTGCCAGTTGAATTACAGCTTATTTTTGCATTAAATTCTATTTGCTTGAGATCGTACCTTAACTGATTCAGGGGCTTCTGAGATTTCTCCTGCAGGAGCCTGACCATCTCTCTGACGGTGTCGCCTGTGAAGTCTTATTTCATTGACTCACACAGGGCAGTTCTGCAGGATCTTCTTGCAGGAAGAGGACGTAGCAAGATGACCCAGGGCCATTGTCGTGGCATCGTGGGTTCAAGCCAGTTTTATTTTGCAGGAGTGAGATAGACAGAAGGCAGATCAGTGATTGCCCAGGGCCGGGGGGTGGGGCAGCATAATCCTGAATAAGGAAACTAATTGAACATTTTTTAATAAATAAATGAAACCTCAGTGATGCTGCTTCAAAAATAGCAATGTGGCATTTGTAAAACAAACAAACAAACAAACAAAACACAGAAACAAAAAACAAAAAACTGAGCTGTGAATATGATTTGTTCCCTTGACTGCATGTTTGTTTTACTTCTTTAAAAAGTTTGATCTGAAAAAAAAAAAAGCCTCAAGTTCCAATAGTGTTACAATCTGAAAGGAAAATAAAAGTCCACCCTTGCAAGATTTTGGGAAGGACCCAATAGATACTGGATGGGAACGGGCTTAGGGAAAAAGGCAAAATATGTTAACTCACAGCATGATAATGTCTGCTGAGGGCTATGAATAGAAACACCAGGTTCAAGTTTGCCAAGAAAGATCTATTTCCTAGCTGCCACTAGTCTCCCAAAATGAACATCAGGCCACTGACAAATACATTGAGAAGATCACGGGTCCCAAATTCTGGATCCAGGGTCTGGCTCGGTTGTTCATTAGCTTGTGATGCTAGACAAATTTGGCTCCTGTCCTGGGTCTAGTTTGTCGCTTCCCTAAAAGCAGGATGTCATTCCCGCTGGCCCAGGACGGCACAACAGGAGTCTGCCTGTTACTGAGTCCAGACTCCTGCTTGCCCCACGACAGACCAATAAATTGGGAGACGAGGTGTTGGAGCAAGGAATAATGACTTTATTCAGAAAGTCAGTAGACGAAGAAGATGGCAGGGGAGGAGAAATGGGGCCTTGGATATTGTTGGGAGCTATTGGGGTCTCTGCAGCTTGCTTCCTGGGGCACACAGTTACCCCCAAAAAAAGCCCTACAGGAAAGGATGAAGGGCTTAGGACGGTTACAATAGAGACAGCAAGTAGCATCTAATGGGATTATTGGGCGGTGAAACCTGCCCTGGCACTGGGAGGCTGTGCCTCTGGGGTGTGCTCTGGGGCTTGTTTCAGATCTCTTAGAACAAGGCAAAACTGGCTGGGAGCGCTGGGAACTCAACCACGGGGTGCTCTGCTTCTCAAAGGAGGAGCCCAGGGCAAGGGGTCAGGACCCAGGAAACGGTTGTTTTTAAAAGCAATCTAAGGAGGAAAAGATTTTATCTTTCACTGTAAAACTTTCAAATTCTTTGAATTATTTACCAAGAACATGCGATTATTAAAAAAAAAAAAAAAGAGAGAGAGAAACTGGCCTGTAGTTCTGAATCATCAAAAATAATTTCTTTCTCTTTTTTTCACTTCATCTCGATCAGGTCAGACTCATGCCCTTGGTGGAAGTCAGGGGGAACAGCCATCCCACACGAGGGGGCCGGGTTTCCTCTGAGAAGCCGCCCCTCCCTCTCTCAACCACCATCTATTGGCCGTGGCTGTGTCAGGTGGGGGATGAGATGGGGCGTTCGCTAAACGCCACCCCGAGGTTGGGCTTTGTGCGGCGAGCAGGAGTTCAGCATCCCCGACCCCACTGCTGGGCTGGGAGGGGGCGGCTCCGGGCTCTCAGTACCTCTGCTGATTGGCCCGCCCTCTGAGGGGCAGGAGGGACGGATGGGGCAGGGTGTAGTGGAGGAATGGCCACGCCCCGTGGTGGTCCTAAGGAAATGACGTGAATAATAATGGAACTCAATAATGATGAGTCATTAAGTCATTTACAAGTAAGGACACTTACCTGGACACACTCAGAATCTGATCCAGTGTGCAGCCCGGGCCGGATGTCCCAGCAGCAGCTTCCAGCTGGTAGAGTTGTGTACCCCAAGCCACTGTCAGGGGTCTTGCTCCAGACCAGAAACCCCACCCCCACCCCCACCCCCCGCCCCAGCGGGAGCCACTGCTGAGCTCAGAACAGCACCCTGAATAGCGTGATACCCCTCATCAAACAGAGCCCTGAGGTGGAGCTGAGCTCCAAATTTCACTTCTGGGGAACCCATCCGTACAGGATGTATTATCAAGGCTAGAGAGTCTTTGGGTCCATTTGTATAAATATTCAGCAGTTATATCTAATCTCAGTGTTACTTGGAATTGTTTGACCAAAACAAAACCTAGTCCCTGGTGTCTCTTTAAGTGGAAGAGGGTTGTCTATAATAAAGTTGCTCAAGGTTTTTTCGGCGTTGCAAAACGATGTGTCCTGGATGCTCTCTGTCCTTCACGCTTCCTCTTAGGATTTACTAGTGTCTGCCAACATCTTTATCATTTGCCCCTTTTTCTCTATCCCAAGTACCCAGCATCCCCGATCCTGCCCCCTCCCATCTACTCACTCTTCCTTCCATGGTCCCGATCTTGATGCAAACAGCAAGAACAGCGCCCTCTGGAGGGCACTTCTCACAATATACCAGCTTCTTTATCCGCATTTGACAAGCTTAAAAAGTGTCACATATCAGAATGGTTTTAGACTGCATTTAATTGGCATTGCTGTTTGATGGCAATATAATTTTGTTCTTTTCGAACACTTTACTCTTAGAATCTACACTTTATCCCTAGAATCTACAGTTGGATTCAGTTGGCGGCGTGTGCTGACGCTGTGATTGGTTCATTAGTTGGCCATCGTTAAGACTGTAAACTGCCTTTACAACTGCAAGACGTTCCTGACGACTTCAACATAGTGGCCATCTGGGGGCGGCTGCCTCTGACTCCCAGGCTGCAGGAACATCTTAATTGTAGGGATGTTGCTGATTCTTGTTTTAAATGCCTGAAATGAGGAACAGTAAGATCAGGGCTTTAAGAGCCATCACAACCTTTAAGAAAAATCAAAACTTTGTCATGAGGGAGGGGAGCTTCGATTATCAGCTTGTGAAGCCCAGGGTGTTGAATCCAAGTTCATCCTGCCATACGTGTTTGCTGGGTGCTCTGCAGAAGGATGATGCAATTGCTGGTCTGTTTAGCATTAGTGAAATTTTCTTATTGAAAAAATCATTGACATAACTAGGCAACAATGCATATTAATAAGTCTAGAAATTCATATTTTTTGACCTATCAATTCAGTGTTTGGGGAATTTATTATAAGGAAATAAGTGAAGGGGTGAGAAAAGACATAACTCTAAGAATGCTAGCACAATGAAATATTGGAAATAAACTATGTTTCCAGGAAAATGAAACTGGTTATAGAAGTCATGGTACATCTCTGCAAGAAATATAAGTCAGCAATTTAAAATCATATTAATATGAATGGAAAGAGGAAGTTTCCTCTGTTGACAGGAATTGCAATGCATTGCATTGCATTGTTTAGTTGGAAAAAAAAAAAGCCCAGGGTAGAACACAATATACCCTATTTTCTGTTTTGTGGGAGAAAGCAGGAGTGGAGGGAATAAATACATATTCGTATTTGCTTGGATCTGCATAAATAGGAGCCCTGGAAAGGATTACAGGAAACCAATAAAAAAGATGATGGGGTGGGAAGGTGGGAGGGCAGTAGTGGGAATGAGATTCCACAATTTACACCCTTTTTATATAGCTCTGATCCTGCAAAAAGATGTGACTCTATTGCCTAATGAAAATAAAATAAAATAAAATGATATTACAGAAGAATATCTGATGACATGTCAAGATATTTGTGATAATTTTTTAAAATGTTAAAAGCAGACCACAGCAATATTTAGGATGATGCCATTTGTAGGGAAATGTCAAAAAGGACAGGAAATCTAATGCAGTAACATTTGGCTGGTAAGATCATAGGTCTTTTTTCTTTTCTTTTCTTCTTTTGGTTTATATAAATATCTTATATGTATCTTTTGTGATCATTAAAAAAATGCTAGTCTTGAACTACAAAAACCTCTGGTCACCTGTTAGATGAAATGTCTGTAAGGAATTGGAACAGAGGCCAGGGAAGGTCTGGCAGCGGCAAGATTCAGAGAAAAAGAGGTCAGAAGATGGGCAGGGTAGCAGGGGAGAGGCAGTGCCTTTCCAGCAGAGGCTCTGAGCAATTGAGGGGCTTCCTGGGAGTCCCTGGCATCAGGGGGACTGACAGAGGCAGAGTGGTTTGGTCAGCTGGGATGGAAAACAACAGAAACAGACTCGTCAGCCTTGCTTCATCAGGAAAAAACACTCAAAGCACTACAAAAGGTGCAAAGCATTAAATATTTAAGCCAAAAACAAATAATCTATTCTTTCTCCCTTCATAATGTTTTATTTCCTAACGACCCTATCATGTGAGCAGGAGACAAGCACCAAAATGAATAAAGCAATGATTTTTAAAACAGTCTTCTTAACTTTCAAGAGTAACCTGAAGGCACATTTTGTTTCAGTCTTTATGTCTCTTCATTTTTTTTTTCTTGAGCTTTGCGTGGATGTTAATAAACTACCTTTAGCAGAGGGAAGTCAGAAAGAACAGAAGCATTGAGTTCTTCCACCATTAAAATAGCTTCCAACAGCTGTATGTCTGCCCAGCTGAATGTGTTGCCAACGAGAAAATCCTCTCCATGGTCTTTCAGAATCTGCAGAAAGAAGAATAACAAAGAATATCAAATAAAATTAAGGACTATTTTGCCTGGCTAAACACTTACAAAAGCATGGGCTTTTTTGTACAGATCAAATTTACTAAAGAAACCTTTTTCTTGATAATCTCCACGAATGCTGGCAAGTGTAAGATGAAGCTAACACTCTTACACATTGCCGTAAATTGGCACAATCTTATAGGGAATTGGTCAGTGATTTTCAAGACACCTGGAGTTGAAGTGCTGGAACAGAGCTCCCAGTTATAAGCCTAGAGCTGGTTCAGTAAGACTGTACCCACCACCATAGAGAGACACAAAGGTCATCATTAGCTGGAATCTAGCTACGAGACAACAGGTAGAAATGAGGCACCAATGGGATACCGGAAGTCCAAACCTCAGCCTTTATGCTATCCAGTGAAAAATGAATATAAAAATTTCTCAGGTGCAGCTTTGAGTAGCAGATATACAAAATATAGGTTTCTTCCATAAATAAGGATTAAGGGTAAGTTTAGGTACCACATATCTTCTTATGATACATACAAGAATCAAAATGAATGGTCATATGGATGAAAAAAAGTCTAGAATCAGTGAAATCTAGAATATCCCAGCCAAGGCAAAGATGAAAACAGTTGAAGGGCTATATCAAATATGTTAAATATATAGAATGTGATTTCTGCCAAAGACAAGCGTGCAGCTACAATTATACAGCACATAATTTGTACAGGAGACAACGCTTCCAAGAGACAGAGGCAACAGACTCATGAAAAAGAAAAATTTGAGCCACAGAGCCAAAAAAAGAAACAGTGAACTCTTTAAGGAGTTAAAAATGTCCAACATGTTCAAAGAGTTAATGAAAAAAAAAAGGCATGTAGAAAAAAATGACATATGGATTTGAAAAAGATAAAAATAAACTTTTTGAAGTAAAACATATACACGTTCATATAAAAAAGTCCATGGAGAAGCTGGAAAAAATCAGTAATTTGGCATATCGATCTGAGGAAACCCACAGAGACAGAGAGGCTGGAACTATGAAAGAGACGTTAAGAGACATGGAAGACAGAACGAAGCATCAACATATATCTAATTGGACCCCAGGAGGACAAAGTAGAATAAGGAAGAAGCCATTTTCGAGTGTTATATGGTGGAGAATTTTCCAGGATTTTGTTTAAAAAAAGGGAGACTCTTCAGACTGAAAAGAAACAACAAGCAGATATATAAAAACAAATCCAGAAGTAAACACAGAGCACTGAAAGTAAATTAGATAAAGATGGAATCTAAAAATGATAAATATAGTGCCTTGAAAGGAAAGATAACCAGACTCTGAAATAGCAAAAAACCAAGGGCAGAAGACACTGCGGTAATATCTTCAAGGCGTTAAGAGAAAATAAGTACTAATCTAGGACTCTATAACCATCTAAATAATTATTTAAGAGTGAAGATAAAATGAAGATATTTTCTGACAAAGACTGGAAGAGCTGACCGCTGACGGACCCTTCTGGGAACTCTCAAAAAATGTTCCTCACGTGGAAGGAAAATGTCCCCAGAAGAAAGGCATAAATTACAGGGAGAACTGGTGACCAAAATCAGCTAAACATGTCATTAATCCACGTAAGTACTGTTAGAAAAAAAAAAAATGGGGAGTAGTTTAAAATCAAGCTGAATCTAAAATACGACTCAACAGAAATATAAAAAGAGGAAGAAGGGAGAGGTTTGGAGGAGAAGCAAAGCCTTGTCTAACTGAGAGGAGGATAGTGAGTAATAATTTAAGAACGGCATGTTCATCTTCCAAACCATTAGAAGAAAAATTGAGAATAAAGAAAACCTGATCAATCTAACAGGACATAGAAAAGTCAGGGGGTGGGGAGGGAAAGAAAAGCTTTGTATTTGCAAAGAAAAAACAAAACAGAATGAAAGAAGTAAATTCAAATATATTAGTAATGACAAAGCATTCATCTATATGACTCAAAAACAGAGTCGATTGAAAGAAGGAAGTTGGAGACAAGCTCCTACTATGTTATTGTGTACTTAGAAATATTTTAAGATCCATTTGTGTAAAAATTTTTTAAACATCCCAAAGCCAAGTCTCTGTTTTTCAAAATGGACAAGAAGAATTTATACCAAATTCCTGACAGTGATTGCCTCTGGAGAAGAAGAAAGGAAGGGACGTAACATTTGGGTACAGTCCAAAGGAGACCTCAGTTATCTGTACAGATTTGTTTTGGGGAGAAAGAAAAAGTTCTTAAGCAAGAAAATGAAAGTATTCACATTTGTTAGTGCTGAATAGTAGCTCCTGCTTTTGAAAAATATTTTAAATAATAGAACAACATGTGATATGATCTTGAGTATAATTACAATTATGCAAAATCTGAAAAGAAATAAAACTTGTTTACAATGAAAAGACTGGAAGGAAAAACACAAAAGTAACTGACATTTATCTTTGGTAGTGAAGGTGGTAGTGATTCTGTATTGTCCAATTTTTTAAAATAATGAGCATTTACTTCTTATAATTTTTAAAAACTCACCTTATTTCAGAAATTAAATTTAACCTGAGTGAAAAAAACTTGAATTTATGTGATTTTACAATATAGAATTTAAGTCATTGAAGTGAAGTAAGTAACATGCTGTGATTCAGCAAAAGTGGTTTGGTTACCTATGTGGATCAGAGATTTGCAGCCCTACCAGATGTACTGAGAGGATATTTGTAATTAGTATCCACTCAGAAATGACTTCAGAAAAGTTGTAAGTTGAAGAGACTTTATCTTTTGACTGAAGCTTGATTCGCCTCCAATATCAAGCTTAAAAAGACATCTGATGCAGTGAATTCAAGGTGGTGATGCCTCGGACTGATGGCTTATTTAAAAATCAGAGGAGAAATGCTGGATCCTTTTACTGCACTTGGTTTATTCCATTCATGTTTTGTCGGAGGTTCCCTAATTATATATGTCATTTGTTCTGGAATCCTTATTAAAGTTTTGGTCCAAATGCAGCAGGAGCTCTAACAGAGCTTCTGTCTTTATTCATTCTTTATTCTTACGAGCAGTGTAAAATGCCCAAATTCTGGATCCCGGCATCCTGGGAAGTGGAACTGGGGCTGTGCTCTGATCTCCCTCCCAGTACTCGTCCGCGCCTCGCTGACTGCCTCCTGGGCTGGGGGTGCGGGTGAGGGGACCCCGGGGGGCTGGGATCTGGGGGACCCTCATAGATGCCAGCCCTGCCCCGTCCCCTCCCCCCCTCAGGATCTGAGCAAGCAGCTGTCACCGACCCCTCGCCCTGTGCCACACCCGCCTCCGCCAAACTGGGTCGCAGCAGCCTACCTTTTCAAAGACGGGGAAGTACCGAGTTTTCGCTTTCTGGACGACTAAAGCAAGGTCCTCCTCTTTTTCCTCGGAGGGTTTGAACGCAGCCAGCGCGATCATCATCATGAGGTCCAAGGTGCCGTCTGCGTACATGTCGATCCTGGCAACACACCAGAGACTCACTCGGAGAGGAACCTCTGAGTGTGTGCTTTCCCAATCCGCCACTTTTTTTGGTGCAACCAGATACTGGGGCAGAGGACTTCTGATTCCCCCTCCTCTAACCGTGCTCAGGAATGATTTCTGGAACCAGAGCCAGCCACGTGACCACGGTATAGCAGGCTCCCTGGAAACGCTTATTGAAGAAAGGAACGTGCTTCTAAGTTGAAATTGCCCATAAACAAATACTTAGATTATTATGGTTTTAAAAACCAAACTGAATGAGTTTTACCGAAAGTGCAAAACTGTTAGTACCAGACCTTTCCACTTACTTAAGAGAAGGTAGGTATATGATCTAGCCGGTCTTCCCTTGACCTGACAACTGAAAAAGATTTACTGCTCTATTTCCTTCTCTTTAAAATTTCCCTTTCATTGACAAACACTTTTAAAAAAGAATATTTTAAAAAGCAGATTAGATTATTTATGATCTATTCTTTACTACCTATTGGCGCTGTCATGTTATGCTAGATATTTTTACAACTAGTGTTCAAACTCATTAAGGGGTGTGTACCTTTGTACCCCCTTTCTATGTGCTAATTGCCCAACAATTTGGGGTTGATGATCTTCTCTATCTTCTTTTTAAAAATGTTTCTCTTTTGGGGGGAGAGGTAGTTAGGTTTATTATTTACTTACTTATTTTTTAATGGAGGGACTGGGGATTGAACCCAGAACCTTGTGCATGCTAAGCAGGCGTTCTGCCACTGAGCTATACCCTCCCGGCTATTTTCTGTTTTAACATATATAAGAATAATTGGCTTCCATTGTTCTATCGGAATCACAAATAATTTTTCTCCCTTGTTAGATTGTCTCGCAGCCTACTTGCTGTAGTCGCTTAGACTTTATGTCTAACCTGGAAAAAAAAATTAATGATGCTATATACAGTTTAGAACACACATCTTGAAAAAAAAAACTTAGAGATTTAAAAAAAAAAAAAACTAAAAACCTGCATCAAAACAATGAGAAACAGACTGCTTTTGCATAATAGTACTTGTTTAAGTTATTATAAAAACGATTCTAGTCATACACTGTGTTTGAAATTGTGTTTGAAATTTGGGGTTGCAGGTTAGAGTGATTAAGTCCGTATTAAGATGGGGCTATGGGAAAGCTGGGGTTGGGTGCCTCTTGGTACGGACTTTGCTCATTCCCGTGTTATGCGCGCACTCTTTTCTGAGTGTTAGAGCTTTGCCTTTTCTTCTACCATGTGTTTGATGTATATTAGGCATCCCATAGTGTCCATGATGATGGTGATGATGAAACAGATTGGCACCTGGGACCTGGGACCCTGGGCTGCAATGCTTGTACCATTTGGGAGCAACAGAATACCAAAAACACCAAAAACCAAAACCAAAAAAACCTATTGAGAACTAAAAATAACTATATTGCATGCGTAGTTGGAGCTAATCATGAACAACAAGATACAAAAGGACCAAAAACCCAACTGCCATTTCTGAGGTGTCAGGAGCAAAAGCAGGGGACTGCACATGATCCCTGCACAAGGACCACCTAGCCGTCCCTCCAGCCCCTCCCCTGGACCCGCCCCAGCCCCCGCCCATTTAAAGGACCAAATTACCACCCCAACCCACCCCGCTCAGGGAACTAGCAAGGGAAACTGCTACTAGTTTTTGCTCTCTCCTGCTGCAGCACAAGTCCCAATAAAGCCTTGCCTGAGTTTCCAGCCTCTTATAATTTCTAGATTGATGAAGGAGACCAAGAACCCTGGTCAGTAACAATGAGATTTCAGGGCCCACTGAAAAGGATCCACCAACTCCAGATCCAGATACAATCTTAAGAGTTGGAAATCTTTGTTTTGTCTTAAGTTTACTCACCTGCTGTGAAACAAAACTATTCCTGGGAGAAATAACCCAGGTCATCCCCAGCCACGCCTAGCAGAGCGCAGAGCACAGAGCAGCTGCTGTGGTTACACATGTAGGAAAAAAATGGCCACAAATCCCCACCCTTCAGTATTTGTGATAAAACTTGGCGCCCAGCCAACACCCCAACCAGAGTCTCCTGGCTGACTCTTGGCTGACCACAGACATGGGAGTGAGTCCAGCCAAGATATGTCAAGCCTGGCCCAGATGTGCTGACACGCAGACACTGTGGACCATAGACTGGTGAGCAATAACAAATCCTTCTTGTTTTAAGTCCCTGGATTTCAAGGTGATACATTATACGGCATTATTTGTGGGACGAGATCATTGATACCATGCTCAATACGTTTGCTGAGTCAGTCATTTCCACCTTCATGCAGAATAGTTTATCAGGTCATTTTATGAGAACATTCTTTGTTAGGAGTGAGGAGAGAATACAAGAATGTTGGATGCAGACCGGTGGGACGAGTAGAGGGGAGACCTGGAGCAGGTGGTCAGAGCATGCACATGACATGTCTGAGTAGCCAGAGCATCTCCCTCATTCCCTTGCCTTCTCCCCTCTGTCCAGACTGAAAGGCTGCACCTGAGCTGGGTCATAGTTGATGCAGGACCACAGAGCTTGGCTGAGAGCCAAGTATAGGCATGACTACTCTGGTACCTGACTGTCTCCTTCAGGTCCTTCCCACGCAAGTTCTACTTGGCAGCGAGGTAGCAGAGAATGGCCCTCGTCTGCGTCAGCACCATTCCATCAATTTCAACCAGAGGTACTTGGCCAAAAAGCAGGCATCCATCTGCGGTTTGAGCAAACAGAGGTTAAGATATGCCCCCTCCACTGTTGTGGTAAGCCCACAAGAGGGTCCACTTCTAATTTCATTGGGTCGTTTTAGTTTTCAACCCAAGTGATGAGTTCAAGACCCCAGTTGTTGAGGAAATGCCTACCGTTTGCTACATGGAAAAAGTGAGATTTGTTTGATGGTTTCTGTCAATCTGTTGAAATCACTAAGGGATCTGTCAATCTGTTAAATACACTAAGGAAAAGTGAGTGTGAACCATGAGAACCAGAGAGTATCTTAGGTCTAATTCACTCTCCCATTTGCTCCCTCTCCTCCAACCCACTGGACCATCATGAAGAATTCTTAAAGGATTCTCTGGTGCGATGGGGAGTATTGAGTCAACTGGCACTGGGTCAACCTGTGTTATCGTATCTAGTTGAAGTCAGAGTCGTAGCCTCCTTGATAAGCTTGTATGAAGGCTGAGGAGGCAATGTTGATGATACACTTAGCTCTGGAACAGGGACACAGTGAGCTGTCAGCATTAGCAATCACACCGTGTCCCTGTTCACACAGTTGTCATCTTAGAGCTTTGTGTTGAAATGAATATTTCCTAAAAACATAGTTCTTTTTCCAGTAAGATAACATTGAATAAATCTAGGCTTACCCTTCTGCAACTTCTCATATTGTTCTCTTGTTTCAAGAAATTCTTCTTCAAACTAGATAAAGGATAGAGACATTGTTATAACTTTAAGGTTCTAGAGAGAGAGAGGGAAAGAAGAAAGAAGAAAAGAAAGAAAGAAAGGAAGAAAGGAAGAAAAAAAGGAAGAAAGGAAGAAAGAAAGAAAGAAAGAAAGAAAGAAAGAAAGAAAGAAAGAAAGAAAGAAAGAAAAGAAAAGGAAAGAAAAGAAAAGCAAAGCCCACAGTTTAAAATTCTCAGTGGCTTCCAGGATGAAAATTTTAAAAGGAACCACAAAGCTGCCAACCACCACATTGCTGAAAATTCTGACAGTGTGTGTGTAGATTAGCTTAGACTAACGTGGGACTGGCACCTCTTTAGGGGTGTTGCCTTCTTAAAGGACACTCCCAGTCCCCCATTCATATTTTTCCTTTTCTTCATCTTAGCTCTGCCTTCTCTGCAAAGTCTTATCCTTTCCTCCATCCTCCCCTGTGATTTCTCTTCTTCCCTTTCCCCTCTTCCTTCTCTCTCTTCTGTGTTATTCTCCCTCCATATCAGGTCAGATTCAGTTTCTCTTCGATGCTCACATCCTCAGTGAAAGGGACCTGAATATCATTGACATGGGTGGGGGTGTCATCATTGATGGATGGAGTTTCTAAAGCTTTTGTGGGAAAGAGTGACTTTTTTGTCACACAATCCTTGAGATGGGAGTGAAGTAAAGTGAGCAAAACAAAGCAAAATAAAGACAGTCCTGAGTCCATGTTCTAGAGGAGATGACATTCAAATAGGGCCAAGGAAGTCTTCACCGCATGAAACAAAATACTTGTGAAGCACATGCAAAAATCTATGGAAAAGTCACTGAGAGGAAATTCAGAGTTCAGGAAAGATCCGATGGGGCTGGCCTTTCTGAGGAAGGTCAAGGAGGGGCCAGGGTGCAGCTGGGGCCAAGGTTCCGGTGGGCAGCTGCAGGTAAAACATGACTGAGTTGCCAGCGCAGAGCTGGAAAGAGCCCAGGGCATCAGCTGGTTTCAACAGAGAGAATGATTCAGATGCAGGTCTCCTCTTTCTCTCCTCTGTCTCGTCATCCACCAAGATCTTTCCAGCCTCATGAAGCTTCCAGAACACTTCCCTAAGCTTCCCCATCCCACCCGGCTTAAACAAGTGCTGTGATCCCCCCTTCACTTAGGAAGGAAGACAGCTGGGAAGGGAAGGGGTGGATCGAGCTTGAAGGCATCATCCTGAGTTCTGACGGGGGAAGAGGACCACTTCAGCCTCACCCAGGTTACCCTCCTTCCCTCTCCCGGTTGGGAACCAACCTCCACGCCAGCCGCAGCCAGCAACCAGCGGATCGACTCCATCCTGCCCCGGCCGCGGAAGTAGCAGAGCTTGGGTTTGGCTGCCATGACTTCTGGCTTGGGTTTTCTGAAGGGAAGAAGAGGATAAATGTGTTTAAAGAACAGACTAACACATGCTGTACGGTAACAATTCCAGGGGGAGGGTATAGCTCAGTGGTAGAGCACATGCTTAGCATGCACAGGGTCCTGGGTTCAATCCCCAGTACCACCATACAAATAAACAAATATCTAATTATCCCCCCCCAAGAAAATAATAAATAAAAATTCCAAAGCAGGCGAAATGAAACTGTTGTTTAGGGACTCATCCATAGGAGGTAAAACTATGAAGAAAAGTGATAAAATAATGATCACAGACGCAGGATGGTAGGTACCTCTAATGAGGAGGATGGGGGTTGTGATTGTAGGGGAGATGGTGGGGTTCCGGGATGCTGATGATGTTTTATTTGATGATGTTCTATTTTGGAAACAGAATAAGTAATTAGCCTTTATAGCTAGTCTTCGAAATGTAAGAAATGTCTTTACACTCTCCTATATACATGCTCCATCGCACAATTGAAGAGAAAAGAAAGAACAACATGTACATGTGAAACTATCTGTATTCTGCCTCTGGTCTCTTAAAGAAGGAATCAGGGGTTAATGTGATGGTGTCACGAATGACTGTGCAAAAGAAATCTTCTAACAGTAGGAGGGAGGTGAGCCGGTTGGAACTGAAATGTTCTGTGGGAACTGGGGACTCTTTCTTATCTGTCACTAGACTCTCCTGAGTGCTGGGACAAGCACAGAGGCAGACCGAGACAGGACCAGGATTTAGCCCGTACCTGGCCACCAAGGAGCCGGATCACTTTAGGCCCAGTTCACTCAACGTCCATCTGCCTGCATGTCCTCCTCTGTAACTGGGAAGAATCACACCAGGTGACCTGCCGCCTTTCCCAGCAGAATATAGTCATAAGGTGGGCGTTCCCAATGACACTTCCAACTCATTGTTGTAAAAGCCACAGTGGCTGTTGCGTTAGTGACCCCTGCTTATCTCCCAGGGATATAGAGACGATCGAATTGGAGAACACAGAGATCGAGTGCTCTGAATAAACTAAAGCTCTACACCAGCGTAGAGGATGGCTGGGTCTCCTTTTCTTCCATCCGCCTCTCTGACCCTGGATGCAACATTGCATGCTTCAGGGAGACAGCAACGATGCCAGCTGCTGGCCCAGCGCACAGGAGCTTAGAGGCTCTCAGGACGCGTCAGGGTGAGCGCACGGATGGGGAAGCCGCCCTCAGCACTTACCGTGGGCCTCTGCCTGGGAAGCCCCAAACTGCCACATATCCCGCCCCAGCCTGGATTCCACCTAAGGGTGCTACCCATGCTAACAAAACTCACAAGAAGGTCAAAAACCAGAATACCAGTAGCTCAGTTTATGATGAGAAATGTAACAGTTAATACCCCCGCAATCATAGGATGACGACGTCACTCTTTGATTCCCAAAGCCTTGCAGGCGTTTTGAAGCCATTCCCCACACAACTGCTCTCTTCTCTGCACTGGATTTTCAGTTTCACTCTTGGCGAGGTTTGATTCCTTTCTTGCTGTGGCCTTGCCACCCCCAGGCACTGCCTGTGTTCGGTTGCTGTCAAGATTCATTTCTTTTAAATTGCCTTTTAGCTATTGCATGTTGACAATTTCAGGAGCTTCGTGAAAACCCACCATTTATTGTCTTGGGAGACACAGTGATTCAAAAGATATTGTAATTCTCTGACGTGAAGAACTATGTTTAGGTCTGGCAACTCACTACTGACAAACCTTAAAATGAACCCTACAATTAAGTGAACGTGGAGGAAATGCGAGAAGAGAAAGACGGAGACTGTCTCTTCTCAACTTCTCTCCAACAAGATAACTCCTAAATTCTCTGATCTCCTGGCATGACCCTTGTAAATTGGTTAAGGATCAAACAGAAGCAGCCCCTCACACTCTGAGAAGTGAAAAGGAGGAGGGTATAGGAATTCACCAACATGCCAAAGGCACAGCGGGACACACGCACACAGTGGGTTCCAGCCCTGGGAGTCACTTTTCGGATGGACCAGGTGCCAGGAGGCAGCAGTCAAAAGAAACTGGGTGACTGACAAATGACTCCAGCCCTCACTCGGGTATTTTGCTGCCTTCAGACAAAACTCAAGCAATACTGGTGAAGTCAAATAGCAGCCCTCCACTCGGAAAGTGTCATCTCTCGGCTCTCTGAGGGCACTTGAGCCCTCTCCACCTGCTCTGGAGAAATGGGCACAAGGCTGCAGGTTTGGCTGGAGCTGGTCTGGGGTTGACTGCTGTCATTCTGTCTCCCTGAAACATTTAATCCACCCAAATTCTGTTTGAAATAAATCCAATGGGACAAAGGAAATCCTGCTCAATCCCTTCTCATAGTGATTCTGTTCTACTCCCCAAAGCTAGCCAAAGCTACAAGTTATCTTTTGGTCTAGAAACCGTGGATCCAAATAACATCATCTCTGGTAGCCTCCAGAAAGCTGTTTCTGAGCAGTGGGTGCTTAAAATGTGGGCTGAAGAGTCTTTCTTCTGTCTGATTATTCTCTTAGTGATTTGAAACCCAGAAAGATGAAAACTCTCAGCCCTGGATTGCCCATGGGAGAACGGCACCTCACATGGCCACCAAGGTCATGGCTTGGAGGCTCCAGACAATATATTGGTACCAGAGATCCAGCCAAGAGTGAGCTACGAAGGTGGAAGGGCAGAGCTCACATGGTAGAGTGCGTGCTTAGCATGCATGAGGCCCTGGGTTTAATCCCCAGTACCTCCTCTAAAAATAAATAAACCTAATTACACCCCCCCTCCTGGCTAAAATAATTAAATAACACAATAATAAAGAGCGACCACACAACCAACAAGGGTCTACTATATAACACAGGCACTATATTCAACATCTTATAATAACCTATTATGGAGAAGAGTCTGAAAAAGAATAGATTTATATATAGACGTATAACTGAATCGCTTTGCTATACACCTGAAACTAACACAACGTTGTAAATCAACTGTACTTCAATAAACATTTTTTTAAATCAATTTAAAAAATATATAAAGAGTGAGCTACCAACGGCTGTGCCTGGCGCCAATGGTAGTGAACTCTCTCAGATGAAAAGATTGGCATCAAAATGCCATCCTAAACTTACTAAGAATGAAGCAAGCTTCTTGTTGCCATGGTGAAATCGACGTTCAAAGGGATGTGGAGCTATGAGTCCTCGGAGGTGTCCGAAAAAATGAGTGGGGACCCTGGAGCAGCAGACAAATGGACAAGAGCCAGCAGTGGAAGTTTGTCTCTTCCGTGGGGGGAGAGGAGGGTCGCTGAGTGAGAGGAAGACGTGGGGTGTAACCTCCTGGATGTGGATAACAGCCACTCCGGCCTGTCCAGGTTATGAAGGCTGAGGAAGCTGAGGGCTCAGGCGTGGCTCTGGTTCTGTTCATCTCCAGCCTACTCTGTGCCAGGGAGGGTACCCGCGTCCTGGTGGATCTTCCAACGGAAATCTTAAGTGGGTGTGACTCTCCCCATCTGTGATATCATATGGTATTTTTCTTTCTCTTTCTGGCTTCCTCTGCTTAGAATGATGACCTCCAGAGAGACTTGTTTCTTAATTTGTTAAGATTTCCCTGTCCAATCCTTCTTTCTTTCTTTCAACATCAAACATTAATTGAGCTCCCTCTCTGGCTACAGGACTGGGTTGGACACTCCAGGCAGACAAAGATAAATAAGATATAGTTCCTGCCATCAAAACCCTTACAAAACCTAATACCTATTGATGGAAACATCCAGACTGCCAAGAGGTAAGTCAGCATGAAATAAGTGTTTAATAAAAGTACAGAATTATATTACAGGAATTAAGCAGAACCTTACAGAACGGGTATATATAAATGTGTTTGGGTTTTTGAGCCTCACCCCACCCTGCCCCATGGCATTACAGGTTAAGGTTCTAAACCAAGTCCTTTAATCCTTTTTCCTGGACCTCTAGTGAATTTCAACAAACAATAGGATAAACCACAGTTTGATACTGCAGAAGATCAAGTTTATGTTTCAAAAAGTAAACCCAATTTTCATCGTTAAAAAAAAGTACATTGTCAAAGCTTAAAAGAGCAGGTGCAATGGAAATATTCAGTTCACCTGTGGGAAGCGAAGTGAGGAACAAGCGAGGCGCTCTTTCTGAATATCACCCAAAATGAAAACACTCTGAAAGCACAGTTGCTGGAAGACCCACAGCCCGGGGGGTCAAACTGAGTATAAACTCATGCTCATCTTTTCAACTCGCTTTGTGTACTGACTTTGACTGACAGATGTGTATGAATTAAACACACCTGGTTCTCCAAGTAGGCTCCCCCCATCGCATGGGTCTTTTGATATTGGAAATTGAGCCCCACCTTCCATGACTGGCGAACGTCACCTGTGCACAGCATCCCCTGGGATGAGCAGGGGTGTGCACACACCCACCAGAGCCCCAGGGGCCCAACGGAGGTGGGCAGAAAGCAGCCATAATGGCATGACGACCTTGGAACAGTCAGGTTGTTGTCCTTGGGTAACAAACACACCCTAAATCTTTTAGAAAATGTGGAAGAACACGATCTGAGTTCTGCCCTGGGTACCAGTGAAAACAAAGACCTCGGTTCAGATTTCAACTCTCCCTTTCAGTTGAGCAAGTTTTTTTGACCTCACTGAGCCAGTTTCTTCATAGTTCCGAATTCATTTGCTTAATAAGGAGGTGGAGATGCGAGGAGTGGAAACTGCTGAACAGAGTTAAGGACAAAAAATGGCGCATGTGCACACACGCACACACACATATGCACCGACACGTCTGTATCTCCAGACTGCAGCAGCATTCACATGTGCAAAAAGAAGCAACGATGCTCTTAGAGGAGTGTTCTCTAAAAGTGCGATTTGGGACCAAGGGCATCAGATCTACTTGGGAAATTGTAAGAAATGCAGAATCTCAGTCCCGGGGCCAGATCTCCCGAATCAGTCTGCATTTTTCACAAGAGCCCCAGGGGATTCACTGGCACCCAGGCAGACCTCAGAGAAATGCTGGGTTCGGTTCCAGACCATGACAATAAAGTGAATGTCACAATAAAGTGAGTCACACGCATTTGGCGGGTTTCTCAGTGCACATAAAAGTTATGCCACATGCTAGTGTAGTCTATTAAATGTGCAATAGCATTATGTCTGAAAAACAATGTGCATACCTTAATTTGAAAATACTACATGAATGGACCTGGAGATTGGCATCCTAAGTGAAGTAAGACATAAAGAGAAAGAAAAATCCCATGAAGTTGGAAGACAAGCAATATTAAGAGCACAACTAAAGCTTTCAGGATCGCTTTAAAGTTATAGCCCATTTTTAATTGACTCTGAATCTTCTATTTTTCTATCATATGACATATTAGCAAAATACTTATTTGGTGGGACTTGAAGTATTAATTAGCTGGATTTGACGTGCTATCAAAGGGAAAGTCTCCTATGAGGAACTAGCCCCTCTGAAAAAGAGCTCAGGTGTTTCCGTGGCATTTTTAACACACAAACAGCTGAATGAATCATACTGCTGGGTGGGAAGGGGGTGGGGTTGCTTCTGTAATAGGATGCTTGGGGAGGTAGCTCTAAGCATCTTCTCCAGAGAGCCCCCTATTTCAATTTCAGAAACGAAATTTCCTTTCCATTAGGGTCTTGATGGATTGATTCATGTTGCTTACGGCTTACATACTTACTTAAGTCAAACAGAGCTGCCTGAGAAGATGACTTTCATCCCAGGCTGCTTGGAGAATAAACACAGTGAGGTACCACGTGGCCCACAGCTGTTTAAAGTGTGGGGTGGGCTCTGGAAAAGTCTGTGTCAGGGCTTGACCAAGAGACTCCTGCTTTTTCAAATGGCACCATACCCCAGGGACGCAGGACCCCAGAGGAAGACCAGTTGGGTCAGATCATTTGGACTGAATCTTCCAAGCACACGTGGAGTAGATTCTCTAGATGCAGGAGGTTGAGTTTACCCATCAGGTACCCGGCACAGAACGGGTGGTGCCGGCGTTCTTTTCAACTGTGTACGGTAATGTGAGATTTGGCCGAAGAAGAAAAAAAATGTAATGGCTCAAAATTAATAAATGCTTAAATTCTATTAAGCAATATGTTATGTAATTCTACATAACATATGTAGAATTTGAATGTAGATCATACATGGTTTTGCTCTGATATTATATGTATCCCATGCACAGCCAATGAAAGTCTTCAAAGGCCTTGTCTAGATGAACATTCGCTGTCTTGTTTTGGTTTATGTATCTACACCGAAGAAAAAATATCTGTTCCATTTATTTGATAGAGGCAAGTTTAGAAATAATAGGCATTAAATTAAACCATGACGTTAAAACAATTGCTGACTACAAGTTACAAATTTGGCCACAAATCAAACTATCCAACCAAGTCCAAGAAGAGAGTATAAAGAACATGACCACTAACCTTATCTCTTCCTGGCTCTTGTCTCCCGGTGCTGTGCTGGGGAGTAAGTCAGGGCTTATAATCCTTTCCTTTCCAGTTGAAAGCTCCACCCACCTCCAGGGATTGGCCAATGAGCATTCAGTTTGTATATATCTCTGGGGCTTCACTTTACATCCTTTGTGTATGTGATAGAGCATCAAGTTTCTCAAGTAAGAACAAAGTAAGATTCCATGGGCTCACTCAGCAAATATTTACTGAGTACCACTCTGTGCCAGGCACCGTTTGAGGCCCTGGGTCTACAGAGGTGAGCATGACAGACCGAGGTCCTGCTTCTGTGGGGCTTACATTCTAGTTGCAGAAGAAAGGCAGTATAAATACACAGATAAATAAAGTCGGTGTGTTCAAAATAATAATAGCAACAATATATCAGGCGATTATATCTTATGTATACGTGAGATCTATGACGGCAGTGTTATAAGGAGTAGGAGGGAGGAACTGGGACTAAGTAATGCAGTGTTGTTTGAAAGTGGTCTTAGTGTAGTTGTATGTAAATAGTGCAAACTTTAGGACAACCGTTGAAACTTAAAAAGGAAAACAAACATTAAATGGCGGGGAGAGTATAGCTCAGTCGCAGAGTGCGTGCACAAGGTCCTGGGTTCAATCCCCAGTACTTCCATTAAATAGATAAACAAACAAATAAACCGAATTCTCTCTTCCTTAAAAAAAACATAAAAATGAAATTAAAAGAATAAAAATGTTTAAAAACCTACAATTGACATGCTAAGAGAGGAGAGAAAATGGAATCACATAAGAAGCTCGATTAAAACCAGAGCCGGCAGAAAAAGAGTGGAAGAGAAAAAAAAAGAAGGGAAAAAGAAACAAAGAACAGGGCAACAAATAGAAAATAGTCACAAACATGGTGGAGATTAATCCAATAATCATTTTAAATATGAATGTCTTAAATGCACCGATTTTTAAGACAGAGTCTATGGCGAGTGGATTAAAACAGGACACAATTATGTTTTTCACAAGAAACCCACTTTAAATATAAAGACGCAGATGCATAAACAGGTAAGATTGCGGGGTGGGGGGGCGGTGTCAAATGCTCTGAAGAAAATCAAGTAAGATGGTGAGAAAGAGGCATGGGGTGTGTGGGGTGGGCTCCCGAGCTCATGGTCAGAGGATTCCCTTCGGTGGGGATGTTGGTGTGGAGAGAACAAGGTGCCCGCCGTGCAATCTTCTGTGCGGACAATTTGGGTTTAAGGAATGAAAAGTGAGGACGAGAGCGGGCTGCTGGCTGGATTCCCCGCCCCCTGGATTCACCTGCTGCTGCTCCGCCCCCTGGAGCCCCGCCCCTCCATTCCCTGCCCCGCCCCCAGGCGCCCGGGCGGGAGTGTCAGGTGGTCCTTCCTGCACGCAGCCTGCCAGAGCCCCTCTTAGTGCTTCTGCTGGGTCCCGGGCTCATTAGGTGCTGCAGCTCGTCCCCTGTAGACGCCAGAGCCCCACGCTGTCCAGCTTCCCCTTTCGTTCCAGACAACAGAGCCCCGGCAACTGCCCGGTTCGTCCGTGGTGTGCACTCTACCGCGTTGGCTCAGCGGTAAGATGGTGAGCCTCCTGTCCCCGCTCTGCTCTGGTTTCCTGCCTCAGGGGTCTGGTTCAACCCTAAACACTCCTGCACTGATGTCTTTGAAGATAGTGAACCCAGCGCCTGACTTCTTGCTCTGTGACTGGAATCTGGTGGCTCCGGAAAAATGGGAGGGGGGAGGGTGTTGAAACCTAAGGGTCTGGACCCATGAGGGGCTGCGACAAAGCTGGGGTGCTGCACCTGTGCGGAGTGGGGGAGGGGAACTTGCTTCTCAGCTGAGAAGTGAACTGCAGCGTTTAAGGTCATGTGACCTTGAGCAGACCCACGTGGGAAGGTACCTTCACTGGAGGCGGCCTGGCCTCTCACAATTACTTCCTCTAACCCTCTAACTCAGTGCAGAAGCCAACTTCCTTCCCGGGCTGTCGTCTCAAAGAGCCAGCCTTAAGGGTACCCTTGTGTCTAAGAGAATTAAAACCCCCAAACACCCTTTGTTCTATGGCTTATGGTCTACACAGCAGGCCTTTGATATTATTGGGCAATGGCCCTGGGTAGTAAAATCTCATCCAGAAGGTCCTGTAAGAGCCCAGATTTTTTGCTGTCCCACAAAACTCAATGATAGAGACCCCTGGGTATTACCAAGTCGATGTCTGGTTCCTGTGTGTAAATCAGCCTCCAAATGAGTGTGAAGTTTCTTCTCCCTGAAGAATTTAGAAAGACCACCCTCGCTCTAACACCAACTACAGGTTCAGGGAGTGTCCCCTAAACACCCTCAGGTCTGCCAATCTGCCGGAAGGACTCAAAGAACTCGCTGAAAATGGTTATACTCACAGCTACGGTTTATTACAGGGAGACAATACAGAGGAAACTCGGTCAAGGGCAGAGAGGCACAGGGCAGAGTCTAGGAGAGTTCCAGGTACAGAGCATCCAGATGTCCTCATTCTGTGGAGCAGGAAACCAGCAGGTGGCAAGCAACTCCTCCTGGCAAGCACAGGTGACAATGGAGTACTGTCACAGAGGAAGCCCACTCTCACTCAGGTGAGTCCAGAGTTTTGCCTGGAGCTCCATCACAGGGACACGTCTGTCTGCCCACGTGGCTGGGCTATCACCAGACCCTCCAGAGGGGAGCTGACACCACGCCTACGCCGTAAGTCATAGTTGTTATCTGGCTGGCCCAGGGCCCCCGGCAAACAAAGACACGCCTTTCAGAGATGACATTTCCTGAGACTCAGGGATCACCTCCCAGAAGCAAAGGCCCGATCTGTCTCTGGGGAAGGTGAGGCTTTTTACTACACCCCTGCCCCCATTTTCTTCTTTTTCTTCTCTTGCTCTCAGGAGCCTGGCGGTTGCATCAGCCTGGGTCACCACTGCTCCTCGGGCCTGCCCCATGCAGCACCTGCCGCCCTGCCGCGACTCCTCCAGCAGTTCTGAATATTAGCATGATGACAGTGCTCACTCCGTCCAAATGTGAAGACAGACCTTCACGTCTGCGCTGGATTTTCCTCTAACAAAACCCTGAGGCACTTGCGTGGCTGGAACAGGCATTCAGGGTCCTCTCATGACTGTTTTTCACATCTGGGCAAAAATCCCTCTGGCCGTAAGGAATGAGTGAGGCCTGTCTACAGGACCTGTATCAAACAGTTGCCTTTTGTTTCAGTTTTGAAATCCCTAAGTGTGAGTTACTCCCAAAGTGGTAATTCTTTCTTTTCTAAAATGACTTCTGCTGTTTACACATCTATCTCGCCTACTGTGTGGGGAGTTCTTCCTAAAGTGGGGCCTCTGTTCCAGGGTTCCTGCCTCCTGGCATGCTATGTGGCACGTATCAGGTGCTCAATTAGTATCTGAGATGTAAATCAACACATGTTTAAAGCAGTATGAACAAGCCACACTTTTAGTTCTTGAAACGTAAAAATTTAGAAGTCTACAAATAACCATTTGGGCAGTAAGAGGATAAAAGTTATATATATTTATATTCTCTTATACTTGGGTCAAATATAACTGGAAAGATACTCAAAGGATAAAGATGCTGGCCTATGGAGGGCAGAACTGAAAATAAAAAAACAAACCACTTTAACTGGATAGCCTTCTATGGTTTCTCGATTCTGGAACCATGTGAATGTATTATGTACTCCAAACGATTTAATTTAAAAATTCTAGCAGCAGGGTAATGATTTGTAAATCCTTTATTTTGGCAAATATCGATGGCGTTCATGACTACCATGGATCTATTATAACTCAGAGGAGAGTTACTCACTATCTAGCGAATTCCGTTGTCATGAGGCACCAAAAATAAGACGAGCCTGGGGCAGGGGGTGGTTAGAATGGGAGAAGGAAAGGAGAAAAGCAGCTCAGGCGAGAACACGAGGTCCTGCCCATCCTTGTTACCAGGCGATCAGCAGACAGAGCAGATCTAACTTAAATGCCGGCCTCTCCAAAAAAGGTTTTCAGAAGAGGGTCCCATAACAATTACTCACTGGACAAGACAGGTTGATGCTTCTAGAAGAGAGCTCCTCGACATGAAAGACCAACTTAGGGACAACTACACACAGCACCACGACAGCTGGATCACGACAGCCTGGCTTCCATTAAGACGCTACTGTGGACGCAGCGACCTCGGGGTCGGCGCTCACTCGCAGCCGTGGGAGCCGCTCTACGGCATGAAGATGTTGTACACGGTTCTCACGTAGATGTCATCCGGGGGCGGCTTCCTCTTGCTGCCAGGTTCGAGGAATTTCTTAATTGTAGGGATGTTACTGATTTTCACCGTGAACTCCTGAAAAGGGAAACACAAAAGTTCAAGGCGAACAGCATAGGTATTCGTTTCTATGAAAACACCGGTGTGCAAAATGGCCCATTAAAATGTGTTCAATGAATAGTTGTTGCAGGGATCCACATGAAACCATGATCCAGCATCTGTCTAGGGTCTGATCTCTCTCTCTCTCTCTCTTTTTTTGGCAGAGGGGAAGTAATTAGGTTTATTTGTTTATTCATTTATTTTGATGGAGGTACTGGGGATTGAACCCAGGACCTCGTGCATGCTAGGCGTGCTCTACTGCTGAGCTGTACCCTCCTCTCACTCCTGGGTCTGATCTCTTGGTATAATTACTTATCATCTCTGTCAACAGTGGCTAGAATCTAGACCAGGCTTTCTGCACTATGGAAAACAGTATGGAGTTTGCTAAAAAACTAATAATAGAGTTACCATATGACCCAGCAATCCTTCTCCTGGGCATATATCCAGAGAAAACTCTAATTCGAAAAGATACACGAACCCCAATGTTCACAGCAGCACTGTTTACAATAGCCAAGACATGGAAGCAACCTGTCCACCAACGTATTACTGGATAAAGAAGATACAGTATATATATACCGTGGAATACTACTCAGCCATAAAAAGAATGAAATAATGCCATTTGCAGCAACATGAACGGACCTAGAGATTATCATACTAAGTGAAGTAAGTCAGATGGAGAAAGACAAATATCATATGCTATCTACTTATAAGTTTAATCTAAAATATGATACAAATGAATTTATTTACAAGACAAAAACAGACTTACAGACAGAAAACAAATTTATGGTTACCAAAGGGGAAAGGGCGGGGAGGGATAAATTAGGAATTTGGGATTAACAGGTACTCACTGCTACACATAAAATAGATGTGTTACTTGGAAAAAAAATTTTTTTTAAGTATATGTGTTACTCCTTAGAGATTTTAGTGTGTGTCTCTCTTGGCTTTTGCTAACTTGGTCAAAGACGTGTCAGTTTGGTCTAGACAGGGGATTGGCAACCTTTTTCTATAAAGGCCAGTTAGTAGATATTCTAGGCTTTGCGGGCCACACGGTCTTTATCCGAGCGACTCGACTCTGCTGCAGTAACACAACATACGTATGAGTAGGCGTGGCTTTGTGCCCATGATACTTAATTACGGACACCGAAATTTGAACTTCATATAATTTCAGGTGTCAGGAAGTACTATTATTCTTTTGATGTTAAAATGTAAAAACCATTCTTCGCTCAAGAGGGCTACACAAACAGGTGGCAGGCCTGATTTGGCCCAAGTGGCTGGAGTTTGTGCCCCCTCTGGTGGAGAAGAAAGCTCACTGGATTGGAGACAAAGCTGAGGCACCCACTAAGGAGGCCATCGCGGCTGCTGACTTCTTTACGCGGGGTCTCTGTTTCCTCAGAGGTATATTGAAGGTGTTGGATGAGATTAGTTTTTAAAGCCCTTTTCTGCTTCCAAATTCTAGGATCAATCCTGCCACAATAATACCAAGGAATAAACTGAGTCACACGCACAAGTCTGTCCCTGGAATCTGGGCAAGGAGAGGGGTGAGAACTCTTTGGGGTGATGTGTAGGGTGCCTCTTAGCAGCTCTCAGACCTCAGCCTTGGACACTTCCCATTTGCGACCTATTTAGCACCTAAAAGAATTACACACACACACAGAGAGCCAACCAATCAACAGACGTTAAAGAAGGTCTGAGAATTCTCAGCCAACCTTCTAAAATGCTGTTTTATTTACCTGGAGGTGAGGAAAGGCAGACAGGACATTAGGAATTTTCTCTTCTAGAGCCAAAATGGTCTGCAGTAAAATGATGTCTGCAAGGCTCAGCTGATTACCAACAAGAAACCTTTGTCCGTGTTCCCGTAAAACCTGCAGGGTTTAAATATTCTGCATCGGTTACAATACTCGACATGGAGAAACTGAGGAAGCTGTGCAATCAGCGCAGCACCTGAGAAGGACCAAAACTACAGGCTTGTCTCCTTTTATAAATAAAGTCAACTAAGAGGTGGTGCCCGATAGGAGAGAGTGCAAAAGGTGCAGAAAGGAAGGCATCCCTTAATATCTGCTCTACATCAGAATGAGCTCCTGAAAAAGGGAAGGAGACATTAATTCTGGATTTAACATCCAGTGCTTTAAAAGGATACATTTATTCCATAAACGTACCTACAGAAAGGAATTAGCCCTGATGCCTTCCGGAGGCTGGGGGGACGTGCCGTAAGAAGTCCTAATCTCATTTGCCAGTTCTGAGTTTCTACGACCTTCAGGACTCAGTCATAAACTAGACATGATATTTAAAAAAAAAAAAAAAGGCAGGCTTCCTTTCACATCTTCTAAGACAAAGAAAATTGAAAGAACAAGAGTTCATCCTGACTCTCGTTTTGAAAGTCACATATGGATGAAGAGATTCACGGGAATAGATGGTGATCGGGAAGAGGCAAGGCACAGCGAGAGAAAAGAGGAGATGCCTTGGCAGATGCCCACGAGTGTGAACACGTGTGTGTGTCTCACAGGGGCTCTACAGATGTCTCCAAATCAGACAGAGCTAATGCAGCAGAGTGGGAGAAGTCACAGTCAGAGGCCAGAGTTCCAGTCCCAGCTCCCACCTTGGGCACGTCACTCAATCTCTCCGTGACTGTTTCATTATGTGTGAAAGAGGGTAACAATGTCTAGCTCCCATTCTGGGCAGAACCCTGGCACAGCCTTCTCCGTAGGAACCGGCAGCGACCTTCTCCAAGGCACCGCCCTTGTCACAGCCCCTCTCTGCGCTGTAACGTTCTACCTTCCTAAAGTGCCCGTGGGCAAAAGACTACGAAACCAAGGACAGAAAAACACAAAAGGCCAGAGGAAGTCTGCCAACTCCGTGTTTTTACCTCCTCTTCTTTTGTTTTTCAATTGAAGCATTTAAAACAATACCTCTCAGTTGAGGAAAAGAGAGGAGTTCGAAGCTCGGAAAAACAGACACAGTAAGAAGACAAGAAAAATAACAAAACAGAAAACAAAAAGAGCCAAGAGAAGAGAAATAAAACAGAAATGGGTCTTCTCTCCCCATCAATCAAGTAGGAGGCCTGATACACACATGTCTGCACAATGGAAGAATGAAGGAAAAATAGGTAGTTTCTGTTCTTCTGAATCCCTCACAGGGTGGCACCTGGCGAATATAAACTATGAGAATGCACAAATGGGCCCCTATTTTTTCTAGAAAATATGGAAGACTCTGGAAGAGTCTGGGAGGCTCCAAGACTCCCTGGCTTTGTGCTGACGGATTCCGCCAGCTCTCAGAAGTCCAGCAAGGTGGGTCCAGCGGGGCTCAGCTCAACTCTGCCTGAGCAGAAAGGGGTGTTTGTGGTCCAGTGATGCCGTGTTCACAGGCTTCTCTGCCACCTACCTTTTCGAACACAGGAAAGTATCTAATTATAGCCTTCTGGGCCATGTTAACCACCTCCTTTTGCTGATCGTCTGGTTTGAGAAAAGGATGCATGATAAGCAGTTCCAGGAGATCCAGTGTCCCCTCCACGTACATGTCAATCCTTCAAAACACAAAAAAGCAGTTTTCTCAGTCGCCCCTCTTTGAACTCATCAGTTTCCACAACTAAGTATCCAGAGTACTTTTTAGTTAAGGCCCTGGCCAACTTAAGTGCCAAGAAGCATTCATCTCCACCCGTTCCTCAAAGCAAAGATGCAAAGTCAGTTCTAGCTGTAATTCAGAAAAACCTGTCACAAATCTCAAAGCACAAGAATCGCCAGTGTCCTCTCCCCCTGGCCCCTGCACCCCAGCCCTCACTCCAGCACCCACGCTCAGTGTGGGCGGTACTTCATGTTTATAAAAATAGTGGGAATCATTTATAGAATGCTTGGTGTGTGCCAAGTGCTAAACACTCTATACCCAATATTTCATTGAATCCTATGACAGTGTGAGGAATGTGCTTTTGTTAACCCCATCGTAGGGGACACTCATCAGGACACCAGAGCTTAATGCTTTGCCCAGGGTCACGATCCAGGAGGTACCAAGACCAGGCTCTGAATCATTATACTTATCAAATTATAATCCAATGCACAGTATCCTGGGCCCTGAATGTTCCAGCAGCTCCTCATTCCTAATACTCAATGACAATACATTTGCAAGAAAGATGAAGAATGATATCAAAGCATTTATAGATGTTGAAACTTGCATCGTATCCCAGACACATGCTCTGTGATCTGAACTCAATTCTTCTCTGTCCTTTTACTCAGACTCTCTGTACTGATTTTCCAACTGGTCTTGACGACCTTTCTGGAGTTTTGTTCCCTGTTTGCACTAACAATACAAGCCATGAAGTGGACAGGTGTACTGTAGAGGACAGCTAATCAGCAAAGCATCGGTAAGTGGACAGGCGAGAACACATAAGAGGGGCCACAGTACAGGGTCCTCTCCTTGAGGTCTTTGCCGAAGAGATGGTGCTTGTCCGCTATGTAATGGAGGATGCTCCGGGTCTGCACCAACTTCATCCCGTCAATTTCAACCATTGGCACTTGTTGGAACAGCAGGTGGTTACCTGGGAATGGAAACCCTGAGTTAGGCATGACCACTTCCCTGCCTTCCACCCTCCAAAAATACTCTGCTGAACGAAAAGGGACCCATTTTCTGACCCAATGGGGCCAGAGCCTTAGGTAACAGTAAAGCGCCCTCAACTTCATTCAGGGGTGGAGATTTAGCCATGAAACAAGCTGAAAACTAGCTCTGCTCTAAACCTTCCCTGTTGTCTTTCACCCCAAGAGAAATACGTAGCCTCAAAGTTAAGGCGGAAACTAGTGAAGACATTTCCCCAGAGCTGCGCTGGTCAGGACAGTAGCCAGTAGCGGCATGTGTGCAGCTAAACGTAAAGTGACATTAATCAAATTTTCGAACGATTTAAAACTCACTTCCTTAGTCGCCTTGCACACATTTCAAGTGCTCAGCAGCCACACACAGCTGGTGGCTCCTGCACTGGCCAGCGCAGTGCAGAACAATCCCATTACTGTAGAATGTTCTGTGGCTGCACTGCTTTGACAATCTGGTAATGAAACCCAAGTCACCACCTGATACGTACACGTGTCCACAGCTGCAGGCTACCTCTAGCACGTTCACTGTCACTAGTCAAAAAGTAACCGATTACTTTCTTCGACAAGCCTGTTTCAAACACCTTCCATGCACCAAAACCCAGGGAGGGAGGCACGTATGGGATCCAGCCCAGCCCTGGGCGGGAAACTGACGGACTCATGTAGTGTCACACGGGACAGGTGGCATCACAGCCTTGCAGAGCTGGTCCCTCTCCAGGGAGCCTTGTGTTGGGCCTCAATACCCTGCTGATGACCAAGGAGGCTGCTTACAGGGGCCTGGGTCTGTGTGTCAGGGGTGTGATCAGGAGTTAAACGGGGGGCCTTTCACTGGTGTCAAGTCTGTCTGGTATTTAGTGCAGACAGCGGCCCAGCGTAAAAGGGACGATGAGGACGGAATCGGAAGTGATGGAGAGGAAGAAAAGTCTGGGGGGGGGAGGGGGTTGGGGGAAGGGAGTCCAGGAGCCAGCGGGGGAGGAGAGAGGGATGGAGAAGGACCGCCCACTCAGATGGAGGGAGGAACTGCTCCCTCCCTTTCGCCAGCTTCTCTGAAACTACTGAATGCAAAGCGACCTCCTGGCAATTTCAGCGACTGGTCCCTCTTGCTTGTCTGGTTTCAGGATGCTGTTCTGGATGCAGAGCATCAAGAGCATCTTTGCCCTTCTACATAAATATCAGTTCTTTAAAAAAAAAAATCAGCGTTACTGACAGAAATACATTTTGATACTCACCATCCTGCAGCTTCTGCAACTGCTCTTTCGTTTCTAAAAATTCTTCATCAAACTAAATTTAAAAAGACAGCCCCCCCAAAAAAGAAGAGAAATGTCATTATAGGTTCAAGACAAAGATACCCAGTCAAAAGCAGAGAGAAAGGACACACTCAGCACCCACATCTGGGTTTCTAAATATCACTGGGCTCCCAGGAGAAAAGGTGGACTCTGTGATGTCTAAAAGTGGGGATGGGCTCAAAGACTCATGGACACGTCACAGGCGAAGGCAGGCAGGGCCCTGCACGAGAGGGATTCCCTAGTCACATCTGGGACAATTCAAGGTTTGAAAACAGTGTTGCCAGTTATAGCTAACACACACCAACCAAAAACCCGTGTCCATAACTGATACTTTTTTAAAAAGAGAGAAAAATAAAGCTCTTTTTCACAGGAGAATTATTCCTAATGAATGTAGAATTATTACTAATTAATGATAAAACTAGAAAATCCCCAATTTTCACCCTACAACATAAAAACCAATTCCAATAAGGATCATAATGGGTGCCGAAATCACTGGGTCCCAGGCACAGAAGCTTCCCACAATCTCAAAGTGTCACCCCACAAGTAACTTAATTAGGACAAAGAAAAAATACCTCTGCAGCGGGAAGATTTGGAGGTTTTGCCATCTCCCAAGTGGTCAAACTCAGCTCCCCACCGGGGGACACTGAGACACCCTGTGCTCCCTGCTGTAACCTAACTTGCACCGGACTACAAGGGGAGAATGAGGGATGCTCTGTCACATAAATAGCCTGGACTCCTTCCAGCCTCCAGAACTTTGGTTTTGTCTTTAAGCTCCTTGGGATGTGCAGGGTTCAGAAACTGGATGAGGGGACCATTTGCCTCCGGCCGATCCCACTCTGTGGTCCTCACCATGTGTCTAGACATCCATTCACTTCCCAACTGAAAGCAGGAGCCCCGTTCTCAAGGGCAAATCTTTATTTTAAAAGGATTCGGCTCTTCTTTATATTATGTGGCCTCTGAGCCTCATAACTCATTATTTCTGTTGGCAGAAACTCAGGCAAGAGACTCAATTCCTCCTCCACACACTCCTTTTCTGTTAAGTGAAGGAAAGGGAAGAGACCAACAGGTCTCTTAGTCTGTAGGTACTGTTCTAGATGAAGAGACTAGAGACACAACCAGCAAATGCCTGAATCTTGCTTGATTAGATTCTGGAGCAGGGGAGGGGCAGTTATAACTGCTAAATACGTAAGTAACGGTTGTACAGACATTTGGGGGACAACAGGGAACTTCTCAATATGGACCGTATCCTTGATGTTGTAAAATTAGTATTCATTTTCTTAGTTGTGACAATGATGTTGAGGTTATTAGATTGTTTATTCCTTCTCAGCAGGAAGATACAGGCTGTTGTCTGCCACTTACTTTCAAATGATGGGGAATTTAGAAAAGCAGACAGAGAAGGAAACAAATGTAGCAAAATGTGAACAACTGGTGAATTGGGTTGAAAGGTGTCCATTGGACAATGATAGCTTTTCTGCGGATTTTGAAGTTTCCAAACTAAAAGGCTGGGGGCGGTGGGGGAGGGAATGGCGAGTTCCTTTTCTTGTAACTTATAAAACGCACTCTAATGCACTAATGCATTTCACATCCCCACGGAGTCCCCAGATGGTTCCCTACCCGATCAGTCCTTGCACTGCCCCCCACGTCACCCAAGGAGGGGCAGAGCTGACAGCTTCTCTCCTCCTCCTCAACTTGCCGGTGGGGGGGGGGAGGGGGGTAGTTCATTGGGAAGATGGGGTGCAGGCATAGCTTGACCTACCCCCCCCACCCCGAGTCCTTGTATGTGAGGAGGGAGCCTCAGTGCCCTAGAGGCACTCCCTGTGGGGCCCACGGAGCAGTAGCCTCCAGGCAAGAATGTTCTGGGCATTTGTCCAAATGCCCAGCTGCGATGCCAGGGGTGTTCCCTCTGCTTCACTGCTCTCCAACTTTTCTGATCGTCATCATTTAAAGCACGTGGGAAGGAGTGTGTGTGTGTGTGTCTGTGTGTCATCCCAGGCCCACCCCTCAGAGTGTCACATCCAAGGTTGGGAGAGACCAGACATGTACATTTTATTAGAAACAAGTCCAACCGAATAGTTCTGATTCTGGCTTTTTACTTCTGGGAACACGTAGCAAAAGGCGAACTCTCACTACGGACACCCTGTCATGTCAAGCTTTATAATACTGTCCGTAAAAGAAACCGGTTCCAGGACAGAAGGTGAGAGGGTGGGAGGGAGAGGATGGAAAAACGTCACCAGGCAGAGCTGGGAGGGGCTGGGCACTGTCTGGGGGCTGCTCTGGGCTGTCAGGACAGACAGTGTGTTTCCTGTCCACGCCATCAGCTGTCGCTGTTCCCTGACCAGGGTACTGTTCCCCCTGGAATTCTTTAGAGAAGTGCCCTTGTCCACACCTTGAACTCCCTCTTCACACCCGTCCCTTCTTCTAAGTGAACTGCCCAGAAATCCTGAACGAGGAGTTTGTGGCCTTAATGTCTTCTCTTTCACACCGTTCATCTCCCTCTTCACAAGGAGGATCTGACTGGGTTTTTGGAGCGGGGGATGGGGGATCAGGTGGTCTTCGGGCAAATGAAGCCTCAAGCAGCCAAGGAGCAGCACCCAGCATCCAGCACAGAGCCAGGTCTGGGGACTCAAACCAAGCATGAGACGGAGGGGGATGCTGACTCCCTGAAATAGGCCAGGCTGCCTCTCAGCAGGTGTCGGTTACCTAGTTACCTGCATGCCTGTGCCTTAAGCGTCAGGCTCTACCTGACACTGTGACCCTGGGAATCAGGAACTCACCCAGAGGCTGCCAGCCCGGCCCTTGCCACTGTTTCAGATCTGTATGAGCACAAGTGTAGCTGAAAATGTCTTTTGGCAAAGTACTAGGAGGGACCCCTGATTCTGCCTTTGGGCACTTGCTCTTATAAACCACGTGGTCGGCCCTGGTGAGGGAGGCCAGTCCAGCTCCACTCTGGTCAGTTCCAGCCAAGACACAGGCTGGGCTAATGACTTCGCCCCACCTGCCTGCCTGGTCTAGGGTTGGCGGGTCATGCGACCTGTGCATTTCTTTATTTAACTTGTGTAGGGCTGGGTTTCTCTTACTGTAACCAGGAATCTTGATTCACAGGAGAATAGGAGGGGCAGGGTAGGATGCAGCTAAAGAAGAGAGGGGATTTGATTTTGACAAGGGATTCTATTACATACACGTGTAAGACCCCCAGTGCAAAACCTATTAAATAACTACAAGCTCTGAAGCACACAGGGATTAGACAGGTGACATAAATATGCCAACCAGGTTCAGGTCAAAGGATCAAGAACTGTTTCACCCTCCCCTTAACACAATTAGAAAATGAGTCCTGAGATGACAGGGGAGATGGAGACGGTGTTGAGCTAGAAAGGTCCATCTCTAGTGGCTGTCCTTACCCAGAGTCAGCAACTGCTGCCCATGGGAAGGAGGGCCTGGTATCACCAGATCTTCCAACTTCTCAAGAGAAGCCAGAAACCAGAATTTGTATGTAAAGGAAATCGACTAATTTAGGAAACTGTAAAATACTATGCGGTGGGTTACAATGATATGCACAGAAACCAAACCCAAACCAAATCAGCAAACCAAAAACGAAACCCCGAACCCAGCCACCTTCATTTGTCACCTGTGGAGGTTGCTAAGGTAACAATTCATTATTCTGAAAATTCATAAAGAGGCAGAATCAAGCAGTTATCTTGCTTTTCTTACGTTACTGTACTTCAAAGGTAATTAAGTAGTTAACCAGTGAGCAATTACTCTTTATAAGAAAATCACATTTCATGAATTCAGGTGAAATGACAGAAATAGGAAAGTCGCCATTTTCTAATCTCTAACAATGGTGATGTGCATGGCTGCGAGGCCACTCGTGTGGAAAGGGGACCTGGGGAGACTTCAGGTCGTGTGGATCAGGCTCTGGTCAAGCTCTGCAACGCTGACAACGAGGCAGGCAGACATCATGCACCCCTGATGTCGCACAAGAGAAATGTGTTCACAGTGTCACCTCTGACGCAGTCTGGCAGGAAAAAAGAATTAAAGGTAGGAAAAAAAAAAAAAGGAGCCAGAATCCGATCAGGCTTAAATTCATGCTGATATACATAAGTGATGGAATAAGTAAACCAATGGAGGAGAAAAAGACGAATCCTTACATAGGAATTCTACATGCAGAGACTCCCCACTCCAGGTGGTGAGTACGGGCTGAACTGAATGATTCGGTTCCAAAGAATAGAGGGGAAATTAGTCACTTTACAGTGAAGGAGCCTGGCAGACACCACCTTAACCACGTGACCAAGGTAAGAGCACCAGGGACCACTCACATTAGTATCATGTAACCTCTCATATGATGCAGTAAGAAAGACACTCTCTCAAACCCAAAATCCAGTGTAATCATGAGAAAAACACCAGACAGGCCCAAACTATGGAGGATTCTACAAGAAACGTGACCAATACTTTTCAAGACTGTCATAGTGGTGAAATAAAAAAAGATTGAGAAACTGTCACAGATTACGAAACGCTAAGGAAACATAATGACTAAATACACTGCTGGATCCTGGAACAGTAAAAGGACATTCGTGGAAAAGACCAAGTAGATTTGAATCATGTCTACAGTTTAGTTATGCACCAATGTTAATTTGTGTCCATGAGCTTAGGTAGGATGTTATCATTAGGGGAGACAGGGATAGTTACAAGGGAACACTCCGCAATATCTTGACAACTTGACTATTAATCTAAAATTATTTCCAGATGCAAAGTTTATTTTCAAAAAATGCAGAGGAAATGTTACAGATTTTTTAGATACTGAAAGAAATGTAATCAAATGCAACCCGTGGACCTGATTTAGATCCAAGGAACAAGTTCTGTTTGAGACGATCGGACTGAGTGCTGGATGTTAATAGGGAACTGTTGTTAATTTTGTTGGGTGTCATAATCATACCAGGGTTATGTGTTAAAACGCTCATCTTTTAGACAGAAAAACTAAAGTACTCACAGATGAAATGATATGATGTTTGCGTTCTGCTTTAAAAGCAGGTGGAGGGGAGGAGACAGATGAAACAAGATTAGCATAAAGCTAATTGTTGTGGAACCTGGGTGGAGAGTACGTGGACCGACCACGTTTTCTCTACCTTTGTTCTCATCTGAAAATTTCCATAAATAAGACACTACAAGAACAGAACAAAACCAAACACACTGTGGGCCAAAGCAAACAGGTATGCAGACAAGATAGGAAGGCTGCCAGTCTGAAGCCACTGGAGTAAACAGCAAATTCATCGAGAGATTCTATATTCACAAATGTTCTGGGTGTATGGCAAATTGAAGGTTCCTTTCTTTCTCCTCATTAATAAATATTGATGGCAGATCCGACGCCAATGGTTAAGTAAAAGCTGAGAGTAAAACAGAATTCCATCAAATACATTTCATTCAGAAAGAGAAAAGCCCTGGAAAGACTCTTCTGACTCACGGAGCCAAGTCTGAAATATCAGTGGGAGAGGACAGGGCTCCGCCATGGACGCTTCCCTCAGAAGTCTCAACGTTGTAGTAAAACCTGTGGGAAAACAGCATAGAGGTAGGGTACCTCGACTCCCGCGGCGGCCAAAACCCATCTCACGGATTCCATCCGGCCTCTTCCGTTTGGATAGTGGAGCTTGGGTTTCGTAGACATCGTGGCCTTTCAGGTTTTCTGCAAAACAAACGCAGCAGCTCCTCGCACGAGAACACAGAACAGCCTTAATTTCTCGTCTTTGACCGAGTGCCCAGGGGCTAAATGAATATTCAGGACTTGGGCACAGGAAATTGTTTTTTAGGTATTTTGGGGTTTTGGGGGAAGGGTTTTGTTTTTGTTTTTTAAACAGCGTTTTCCCTCACTCGACAAAAAACATACCACCATTTTAAAACCTTAAAAAAAAAAAAAAACCACACCACCACTTGGCTTTCATATCGTCTCTATTTCTGATTTCTTACTCTGGACCTTGGGAAGCTGGGGCCATTTGCTGTAAAGACATATGTAGCTGCATGTTACTTCACAGACTCCGAATATCCTATACTTTGACCTTGAAAAATCTGAGATTTCCTAAATTCGGCCTGAACAGGCCAGACGCCGAGGCCCGCGGAGTTATGTACACATCCACGCAACCTCCGCAAAAATCCACTTTCACAGGCAGCGAATTTGAGTTTCAGAGCATCCAGGTGGACAGGCCGCGGATTATCATTGTCTGCAAGGCAGGCCGGCAGTGATCATCGCGAGGTCCCGCAGGCCCCCGCCGCACCCGCGCCCCGCGGGGACGCGAGCCCCCAGCCCCGGGTGCGCCCAGGCCACCGCTCGGCCGCCGAGCCAGGCTCCACGTGGCCTGGCCCGGGAGACCATCCGAGCCTGCCTCCCACCCAGGGCTGCGGACTCCACAGAGCAGGTTAATAAAGATACTCAACACAGGGCCAAGCACGACCCCCACCCGCGTCTGCCCCGATGGAGGCGGGGGCGCAAAGGACCAGCTTGGGGGGAGACAGGAATAGGATGGACGCGAGGTGGCTATGGGATGGAGGGAAACTGAGAGGCTCAAAGCCGGGAGAAACAAGAGGGGAAGGGGTGGGTGGGGGTGGCAGGAAGAAGACAGACCTGAGTCCGCTCCGAGGGTCGGGAACCGCACAAAGCGCCCCGCGAGCGGTCTGCAGCTGGGGGACCCGCGGGCCACCAGAGGCGCTCTCGGTGGGCGAGGCTCCGGAGGATTTCACCAATAGAGACGGCAGTATTTAGCATGCCCCACCCATCTGCAAGGCATGCTGGATAATACGAAGACAACAGAAATTCAAGCCCGTTTTAACACCCAATTTTAACGATTTGAGGGGATTCAGTGACCTTTTAAGTGTTAGTTAGACTTGAACTTTAGTTTAAAATGCCTGTTAGAAATCCTGCACGAACAAGAATTCGACCTATGCTTAAAGTTTGAAACCTCCTTAGGTTTATATAGCGCATGCTCAGCAGCGTTTTCTCGGATGTGAGGGCGATCTGGCTGCGACATCTGTCACCCCATTGATCGCCAGGGTTGATTCGGCTGATCTGGCTGGCTAGGCGGGTGTCCCCTTCCTCCCTCACCGCTCCATGTGCGTCCCTCCCGAAGCTGCGCGCTCGGTCGAAGAGGACGACCATCCCCGATAGAGGAGGACCGTTCTTCTCGGTCAAGGGTATACGAGTAGCTGCGCTCCCCTGCTAGAACCTCCAAACAAGCTCTCAAGGTCCATTTGTAGGAGAACGTAGGGTAGTCAAGCTTCCAAGACTCCAGACACATCCAAATGAGGCGCTGCATGTGGCAGTCTGCCTTTCTTTTGACAATTATTTTTCTAATTTCTTCAAAAGCAAATGCAAATCAAATCATGATACAAAATTCGTGTATCATGAAAATTTTGAACGCTAGTTTTCGAAAGGTATTTTGAAAGGTATCATAGCTATGTAACACAAAAGTCCTATTAACAAGGTCCTACTGTATAGCACAGGAAACTATATTCAATATCTTGTTAACAGCCTATAGAAAGATGAAACCGGATATATGTGTACACATATACACGCATAACTGAATCATGCTGTACACCAGAAATTAACACAACATTGTAAATCGACTATACTTCAATGAAAAATATTAAGGAAATAAAAGTGCTGTTAACTCATTAAGCAATAGAACTTAATTTCTCTCATTTTGTGTTTGTACACATAACTTTTTTTCTCCTACCCTTCCTTCTTTCTTTCTTGACCCAGTGAATCCTCTTGAGCTTTTCTTTCATTTTGTATGCTTTAGACAAAACTGCTTGAAGCCGCAGCTGAACATAGCACCTTCCTGGGTGGGAAGAAGTGGGGGTGTTGGGGAGGAGGTGTCAGTAGGGCCAAAAAAGTAATTTGTCTGGTAAATAAGTTAACACTTAAAAATACATATGTATTAGAGAGTAGAATGAAAAATTCACATGAATTTTAAAATTAAAAACATATGTCTCCAAAAGGCCTTCAGAGCGATTTTGTTTCCAGAGGCAGCTTCTGCCGTTTCTCAGACCATAGATGTTGTTGACTATTGTTTTCACCCAGGAGGAGCTCTTGAGAGTATCTGGCTAGAGAAGCCTGTGTTGCTGACCAATTGCAGCAACTAACACAATCAGATCTTATTTTTGGTGAATTCCTCTGGCAGAAACGTGGAGAATCAGTTGGGGCCTTGCAGGGTGGAGAGAGGCCAATTAAATATTTGTGTGAATTAAAGCAGCATCGTAAGTCTGAAGATGGGTAAGAAAAGGTGAGATATTAAGGAGGTGGGAGGAAGAAATGAAGTCTAGAATGATGCCCCCTTCCGCAAACACACACACGCACTTCCTTTTCCACCCTCCTTGGGTTCCCCCCCCCCATAAACTTTATTGTCATCTAACGTACTATATTTTAATTTTGCTAACTGTCTGTAATTTTGACAGAATGTAAATTCCATGAGGTTAGGGATTTTCATATTTTTGGAAATATACTTCTTTGTATCCTGTTTCTAGAATAATGCTTAGTACGGAGAAGGCTTTCAGAGAATGCTTGTTGAAAGAATGAATGAAAGAATAAAAGAAAGAAAGAAAGAATGAATGAATACCTTGCTTTCTAGCTCCATAAAGTTTGGGGGAAATAATAATAAGTAGATTTGTCTTTCATTCCTATGAGCCATCCAACTGGAACTGTCCACTACGCCAGTGATGAGTTAGAAGAAAGGACTGAGGTGCGTTAAGCTGCAGCAAAAGGGTGAGCTTACCCAGACAGAGCATGTTAAGTAAGAAGGAAGCAGAGCAAGAACAACTGGGCATCCTGAGAGTCAGGAAAGTCACTTTCATATGCAAATAACAGTATATGTTCCATTTCATCTTTCTAAATCTAATTCTGACCTATCATAGAGATTCCTCAGTTTAACATGGGCAGGAAGCCACATTTTCCAAACCTGCTGAAGGTGATCGTTCTTTGCTAACCTTCTCCAACCCACCTTTCTATGAGAATTCACTTTCATCGAGCTAGATAGGACAGGCATTAGTATTCAGCTTTGTTGATAAGCCAAACATTTATCTCCATTTCCTTATTTGTAATTGGTTGAATCATATCATATTGGTTGATATTTTACTATTTTTTTAACCTACAAAAGTGGACCCTTTATACATCCAGCCTGATAAATGAAATAAATCCTGGCAATCTTGCTTACCTGAAGCAGAAACTAAGGCAGTGTCATATGACTCTGTCATTACGCAGGCTTGTGGAGAAATAAAAAGTCCTGTTATAATAATTCTGCCATTCCATGACAGGTATCCTTAGGTCATCCTGCTCCTTGGAAAACCCTGAAGCCATTCTGTTCTTGGAGACCCTTGGTGTTACTCTCAGTCTGGGACAGTCTTACAATACCTATCTACCTACCTGCCTGATATGTATGTTCAGAGGCCCTAGGACCTCATCTCAGCCTTTGATCCTTCCCCCACCCACTCAGCAGCAGGCAAAATGGCCTTAACAAAAATCAGGAGCTTTAACTCTCAGTGTAAGAGAAGCTCTTATAATTAAATGCCCCAGGAAGACGGAAACATACGGTTAAATACAGTCTTAGCTATGAATGACTACATCAGACCCTAGTCTAACAGCAGGATTTTTTTTTCAATTGAAGTATAGTCAGTTACAATGTGTCAGTTTCTGGTGTACAGCATCATGCCCCAGTCATGCATATATACACATGTATTTGTTTTCGTATTCTTTTTCATTAAAGGTTATTATAAGATACTGAATATAGTTTGTTGTGCTATACAGAAGAAATTTGTTTTTTATCTATAACAGCAAGTTTTGATAGCAGGAAGGCTGGCTGGAAGAGGCAAGGTGGGTATATATGCCAAGAATTTACACTGATGGGATGATTACACGGTCAGGTCGGGGTATTCTGATCGAGAAGGGCACATCTACGAATTCACCCATACAAGGTTGATTGGTAAACGTGTTCCCTCAAAATTCTTTCAAAGATTCAAAGAATGGTTGGGAAATGAATTTCCCGTGAAATCCTGTATGGAATTCATGAAGTTAGGAGCTTCTTTTGAAGGTTTATATTGTACCTGTCAGTATATGATGAAAACTAGAAAAATACCAGATGAATATTAATCATGATGAAATCAGCAACAAGAAATTGTTCTGACTTGCTTATTTTTAAAAAAATATTCTCAGTCCCTCAACTCGCTAAAAGCTAAATTTAAAAAACCTCCACATTGCAGGATAACTCTTGCTATGCTGGTCTGTCTGCTTCCAATTTCACTTCAATCACTGTATTAAGCGTTCAGGAGAAGTTACAAAATACCAAAATTCCAAATTAGGAAATAGTACCATTACCACTCGATGGAAGAACATAAAAATAAAAACCAAACACTCAAATCAATTTTTCTTAAACTGTAACTTTATTTGAAGCAGAATTTTCCTTAAGTAAAGTTAACGCTTTTAAACACCGTGGGACAAACTGTTCAAAAAAAGAGCGTTTTATTTCAGAAGGGGCTTGAGTACGTGGTTTCCCATCCTCCTATCTTTTCAATATGAGTATTTGCTTTATAAATAAATATATTCTTAGCTAGTCCCTTATAATCAAATCAGGTGACTAAATTGCTGTCAGATCTGAAATATCAGTGATCAAAAGACTGTTCAGGTTGTTTCAAACTCACATTAGCACAGTGTCTATGAGAAACTGATAATACAGATTCATGGGATATTTGCCCCCAGTTTGTCTTCTGTTGGTTCCCATGAGAAGGTCCTCACAATAAATTATACAAAGTACAGTACTTTGGTTGGAAATTGTAAACGTAATTCTAAAAATTAACCACATATATTAAACAAACAAGTTGCTACAGTATGCTTTAAATGATACAAAAAAATCAGTATGTCAGACATTTTCGTATAAACATATTGCTTTGGGTCACACACTGAGCTGAAATGTGCAGCCTGGGTCTTGTTCTCTCTTAAATGGCACAAAACAATGGCTTGATGCCACTTCATGAGAAAACACGGTGCCCGTGAACTTGAACAGCACCAGTAAATGCATCGATCTTTGATAACTCTGGAAGATGACAGAGCGTCATTTATTGGACATAGATAGTCCTTCAGACAAGAGATGTGTCTAAAAAAATTGCTTGAAAATCAGTTTTCTTCCTGCTAAAATCGTACATGAGCTGGGGGAGCGCTTAGTAATTAATGGCAGTTTATTGTAAAATGAACAGCGCTACCTAGAGTATCTTTTACGCTCAGGCAACTTGCCCTGCAGCCCGCACACGTACTCCTTGGCTCATACTCATTGTCACTGAACCTTTTCCAGAAAGCCTTCTGGTGAGAAATGAGGTACAGCGGGGGACAGGTGCAGATAAACTCATCATTCCTCTTGGTGCCCTGCGATACATTTTGTAATTCTATAGTAACCGAAAATATACATACCAGGTGCCATTTCATTTTCCACTTAACAGCTTGTAGACACAATTTATCCTTTACCCATTTCAGAGGGGAAAAAAAAAAAAGAGTACAGACTTTGCTAGCTCTTCAGAACAGACATTATTTTTTCAGCCTTCTTGTTTTCTCAATGGCAGGTCAGCTACTTGACTTTCAAATGACTGAATGTGTTTGGCTTCTCAAGGGAAGCTATTTGCTGATAAACAAAGGAAAGAGGAAAAAGAAGAAAAGTGAAATATTTTCTGAATCTGGATCCGACAAAAAATATTAGCAAAACAAGTTTATAATGTGTAATAGCCAGGTAACTAGGTTTTTCAATTGAAAAAAAAAAAAAAAGGACTTAACATAAACTAGGGCCAAGAATACAGTATTCACAACCCAGCGGCTTCTCTGGGGCCTATTTACAATTTAAAACCAGCTTTCCAGCGAGCTGGGTAAGGTTTCAGATTAACTTACTTTTTATACACAACACAGAAAGGGGATATAAATATTAACCTCACAGTAAAGGACTCATCTCTGAAAACACATTTTCTGTTGCTTTAGATAATGAGTTAAGAAGATAATACAGAAATAAATCCAGCTTCAAGTTGTGCTTACATGTACATATTTATTTCCTGAAGCTTTGCCGCCAGTTTGGTAACAGGAAAATATTCCATCTCAGATCCACACCCATCATGTGCTTTTCTTATGCCCCCAGGGATCATGGTACTTGGTCAAGTACATTCTGGAGCCAGACTCTCCAAAGCACACATTACTCACTGACTTTAGGTTAGGGCCCTTTGGGAACCGTGGTGATTTGTTCAAGCTGCAACGTGTTATTAATACAGCAATGCAAAAATTTACCAAGTTATTAGTTTGAACCATCTCAAAGTACCAATATGCATGTTAACCTATCGAAATGACAATGTCATTGGCTCAACTCCTGGAACCTAGAACCAAACGAGAGTGGCTGGAGCCCTGGGAAAAGGTGAGTCAATACGATCTGGAGACCACATTGCACTTACTGGCCGTGACCTTCCCTCTAGCCTTTCAGGAAACCGTGAGTGGAGGCGAGGGTGCCCCACAGAGACGGAGGAGAGTGGACCTTTTGTCTTTTTCTATCTCCAAACCAGCTTTGTCATTTTCTAAATTGCTGTAAACATTCCTCTCTGTGGAACCGCCTCTGCCCGACAAATGGAATTCTCACTGTCGAAAGAAACTACACCAGGGTTAAGAATTCGAATGTGGCATGTGACAGACAGCGACATCATGGTAACTGTGACTTCCCAGACCAGTGGGACCTCTGCCATCCATCTTTCCTGCTCCCCCGAATTGCCATAAAAATTTGACTAGAGGACTGGAGAACTGAGCTAGGTGCAAAATTCTATGGGTTCTGATCTTATAAAATCTGCTGCTGCTTTGAAACCTAGCTGCTTTCAGATCATGCACATTTGCAGGGATATACATTAAAGTGACTGCATTAACCTTTATGTTGAGAACATTTTGGCTTGAAAAGCTTCCCTTTTGTGGGTACTTATACCCTTGAACTTCAGAAACAGGGGAAAATAGAATGTGATGGCATAGCTTGGTTTCAGCTGGATTTTACTAACCATCAAAAAGGATGCTATGAAAATCTCAAAAAATGTTTACTTAGGGTTCTTTCATCTGGGGAGTAAAAAGAAAACAAAGTGAATCATGGAATAGTACTTTGAGAACAGCCCAGTGGTATCAAAAAGTCGAACCAATAACATGAAATTGAGAACAGCAGTCACTTTTCTAGTGCTGAGGTCAGTCCAAGAAGTACCGAATACGCCACATCGGAAATTTCACAGATATCTGCACACATCAAGGAAATAACCCTTTATCGTGTAGCCTTAAATTGCACCCCTGTTGCAATACTGCATCAATATTATTACGTTTTAAAAAATCTGTATAAAATATTACCTGGAACCCCAAAGGAAAATCAATTAATCTTTAAAAAGTTCATTACAAAGTTGACTGTATAAAATGCTAAAACATAATCCATATATACAAAATCCTGCCGTTTAAGAAAATAAGGGGACCCAGTTTTAGAATAAAATAACTTTGTACAAAAAAAGCTATTGCATTCAAATCAATATTAAAAAAAAACTTTAAAAAAGAATATTGAAATGTCTCAGTTCAAGAAGAACAACTATAAAGACTCGGCTTTTCCACCATCTGAAAGTCTTAAGGTGAAACACCACCAGCTGGCTGAGGGCTGGTGTCCCGTGGTCCCCTACGAAGGGCTGGGTGACGGTCATCGCCGAGGCGGGTACTTGGAAGCCCAGTCCGTCCGGCCGTGCACGGGCTGGGCGGCGGGAGGCCGGGGCAGCAATCCGGGAGTGCTTCTGGGCTGGGTGTGGAAAAAAGGTCGCCCGGCTTGAGGTCTCACAGCCTTCAGGGAAGAATAACCTGCAGTGAAAGAGAAAGTGGGTCTGATTTTTGTTTTTTAATTAAAAAAAATTTTTTTTCCCTAATGCAGGTACCAGGGATTGAACCCAAGCCCCCAGGCATGCTAAACGGGCCCTTTACCACGAACTATACCCCCACCCCCAAGGTGGGTCTGACTGATATGGATCCACGAAAACAGAGTGCAGATAAGAGCATCACGGTGACAAAGATGTTAGAAAAAGAGTTTCAAGAGGTGCCTCTTCCTCAGAGTCCTCTCTCCCAGCTAAGAACAACCTGATGGTATGGCAGTCAGGCCAGAAATACTGGGGTCATGCCTGACCCCTCTCTTTTTCTCAGATCCAACTTTGCAATTTGTTAGCAAATCCTCCTGCCTTCCAGATCTACCCAGTACCTGGCCCGGGGCAACTATGACCACTGGTCCAGACCCAGCTTTGGGTCTCCCTGCTGCCACCCCTGTTAACCCTGTCAGTCCAGTGACAACAGGGCTTGAGTGAGCCTGGAAGGCAGTTGGATCTCCTCCCTTCCCAGCTCATAACCCTTCAGGGGCTCCCACGTGGCTCAGAGTCAAGGATGACACACTTACAGTGGCTTGTGGAGTCTACGATCCCCCTCTGACCTCCTCTTCCTACTCCCCTCCCCTTGTTCACGCCACACCTGCACTCCACCTCCCTGCTGTTTCTTGTATCTCCCAGGCTCTTCCTGCCTGAGGCCCGGGCACTAAGAGCCCGCATTACACGGCTTGCTCACTCCCCTCCCACAGATCTTTACTTGCCGGCTCCTCTGCAGTGAGGCCGCCCTACCTGAAGGTGCTTGTGCACCCCTCTACTCCAGCCCCACACTCCCTACTTCCTTCCTGCTTTATTTTTCTCCTTAGCACTTTGGAGCATCTTATTTGCTTTACTTATTGTCTATAGAAGACAGGGGAGTTTGTCTCCTGCACTCGTGGACCCCAGGACTTCCAGGCCTGGCATAAAGCAGCTGTTCATGAATAATCCAAAATAGAACTCACCAGGGGAAGGGTCGGGAATAGGGGCCAAGTGGACCCTCTGCATCGCAGAACCGACTTCTTTTTTCAGAAAGGAAGGGATATAGTTTCCAGCCAATCCGCTAGAACTCGTTGAGCAGGAACCAACTGATTTGAGAAAGGAAAAGTTTGTTACAAGACGTGCACAGGACAGCAACAGGGTAAAGGACAGTGGAGCAGGACAGCACAGGATCAGGCTTTTACTTTTAGGGAGAAAAGAATTATAATGAAAACAGTGACTTCTGAGCACAGCATCCCACACCACACTGTCGGGAAGACTAGGGGACAGGGCGGGGGGTGCTGCCCCTGTGGTCTGTACCCATATGGAGCCTGGTGCGTTGGTTTGTTAAAAAAAAATGGGGGGAGGGATTTGGAATTTTCTTTCTCTTTGGAATAATAGATTTAACATGTTCCGGAATTTTCTTTTTTCCACTCCACAATATAGAATAGTTAGCTTTTCATATCAGTTTACACAAATTCTAGGCTATGGCTGAACCATAACTCACTTAACCATTCTCTTACTGATCAGCATACAGGTTAGGTTAATTATTTCGGTATTATAAGTAATTCTACAGGAAATATTCTTGTCCATATCAGAAAAACTAACCATTATTAAGCTATATTAAATACATCCACTTTTCATGTCATTTCCATCTTAAGAGTGTTTTTTTGGGGGGGAAGTTAGGTTTATTTATATATTTATTTAATTTATTTAATGGAAGTACTAGGGATTGAACCCAGGACCTCAAGCAGGCTAAGCACGTGCTCTACCACTGAGCTGTACCCTCCCCCCAACCCCTTAGGAGTGTTTTAAGGGCAGCACCTGTATGCACGCATCTTAGGATTCTAGGCAGTTAATGGAAAGCCTTACATACAGCAAGTAATCAACACACTGGATGGCTGAATTAATATCTATAATGAGTCTAATTATTAAGGCTTAAAGGTACACATGGAATAATGAAGAATCTTATACCAATCGAAGTTATATCTGTTAGGAAGAGTTTATGAGGAGCAGAGTTGCTCCATGTCTTCACAACACAGAACGTTCTTGGCAACTGCTTAATAAGGCAGAGTGAGAAAAACGGCCTGGACCTGGCGTGGGAGGCGTTGGGCTGGTCAGCTGGAGCACATTTTGCAATGTTGGTGAATAGACAGAGAAGAAAAATGGGAAGAGAACTGGAAGGAAATCACAACAGGAAAAAAACAGAGAGTCAAGAAACACAAGAAAAGACGCTCAGCCTCATTTGCCACCAGGACTTGCAGGTTTACGCCCCAGTTAGATGGCACTGCACACCCTCAGATTAGCACACGCTTGCAATCTTAGCTGTACCCAGAGGCACCAGGGATGCATCATGACTCCCACAGCCTGCTGGGCAGCAACGGGGCAACATCTGTGAAGTCGAAGGTGAGCACATGCTTTAACCTCACCAGCTTCCGTCACAGCCAGAGCCACCTCACTTGTGCACAACAATAGGGGACATCAATGTTCACTTCAGTGCTCTGACTGCAAAAACTGTCACCAACTCACACATTTGTCAAGAAGAGAAGGGCTGAATCAATTCTGTTCCAAGCATCTATCAACAGACAGATGGATAAGTTGTGATACATGTATATCTCACATTCCATTGCACACATAGGCATACAGTGGAATATTACTCAGCCATAAAAAAGAATGAAATCTTACCATTTGCAGCAACGTGGATGGACCTGAAGGGTATTATGCTTAGTGAAATAAGCCAGATAGAGAAAGACAAATACTATGTATCACTTACATGTGGAATCTAAACAAATACAACAAACTAGTGACTATAACAAAAAAGAAGCAGATATAGAGAATAAACTAGTGGTTATCGGTGGTGGGGGGGGTGCAAAACAGGAGTAGGGGAGTAAGCGGTTCAAACTATTAGCTATAAAATAAGCCAGAAGGATACATTGTACAACATGGGGAATATAGCCAATATTTTACAATAACTATAAACAGAGTATAATCTTTAAAAATTGTGAATCACTATACTGTACCCCTGTAACTTACAGTGTACAGCAACTATACTTCAATTTAAAAAATTATGTCCTAGTATAAATAAAATCACACATCGTATCATACACACATATACTGTATCTACCCTCTATACATAGTGTGACACATATTCTATGTATGTATAATTGCTACATACATAATGTAATCACTAAAATGAATGAAGTGGAGCAGGATTATATGCATATAAATCTGAAAACATGGAAAGCCATACTATGTATTTTTTTGGTATATATATATGTATTTAAAAGCATGGAAATAATAAACACCCAAATCAGGGAGCGTCCAGGGTCAGGGAGAGGAAGAGGAAGAGAGAAAGAGAGGGAAGGAAACACACACTGGGCTTCGTGTGTGTTTATAGAGTCTGACTTCATACGCTGGGTGGTAGGTACATGGATGTTGGTATATTCATTCTTTTTTGTATTTCTTAGAATAAATGAACACATGATGGACAAAGCAAGGGGAAGAGAAACCCAGATGTTTCCTTGGCACGCAGAAGGGGAGGCAGCCCACAGCGGGGGCTGCCCGTGCAGGGGGAGCAGGTGCACTGGGAACCAGGTCCGTCAGCCTGGAGGACTTCTGAAATTCATTCACCAAAAAAGAGTGGGGAGGGCCTTCCAAACCATCCACCTTCCAACTAGAAGGGGTTCTGATGCCCTGGGCTAAGTCAGAGCAAGGCAGACCCCATGGAGAGTGACTTCTGGAGGTCTCCCAACACGGAGCAGGGCCTCAGAAGTCAGGCTCGGTAAGGCTTTTTCCCTGGAGGCAGGGAAGACTTCACTCTCCTCCCCAGCTTCTCTTGAAGGCGGAGCCAGAGGGAGCTGGCTAGGTCCGCAGGGCCTGCTGCCAAGAGAGAGGGGCAAAGGCCTGGAAAAGGGGCCCAAGGGTTTCACACCAGGGAGGCCCTCGTGGTGACCCTGGTCTCTCTGTACCCACTCTGCCACATCCAATCTGCTTCTCGTCATTCAGGGGTTAATAACCAGGACTCACCTGAATTTATTTTGCTGATCACTGATACCGTCCCTGAAGATTTTCCAGACAAACCAGAACTGGACCATGGATTCGACGGAATAAAATCCTTGCCTGGATTTGGGAGTATGCCATTTCTTATATTTATTCCTGATTGGGAAGAAATGTTTTTAGGACGCAAAATTCATCGGGTAATCTTGCACCACAAGTCACAGATGAAATGAATGCAGAACCCAATTTGTGAAGGTTCCTCTGGCGGGGGAGGGGATAGCTCAGTGGTGTCACTCCTCCAGGCATAGCCCTTCAAGAACTTCCTGTTGCTCATGAATTAAAATGCAGATTTCTTACAAGACCCCAAAGACGCCTCATGCTTCACACCACATCACCATCTCCGACTGCGCTCGCTCGGGCCATGCTGGCCTCTCACGGGCCAAGCCCTTTCCTGCCTCCAGGGCCTTTGCACTGGCCGTCTCTTCTGCCCGGCGTGCTCCTTCTGAGGCTCTCTCCACCTGGAGTTCCTTCCCAGTCTCCAGGGCCTTCCCTCACCGCTCTGTCTAAAGCAGTGCCCCACCCCCTCCATTCCATCACCCTTAATGCCACTTGTCACCATCTGTAACTACTGTGTGTCCATTTACTGAGGCCTGTCTCCACCATTAGACAACTCAGGGGTGGCGATACTGCCCACAGGCTCCTGGCTAATGTCGCTGCATTGACTGTGATGTAAATAGAGGGCCCTGGCGCTGGGCAACCTAGTGGCCCCTCTAAGCTATTCTGTTCGCCCTATTCCCGGCGCCGAGACCGGAAGGTGCTCTTACTTACTGATGGAGTGACTCTGAACAGATGGCTGATGCTGTAAGTTTGAAATACGGAGAATTCGGAGAGAGACCTGGGCCCCCTCCAACTGCAGCGTTTACACCTAAGCCCTGGAGTCCAGCCACATGGGGTGATGAGGCTCCCACCTGGTTTCCTGAGAGCATACGGGGCTGACAGTTTTGGTGGAGAGACCCTGGGCCAGCTGCCTGGCTCTGACCGCTTCCTCCCTCCTCGGGGGCTGGACCCAATTTCCCCCACCAAATTTCTTATCTTCAGCAACTACACAGGACTGTGAAGCCTCGGCTTCAGCAAATATTTTGGAAGAGCAGCCCCAAGCACTTGCCGACTGAAAGAGAATCTCTGTGAACATGTGACTCCAGGGACAGGATTTCTTGCCAGTGATCAGAGCAAAGGCAGGAATCTCTCTTACCGGGCAGGTACCGGGAGTGCCTCAGGTAGTGCTGCTTGGCCGCAGACCGCAGGGTGGGTGTGTCGCGCCTGGGATAGGACGTCTGGGTGGGGGCGCTACTCCCAGCGCCCCCGGACTCGGAGGGCTTCAGGTCCAGAACGCTCTCAAATCTGGATGGAGAGAGGGCGGCTCCTGTCAGCACGAGCTGAGATGCTCATCACACGGAAAGACAGCTCACAATCCCCAGACGGCGGCCCGGCAGCCCGCGCTTGCCTGCAGAGAGCCTCCTCGCTCTGTCTCTTCTTGTTTTTCAGGTCAATCCTGGTGAACGAGGGACTAAAATCCGAGTCATCCAAGTCAGCCCAGTCATCGGAATCCTTTGTCGACCTGGAAACGAGACCCCACCTCCTCCTACTCTTTGGCTTGATCTCACCATTTTTGTGCTCCAGGCTGGTGAGAATTTTCTGTGTAGACAAAAAGGGGAGGGGGGAGCAATACTTGGCATGAAGGGAGCTCACCCACGAGTAACCCTCATTCTGAACTTTCTCGGTTATGAAAAGGAGGGTCCTGGGGCGTATCGCTCCCCAGTAGGTGCTGATTATCAGGAAGGGTGACCGTGGGAAACACCGTCCCATGCCTGTCTCTCTCTCATCCTGCACAGATTACAGCAGCTGTCATCCCGTGGAGACACTAAACTGTGAAACATAAGGACTTGAAAAAAGAGACTTATAGGTACTTCTTGCGCAACGAGGACAATGGCTGGATTCTCACTCAGGGCTCGTCTCTGACAGTGGGTGTGACTTACGCTGCCCTAAATAGAATATAAGAGAGTACAGCTAAGGTGTTGGTCACCTGCTCTTTTACAGAAAATGATGCAGATAATGCCTTCTTGCCTCCTCAGTTGCCCTGGAGACGATTTCACTACAGAATCAGCTATGGTGAGAAATTTCCAAACCCAGGTGGGCGAGGGTCGAGTGGACACAGTCTGGAGACACCACCCCAGAATCTCTGGCGCTCACTGAGTGAATATTGATCGACAGAAAAGGTTTTACTTTTGCATAAAGGTGGTAGAAAGTCATACCCTCAGACAGCATCACGGGGCTAATGGTAACCAGATTCCCTTCCCAGATGACTTTACTGAATGCAACACTCACTGTTTCCTTGTGAACAGCAAGAGAAGGAGCTGGACTCAATCAACAGCCTGGCACTAACAGCGTCAATTAGGGGGAGGGTACAGCTCAGTGGCAGAGCGCATGCTTAGCATGCGTGAGGTCCTGGGTTCAATCCCTGGTACCTCAGTTAAAAAAATTAATTAAAAAAAAATCTAACTACCTCCCCCCCTCACCAAAAATAAACAGCACCAATTGATGGCACTGATGGAAATAATGCTCTACAAACCGTGAGGCGCTGGATGATTTTCAGACTATCTTCACAAGCAGAGGGACCTTTGATTCCCACAAATAGCCCCACCTGGTGGGCAAGACAGGCATCGGGATGAGGGCATGGGGTCCACAAAGATGAATATTAACAGGGACTAGACATTTAGTAAGTTCTAGCTGGGTGCTGGGTACTGTTCTAAAATCTTTCAAGCCTGAACTCATTTAGTCCTCAAAAGAACTGTATCCGGCAGGTACTCTCATTCCCACCCCTGTTTCACTGATGTGGAAGCGAGGAACAGAGAGGCCAGGCACCCTGCACAGCGCCATCGTGCTGTGAAGCCACATAGCCGAGACGGGGACCCTGGTGCCCTGGCTGCAGCGTTCAACCCTTGGCTGCCCCCTACGAGCGGCACTGTAATTCACAGGCAGCGTTAGAACTTGACCTTTAACTCCAAAGCCAAAGCTCTTTGCACAATTCCACGAGATTGCAAAGACAGAGCTACTATAGTTAGCCGTGATCTGCTGAAAAAGAAACTATTTCATGCCATAGGTAGGCTCAGAAGAGGAGCAGGCCAGGCGCAAGGCTCCCTAGCAGCTCCTCCTGCTTACTGCCTGAGGATGCTTGGTGTGGAGGGGTGGCAAGTGCAGAGGGCTGGGCTTGTCCTCCGGAGGGTGGTCTGTCCTGGCAGCCTCGGCTTTGTAGGAGTACAGGAGATGCTGAGGGGGCTGGCTGGCTGGATGCTGTCTCGACGAAATCCGTGCGTGTGGCTTGGCTGGGGGCTGGGCGGGAGGGACCGGCTTTATGTGGGGCGGTGGGCCTGCCTTTTCCAGGATGTCCTTCTGTGGTTTTCCTGAATCCTGAAGGCTCTGTGTGGTGCTGCCCAGGGGGTGCCCAATCTGGAAGTAAGGATATCGAAGCGCCTGGAATGACACACAACGCTGCTTTAGGAGAAGAATTTGGCCAGAGAGGGTGACACCATTCAGGGTCACTGGTTGGATTTCATGTAGCCAGTTTACCATAGTTGCTTAGCCCAAACCAACTACAAAACCACATCCTGAATCTGTAACACCCCTTGTGATTTTCTTTCTAAAATAGTGTAATATGTGCGGACTGGTTGCAACACTAAAATTATTTGCATAAAGCAGCCAGGTTCGCTGCTATTCCCTTGGCTACTTCTGCAAAGATCCTGGCCTTGTGACTCATTTGCTATGTGTCTTAAATATAATATTTCACCATTCCAAGGCCATTTCTTCATTCCATAGAAAGGAAGAAAATAATATGAAATGGAGAGAACCAAATACAATGATCCAGGAGGACTCTGAAGAATCAAATATAAAATAAGCAGGTACAGATGATAAACAACAAGGATTTACTGTAGAGCACAGGGAACTATGTTCAGTGTCTTGTAATAACCTATAATGGAAAAGAATTGGAAAAAATATGTAAAACTGAATCACTTTGCTGCTCATCTGAAACTAACACAGTACTGTAAATCAACTATAGTTCAATAAAGAATAAAATAAAATTAGCAGGCATAGCTGCTTTAACAGCAGAAATGCCAAGAGGGTAATGTATGCTATAGTTAAACTTTGCCTATCAAGATAACCTAGTTTTCTGGATAGTCGATAGATAAATCTGAAAGTGCTGGGGTTTGCAATTCTTTCTGAAATATTCCTAGTCTTTTTAAGTGGAAGTCACTGAACATAACAGAACCGTCCTTAATGACTCTGGGACATAGCTATAAACATCTGTGATAATGATATTTTCGTAGAGGTTTTGGACCCTGGCATCTAACTTGGGAAGTCTTCTCTGTCCTCCCAGGTATTTTTGCAAAGTATCAACTGAATTGGGGGTACTTTTGTTTTTTAGCTTTTCTGATCCTATTCTTAAAAGTACACATTCCTCCCTTGGTTCCTCCTTACAGAATCTTTTTCTTTTACTCTCTAATGTGTATCTTTTAAAAAACTGGGTTTATCAGAATGCTTCCCTCCTGCCCTGAAAACATGTGTGAATTTCATCACCAGAAGCACATTTCTGAGCGCTTTCCAAGCTTCTTGAGCCATCTGGAGTCTTCTGGGACCAAAGCAGGGTTCCTTCTTCCTTGAGCCAGTGGAAAGCTGCTTTTCTCCCATTCCTTAATCCCCTCAACCGTCATCTCTCGGCTCTCACAAATTCCAGCACCACATCGGCACTGTCTTTCAGCATCTTCGTCACATTTGCTTAGCTTAATTGTTGACTCTGCTTAGAACTGGTCACCTTTTTGATTCTCTGAGCAACGGGACTGTCACTGAAGCAAGCTGAGAAGGGACTGGATACAACTAACACAAAAAGAGGTCTGGGAGTGGTTGAAGCCCACAGCACTATACGCCTCTTTTGGGTTCACTTTATAATCTAAGTCACAGTGGCTTGTGGGGGGCGGTTGGGAAAACAGGAGGCAGGGAATTGGAAGGTGTGCCATCCACATGTAGGAACGGCAGTTGGATACCTACCTGTACTAGTTCCTGGCGGAGTGATTAAGGCAAATTGCTCACACTTTCTGAGAGGCAGTGTTTGCATTTAGAGAATGAAAACAGTAACACCTATCTCATGGAGCCTTCACGGGGTTAAAATCACATGAAAACTAAAGCATCTGTAAACTGTAAAGTGCGGAAACACGTTTATTGCAGTTATTCTATCCTAGCTCTCTCTTTGTCATCTGTAAAATGAGGGATTTGGATCTTACAAGATATTTGCAAACTCTCTTTCAGCAACCAGTACTGCCTTATAAACAAACTGCTATGTAATCTTAACTCAGAGAGAATATATTTTGAAAATGTTCTCCAAAGGTAGGTGGATATAATCTGTTTATTTTCATTTCCTCGCATATGGTGATACATCACGTGAATTGTAGCGCTATTTTCCAAGCAACTGTATTGTTTAAATCTTAAGAGAGCTTCAAACCGTTTTAAGTTCTTCTATAGTTTTTAAAGAACATTACAGAAGAGAAGGGTGTAGCTCAGTGGTAGAGTGTGTGCTTAGCATGCAGAAGGTCCTGGGTTCAATCCCCAGTGCCTCCATTAATAAACACATCAATCTAATTACCTTCCCCCCAACCATCACCAAAAAAAGGACCTTACGTAGTTCACCACTAGTGGTATTCAGTCCTATTTTTCACTCGTAATACCAAGTGAAATACTTCCCTTGAGATCTATAGGAATTATTCACCGTTAGACATGAACTTCACAAGAAACGCATCAGGAAAAAATGGAGGGAAACCTGGCTAGCTGTCGGCCGTTTCTTGGGATCCCACTGAAGCATGTCTCTCAGGAGCTGAACTGCTTCGCTGCTGGCATTTGGAATCAGGGTCTTCAAGTTATTGGGGACACACTGGGGCCAGCGGAAGTTCATAGCAGTTGAAAGTTGATAGCCTTCAGGCCAGTCCGTCTGAAAGAAGGAAAAGGTGGGAAACCTTACTCAGCCAGTCGCTGTGATAGGACTTGATATCCTGGCCTGTGTGTGTATAACAGAAAGGTGACCTGTCATCACCACAGCCACCTTCAGGATGGTGGCGCTCTGGGTGCTGAAACACGGAGGATGCTAATGGAGAGACACAAAGGACAGGAAGGCTGGGGATAGTGGGAAAGACTCTGGATTTACCACTAACTCGCTTTTAACTTTCACACAAGACGGTTCAGCTCTTGAGATTTGAAGGCTGAACCAAATTAGCATTTTCCCCATTGCATTCCACGAGCCAGAGGTTTTAGAAACTGTAATGAGGTATCTGGGGAGCGAGGAATACAGCAAAACATCTTGTTCTTGGTCAGATTAATTTGAGAAATCCTACATATTACTAGATCCCCATCTTGATGATTCAGAGTCTACATGCTGAGAAACCCAGCAGTCAAGACAGCTGCTTCATCTCAAGCCCTCCTCTTTTCCATGCATCAGAACTACAGGACACAGCACTGGAATGAAGGACAGAAGATGCAGCACAAGCAGTCCTCAAGGCCCCTTTTAGTTCCAACTACTCTTTTACAAGACACATTCCGATGTCATCGCTTTTTTTTTTTAAAGGGAAGTGTCAGAAGGTATAGCTGCCTTAGTCCTGTCAGGCATCTGAAAAGTAATCCAATATCAATCCTGCCCTTAAAGATACGACTGTCCAAAGGAGAAGATAAGACACTTATTTAAAAAACACAATAATAAGAATAAAAAGTGAAGGGAGGGTATAGCTCAGTGATAGACTGCATGCTTAGCACGCATGAGGTCCTGGGCTCAATCCCCAGTACTGCCATTAAAATTTAACAAAATTTTTTAAAAACCTAATTAACTACCCCCCAAAACAAACAAACAAACAAAAAGTAGTAGGAGTCACAAAAGAGGTAGAGACACAGTTATCCAAAGGTAGGAGAGATTCCAGCAGGAGAGTCTGGAAATCTTATAGAGGTGGCATTAATGATTCTTTCAAATAATTAAAAAAAAATTTTTTTTGAGAGTCTGGTTTGTATCAGCAATAGTGCTAGGACCTGGAAAATAAATGCACAGTAACAGAAGGCAAATGCTTTCCCTGAGTGAGCGGACGGTCCGGGAACAGATAGGCACACAGATGATACATAAGTAACACAGAGCACAGCTGCAGACGGAGAGACCAGAGGAACAGGGAGGAGGAGGATGCCGAGGGTCTTGGAAGAAGACGGGGGAGATGCCAGGGCACCGAGGGGGGTGCAGGCACCGAGTGGGGGGTGAGGAACGAGAGTTAGGGGGCGGGCCGGGGGGAGGCAGAGAATATTTTTAGAGGGGGGGACAGCTCCAGAGCTGTTCTTTAGAGGGATAAATCTGGCCGCAGACTGGAAGAAAAGCTGGAGGGAAAAGACTTGAAGGCAGAAAGGCACCAGCGGGGCGATCACAGCGGCAGTCAGAGATACTGGGCGGAGATGGTCCACTGGATCCACGAGCCTTCAAAGGAGGCTGGTTGCGGGGTAAATCATGGGCGGTCTGGGTCAGATGTGCTGAGTCTGAGGTGGTGGCGAGGGGGCCAGGGGAAAATCCCGGAGACGGGTGTAAATTTGTGAACGGAGTTATGAAGAAGGGTCGCACTTAGGAGGCTTCTGCCTGGGTAAGAGTCATAGGCACGAGAACAGAGATGCTCTGCCAGGGGGGTGAGGGGACGTGGAGAGAAAAGCAGGGGGAGCCCGGACCCCTGGAAGTCTTCCACCGCAGAGGAGAAGGGGCGGAGGCGGAGGGTTACCCGGGACGAGGAAGGTCCCAGAACGAGCCGTGCTGCCCGGGCTGGGGCACGGGGACCACGGGAAGCTGCCGCGGCGGCCCACAGGCCCTCGTCCCACGTCATTACCTTTTTCGGCGTCCCCAGCACTTGGCAGATTTTGAAGATCGTGTCGATCTCACTGGCCCCGGGGAAGAGCGGCCGGAGGGTGTACACCTCTGCCATGATGCAGCCCACCGCCCAGATGTCGATGGGGGAGCTGTAGTTGGTGGACCTCAGGAGCACCTCCGGGGCCCTGTACCTGGGGCGCAAAGGAGAGACGTGCTAGTGCCAGGGACGCCGCCCAGAGGCAAACTAAATACAGTCAACCCTCCGGGCGAGGGTTTCTGTATTTCCGTCTTCTGCCTAGTTCAGGGCGGTGCAGGGATAAAGCCCTGCCTCTCTGCTTCCCGGGGTTTTCTGTCGAGCATTTCTCCACCGGCCTCTTCTCTACAGCACCTTGGAGAAACACAGGCAGTGAGCGAGGGCAGGAAGAGAGACAGCGAGAGAGGAGGGAAAGGGAGCGAGAGAGAACCAGAACTGGTCCTCTGTAGGCTCTTCTTGGTCATGGCCAACCGCTCAGATCAGACTCGTGGGGTCTGAACATTTTAACAGCATCAGTTCGCAGGTTTTCAGACAAGGTGTTTGGACCATCTTTTACACGACTCTTTTAGCAAAGGTCTTCTGGAAGCTCTAAATATGTAATATTATTTAGATTATGGAAATGTGCAATGCACTTCCTTTTAAAATGATTTACAACACAAACTTTGATGTGTTTATTTATTATTAATTTAATTTTTTAAATGGAGGTACTGGGGATTGAGCCCAGGACCTTGTGCATGCTAAGCATGTGCTCCACCACTGAGCTATACCCTCCAGATTTTTGTTGTTTCTTTTGGAGTGGAGGGAGTTTAGGTTGGTTGGTTGGTTGGTTTTTTTATGGAGGTACTAGGGATTGAACTGGGGACCTTATGCATGCTAGGCATGCTTTCTGCCACTGGGCTGTACCCTCAACCCCAGGCCCTCTTGCGTGCTAAGCCTGCACTCCACCTCTGAGCTACACACACTCCAACACAAGCTTTTAAAGCCTGTATGGGGGTGGGGAATAGCTCGGTGGTCGAGCCAGAGGCTTAGCACGCATGAGGTCCTGGGTTCAATCCCCAGTACCTCCATTAAAAAACAAAACAAAACAAAACTAATTACCCCCTCCCCACAAGAAAATAAATAAAACATCAAATTCTTTTAAAAATTAAAAAAATCAAAATATAATTAGGAAAAAAAGCTTGTACAATGCCACCATCCCTGCATATATGTTTCAAACTGTGCTCTTTCTCATAGTGAAAACTTAGTATTTCTGACATTGATATTACCCTCAGTATAACTGTATGGTCTTTAAAAATAAGAAATGCAAATATTAATACTATTCTTAATACTATGATATTTTAAAATTTTTTATTGAAGTGTAGTTGATTTACAATGTTAGTTTCAGGTATACAGCAGTGATTGAGTTATACATATACGTACATATATATTTTCTTTTCAGGTTCTTTTCCTATAATGGTATGTTTTTAAAGAAGTGCAATTAAATAATTTTGAGGAGGATGGGACTCACCATCTGGTAGACACATAGTCTGTGTATGGAGGTCTTGAGCGGATTTCTCGGGCCAATCCAAAGTCTGCGATTTTCACAAGCTCGGGTCCCATACAGAGGAGGTTCTCCGGCTTTAAGTCCCGATGGAAGAAGCCTGTGGAGGTAGGGGAGAAGGAATCCAGAGGTGAGATCGCGTCTGCATTACTCTTTGCAGCTGTAGTGCGTGACAGCAGTGATCTGCAAAGTAGTCTGGTGTGACACTGAAGCCTCCGAAGATGTCAGCTGTTCCTCCGCAACCTCTGTGCTGAAGTGCTCAAGTCTACACCTGCTCCAGACTCACGTCTCTGATGGGATGGCAGCTGATGTCACTGTCACCCCCACGTCGACCTGTCCCAAACCCCTCTTCTCCTCTCCCAAATCATCTCCTCTTCTTGCAGCTTTGTACTTCCACAGAGGAAGTGTGCACCCACGAAATGAGAGCAAAGATTCTGGTTCCCCATATATCCCACCAAGCAGCTTTCCTTCCTATGGATCATACTTCAGGCCCAAAATAAACTGCCAGATGGAAAATGGCAAGGAAAAAGGTTTAACTCCAAACAGAATCTTTTTTTGTTTAAATGGAGGTACTGGGGATTGAACCCATGGACTCATGCATGCTAAGCGTGCACTCCACTACTGAGTTACACCCTCCCCTGCAAACAGACACTTAAAAACGACTGATGAAAACTGTATTTGTCAGTTGACATAGGTCGTCTGTAATGCTGTATAAGCCTTTATAACTGGGAAGCATTTGTGACTCTGTCTTTAGCATATCCAGTCCTCTGTTCTTTTTATCACCAAATAATAGCAATAATTATGATCATCAGCCATATACCCAAGAGTTCTGTTCCTTGGCAATGAAAAGACCCTCTTGTCATGTCCACTTACTTTTCATCTCCATTTTAACAAAGCATCACTATTTCATTGCTATGAGAGGCAATGCTGCCTCGTGGTAAAGCTGGCAGACCAAGAAGGTTGCCTGATTTCAAATCCCAATTCTGTTCATTGGCTGGCAAATCACTTAACCTCTCTGTGCTTTCCTCATCTGTAAAACAGGGGAATAACAGCATCTACCTCGTGGGGCTGTTTTGCAGGTTTCAGTGTGTTAATATTTGTAGAGCTCTGAGTGCAGGACGTGGGACAACGGCGCCTTGCAAGAGCTTGTTGTGAGCAATGCAAATCCTCTCATTTTATCTCCCTGACAACCTGCTTGGGGCAGGGAGCAGGGAGGGGCAGACAGACAGGGTTCCATTTTTTGCAGATAAGAACTAAGGCTTACAAGGCTGGTGACATGTCCCACCACCTGTGGGAGGGGGCGCTAGGTTCCGATCTGATTCCTTGCTGGGTACGTGTGCAGGGCTTGTCGCAGTGAACCCACTTCTTCCCATGCGCTTGGGATTCCCAGTGGAAACCCTCATCACTGGGTCATTCAGCAGTCATGCAACAGCCCCGTGCTGCTGACACAGAATCTTCCTGTTCGAAACTGTTTGGCTTTCAGAATACAGGAACAGACCTTCAATTCAATTCCAGGGTCCCCCATGCCCGTGGAATCAGAGGGATTTCCTCTTTCATCCTGGCAGAAAATGTGTTGTGCTTGCTTTTTTATTACCAACCCCTGGGCAAGAAAAACCTCAAACCACAGAGAAGGCTTTCTCCCCTCCACCACATCCTGTTCATGATGAATCTGATACGAATGTATGGAAATAACCAGAGACCACTTCAACATGGTAAGTTTCTGTAGCCCACCTTCCTGCTAGGGAAGGTATGGTTTCACAGACATCACTGAACTTGAGCCTACGGAGCTTTTTATCAAGGCCATGAGGACAGCCACACAGAAAGGCCAAGGGCTGACTCAAGGTCAGGCACGGCAAGACAGTGGTGAAACAGCCACATCTCGGGGCAAAACACTGTCCTCCGAGCCACCGAAGGCATTTCAGACATCCTGCATGGAGATCTGTTAGGGCAGGGCAAGGATGAAACCCGGGTTGCGTCCATTATTTAATTCCTGCAATGTACTCATGTGTGGGCCTTGCTCAGTCTGCACCAAGTGGAGCTGTGTTTTCACTCCCTGGGGGGAAAGGAGTCACTGACATGAACTACGGCCATAGCAACAACCCGCAGCGCTGCTCTGCCCTCCCAGAGGATTCCACTCCCAGGGACTCGAGGTACCTTGGCACGGCAAGAACCAGCTAACAGGGAAGAGCCTGAAGCTCACAAGACGAAGCTGTGATGCGCTTTCGATGATTTTTTTTTTCCGTTACTGGAGGAAAGGGACCCTACAAAGCTCCAGAGTTAAGTCAACACTGTCTAAAACCATGCAAGACTTTTCAAAAATCATTTATCAATGAAAAGGAGGTAGGACCTGCCCAATGAACACCCACCCCCACCTCCAATTACTGTCACCACTTTCTTCATCTCTTGTTCTCTGTTCTCTTTAAGAGAGAGGTTTTTCTAGTGAAGCGCAGCAAAGGGGCACAGATATCTGAGCTAATCTCCGCTCTGCCACGCTCATGCCGTGGGGCCTCGGGCGGGTGTTTAAACCTCTCTGAACCTCAGTCTCCTCTTCTTTGAAAGGAATAGATGCCATCTACCCTCCCCACTCAGGAAGTTGGCAAGGAAATAAATAAGGTAACAATTGAAACGTTATCAAGCTCAGACTAGAACTGGCACTTAGCTGCGGGGAGGACGTCAGCAAGAATCTCTGCGCAAAGCATGGTTATGGGGTCGTAAGGGCAAAGCAGGTCTGACCTTGTCCGGAAACGGTGCCTTCCCCGTGCCCTTTCCACACACCATCTGAGTGTGTAAGGCGTGCAAGGGAGACTGACAGTGCAGAGCTCCAAAGAGCTGTTTTGACACAGTAATTTATGGGTGCTCAATTACTAGACACAAACGTGTATTGTGTGGGCATACTCATGTGTATTTGTGGGTGTTGTGGGGAGTGTATGCGTAGGTACATGTGCACATGCAAGGTTGTGTGTGTGTGTGTTCATTTGATGGGTTTAGGCAGAGACCTGGATCAAAGGCTACAAGTTCTTTCCAGCAACAAATATTTCAGTCTCATGAAAAGCAACACAAAGAGAAAGAAAAGTCAACGCATGTTAACTTTCTCATAGGTCCACCGCTCCGTTTCCAGTACTGACCGAGGAGCCCGAGTCACTGAGACACTGACTGGTCCCTATTTGAAAACGTCTGGTTGGCCATTCTCTTTGGAGAATCCCTCTGATTCCTCACCATTTCTTCTTCCTGACCTCTCAGATCTAGTAAGTGATCTGTCTCCTCCCATTTGTCCCTAAGGCACCAAATCAGCAGTTTTCAGCATTTTGCAAACTCATACCATCCCTTGGGAATTCTTGTGACTAGAGGCAAAAGTGCTCCTTCCACCTGCGTCGGTGGAATCAGAGATACCTTTTACTGAAAACTTTTTAAGAGAATTGGTTCATGGTCTTACACATGACCTGCCAATTATTCAGAGCGTGCTCGAGGCTGCCAGTGTACAGCCAGCCTCTGTCTGTTGGTGTTTCAGTTAGTCTCTAAGTGCGAGGGGCTGCTTAGGGGTCACAGAGCCAGCTGGGAAGGGTCCCAGACATCCCACCCACTGGCTGCAGCACAATGTCTTCTCCCCTCACTGCCAGGTTGTGTCAAATCTGAACGACTGTATCGTCAAAGGGCTTCCTCCCAGTCTCCTTACTGGATAATGAGACTCACCTGTTGGCGCAGTATTTGCAGCAGCCACGGTACCTTAGACTGGGAGCGAACGGATTTCTCCCCATGCAAGACTGGCCGCCTTGCCCATCTGTCTGTCTGTCAAAGCAACCTCAAATGGCCTCCTGAGGGGGACCCCTGCCTCCACCAGTGGACCTGTCCATTCCCAGGCTCTGCGTTTATGAGAAAGTATCGATCCAACCCCAGCTGGGTCGGCATCCAGTTAGCAACAAAGACTAGCAATACCGCAGGACTTGCTGGAAATAGAACCTCAAAGGCATCGCTACTCAGTACCGTTCAAAAGCGCAGTCAAGAGGACTTCCTGAAGGGTATGTGACTGTTCATTCCTCTGGGTGCTCTAAATCCGTCCTTGGACTCACCAGACCATCCCTGCAGTGAATCATTCTGGGCCCCAGGAGGACCATTTTCTCAGATCAGGTGATGTAACTGGCCTACGTTGAGAGAGATGACCTGAAACTAGCCCATGTAACCTGTCACCTGTGTTCACCTTGAAGCCACGTTATGTAAGGGTCCACAAGAGAAACCTCTCTGGCATTAGCACCAAGAGCAGTTCCACTTTTCTTGGGCAGTTGAACTGCTTTTACTTCAGAGAAACTATGGAGATTGTAAATGGTCGTGTTTCACATTCTGCATTGTCTGACGGCAAACTCAGATTCAAATTTTCTACTTAAAAAAATTTGCTGATGTGTCTTTTGTGGATCAACCTCACTCCTGGCTATAGCCATGCCTTGTTTTGCCTTTTTTTGTGCTTATTTTAAATTCATTTTGTTTTCTGGTGTTGCATAAATCTTGTTAGACAGCTTTGCACCTTTCGAACAAGCTGTAATTGAAATACATTAGGAAAACGGGAAGCCACAGCAAAGCAATGTTAGTTAGTGGATTAAATATCACATGCGAAGCTTTTCTGAATTCTAATTTTAGGTTTCTCATTCACACACCAGTTAAGGGTCAGGAATAATTCTTGGATTTAGAACTAACAAGCTTAACGTTAGTGCCTAAAGAATAGGAACATGTGGACGTGATTGAAAAAAAAGAGAGAGAAATTCAGAACAAGCTACATAAAATAACATACTCCAAAATCCCCTGTCAGTCTCGCAACTGGTCAATTTCCGGGAGTCAATAACAAAAGGCACTGACAATTCCTGCATCTGCTACCTGGTGACATTTCGCTGCTATTCAAAAGCACAATACTCCAATCCACCTACCGTGTTTGTGAATAAATGCAAGTCCTTGCAATATCTGATACATGATATTTCTTATAGCGGACTCAGGAAACAACTTATTTCTGTGTGGGGCAGAGGAAAAAAAAGTCATAAATCGAGATTTACATATGAAAACAAATCCCTTGTTTTCATGTTCTTTTCGATATATATATTCAGAATTTAAGAAAACATTGGCCCCCATGCTAATTTGACCAGACCCTTTAATGATAAGGAACAAAGGAAAACAACCATTGAGCCATACGGGAGGGTGGATCTTATAAATACCAAATATATTCAGTTATGTCACAAAGAAGAAAAGACTAAACATTTAATAACAAACCAAAAAAAAAAAATTCCCTCTAGTACATCATATAAAAAATCTTCTCTCTCCATAATATAAATTAAAACTTTAAAAAAAATCTGACGGGGAAAATTTGGGGTCTTTTAGAGGTCTCATGAGATGCAGTGGGTACCTTTTCCCCACCGCTGGGCAAACCACAGCTTCACTGCTGTCACTGACAGTGAAAATGGTATCTGTTCACTGAACTCGCTCAGAGGGATGCTGTGAACGACATTCATTTACCAACCAAAAAGGGGCCCGGACAGTTCGACATGGTTCACTTTTAAAGTTAAAAATTACATGGTAGGAAAGTTCTTTATTAGTTTGTCTGTCTTCCCAGCATGCAAACTCTGAGCACCGCAGCAAGAAAGGCCCTGCAAGGGACTTGATGTTTCCAGTGAATGTCTCAGTAGGAATGAAGCTGCTACACCCCTCACTCGTGGTTGCCCCGCCCATACGTCCTGTGGGAAAGAGGGCCGCAGAGCATCTGTTAAACCCCGAGCCTGCTTAGGTGAGCAACCCACTGAGACCTGTAAAACGGCCACACTGACCACGCCGCTACCACCAGGCAGGAACGCGGGTGGGGCCCCGCATCTTCTGGGCACCTTTAAACAGCAAAACCCAAGCAGCACGCCCGCGATGAACAAAAGCAGAAAGAAAACCTATCCCCTCTGAAACAGCTTATTTCTAAGCTCCTGAAGACCAAACCGTACCTTTCTTTAATGAGCTGGTAAAGATTTTCCTTCATGTACTCAAAGATGAAATAAAGATGATCGTTTTCCCTGATAACTTCTTTTAATTTGACTACATTGGCGTGGTTGAGCTTCTTTAAAGACTGAAAAGGAAGGAGCAAAACACAAAAAATTAGAGAAAGTCTGTGGCTGAAAAAAGAAGCAATCCCACATACATTTGGGAAGAAATACCGAATTCTGGAACCACCGAATGCCACAATTAGTTTTTATTGACAATTTCATAAATGGTATTTCTCTGAAGTTGGTAGTGACTTTACATAGAAAAATGATTGCGATTCACTGATGAGAAGGTAAGGATGTGACCGTGACTGGAACTTCCGGCTACCCCCAGCACCAGGCAACGGGACAGGGCTATCTGAGGTGCACCCACTCCAGGTGACGGCATTCACGCCATGGACGTGGCCAGAGGGGGCTCCGCTGACGTTTGATGGAGCCGGCATTGGAGAGGTGGAGAGGCAGCTGCTGGGAACTGAGGCCACCAGCCAGCCGACGGCAGACGCTCAGAACAGGAAAAAACAAACACACACAATGTCTAAACATGAAAGTGTTCACAAGCGTCCAAATCTGGCAGGACGCTCAGTAACAACACACCCGAGGGATCAGAGCTGGGGCGTGTGTAATACGGCCGAGTTACTTCAAGCAGCTGGGAGCACGGAGGACACACGGTCAGTGAATGGGAACTGAGTAAGACTCTTCTGGAACCTCCTCCCAGAAAGACAAGTTTTTGCCAACTGCTTCTCTGGCAGGAAATTCTCAGCTGTTTTGGCCAATGGGCCAGATCCTTCCAGAATGACCCAGCCGGGCTGATGACTTCTTCCAGCTGGTTGGATTTCTGCTTCTCCATGAGTAGCAAACATTGCCTAACATGTAAGCATTCACCAGATTCTCATGGACCGCAGCCGTTTTTTCTCTCTGCTTGCCTAAAACGCACCCTAAGTGATGGCTGAGGCGTGCAGTGGACGAGCAGCAGGATGAACAGGGAAGATTCACTCAGAGGAAAGTGTAAGTCAGCTTTAAAACTTTTCAAGAAGAGAATTCTACAGCTTAATCTCAAACAAACAAACCCAAGCAACTCAATCAAAAAATGGGCATAAGACCTAAACAGACATTTCTCCAAAGAAGACATCCAGGTGGCCAACAGGCGCATGAAAAGATGCTCAATATCAGTAGTTATTAGAGAAATGCAAATCAAAACTACAATGAGGTATCACATCACACCGGTCAGAACAGCCATCATCAAAAAGTCTACAGATAATAAATGCTGGAGAGTGTGTGGAGAAAAGGGACCCTGCCACACTGCTGGTGGGAATGTAAATTGGTGCAGCCACTACGGAGAACAGTATGGAGAGTCCTTAAAAAACTAAGAATAGACTTACCATATAATCCAGCAATCCCACTTCTGGGCATACATCTGAAGTAACTTCTAATTTGAAAAGATACATGCACCCCAGTATTCACAGCAGCACTATATACAATAGCCAAGATATGGAAGTAACCACTGAAAGATGACTGGGCAAAGAAGACGTGTTACAATTATACAATGGAATACTACTCAGCCATAAGAAAAAATGAAATAATGCCATTTGCAGTAACAGGGATGGACCTACAGATGATCTGCCTTCTTGCTTCTGAGTGAGGCTGATGGGCAAATTAAAGTCTGTATCAGTTTCACATAAAAGGAATTAATGATAAAAGAATTTTGTGGCGGACTTTATGTGACACAGTCTGGAGAGGTCTATTTCTGGAAAGAAGGCATCTTGGTCTGGCTTGGGAAAGGCTTCCAAGGACAGGCAGAGGCAGGACAGTCATATCAGAGCAGAGGAGCAGAAGCAAATTACACACGGCTCGGCGGTGCACCCGCGGACCGTCTACTGGGGCAAACAGTCTGGCTGGGAAGAGAGGACACGGAGACAAAATACACGGAACAGAAGAACAGGATCGCAAGAAGAGCCAAGGGAGAGATGAGACACAGAACGTCAGAGATGTTTCAAGGAGTAGTCGCCAGACTCTCAGTGGTCGGTGAGAGCTGTGTTGACCTCAAGCAAATTGCTGAGTCTCTGGACCTCAGCTGTTCCCACCAGGAAACTCAAGGCACCATGACATTCCTCACCAGGTGGTTGTGGGGATGGGATAAGATGGAGCAGATAGAGGTGCGCCAGGCCCATCACAGCTGCGCAGTAAATGGTGGGTGGCGTGTGAACAGCTGAGCGCTGGGGACACGAGATGTGTGGGAGGGGTCACAGCGGCCACGGCCACGAGCTGTGGTTTCTGGGTGAATGGTAATCAACAGAGGAGGGAGAAAATAGGGGCGCTGGGGTGGGGGGCACTTGTGCTTCAGGCACTGATGTCCACTAAGCAGCTGGCTACAGGGGGCCTGAAGCCGGGGTCGGCAAGCCCCTCCATCAGGGGACAGAGAGTAAATATTTTAGGCTTTCCAGGTCTGATGGTCCCTGACACTCCACTTTCCCAGTGTAGCGTGACATCAGACACAGATCATATGAAAACAAACGGGACAGGGCTGCATTCCAGCCAAATTCTTTTACAAAAACTGGCACCGGGCTATTTGTTGACCCCTGGTCTAAATGCATAAGAAAGAGAAAAGATTTGATGGGACTGCTGAAGCCAGGGGAACAAATAAAACCACTCTGCAGGAGTCAGAGCAAAGGGAAAAACTGCTAAGAAAAGAATGTGAGAAATTATTGATATTTAAAGGGGGAGGGAGTGCATAGCTCAGTGGCAGAGCACATACCTGGCATGCACAAGGTCCTGAGTTCAATCCCTAGTCCCTCCATTAAATAAATAAATAAACCTAATTACCTCCCCACCCAAAACAAAATAAAACTCAAAACAAAAACAAAAAAAGGGTGAAACTACAGAACAAGGAGGTAGAAGAGGTGAGTAAAAGCAGTCACATAGGCTGGGAGAGGAGAGGAGGAAGAGGGCCACAGACCAGAAGAGGTCCAAGAAAATGATGCTGGACTTGGCAACTGGGGACTTGGAGGAGAGCAGCTTTGGTAGAGTTGCCGAGGTGAATGGAATTCAGTTGAGTGGAAAGTCAGTGGTGGGGGGAAGTGATGGCAGAGAGGGTGTTTGGAAGGTGAGGTCAGGAGAGAGAAGAGGTGGGAGCTCCCAGGGAGAGAGGGCTGAGGCTGATTAGAAAGAACAGCAGGCACGTGGATGGACTGAAGGCAAAGAAAGGAGGAATCTGAAGATACTGGTAGGTTCATCATCGCCAAACGTGTCCCAGGGGTTCATTGATGGATGAATGGATGAACGATATACAGCATATCCTTACGACGGAGTGTTAATCAGCTTTAAAAAGGAAGGAAATCCTGCCACGTGCTACACCATGGATGAATCTTGAAGACATTATGCTCAGCGAAATAAGCCAGGCACAAAAAAGACAAATACTGTATGACTGCACTTACACGAGGTACCCACTTTAATTGAATTCATACAGACAGAATGTAGAATGGTGGTGACCAGGGGCTGGAGGGAGGGGTTCGTGGGGAGTTACTGCTTAATGGATGTAGAGTTTCAGTTTTGCAAGATGAAAAGAGTCCTGGAGATGGATAATGATGACGGGTGTACAACGCTATGTATGCACTTAATACCACTGAACTGTACCATTTTTAGGGCAAAAATGCAATTCTAAATTTATTTTGAGCCCTGTGGGCACTAGCACTAAACACCTTTATGGTTATGCTGATAGTCTGGACTATTGCTCTGAACACCTACCTGGCAACCTGCCACTTCCCTTTGAGATTTTAACAACCTTAATGCACAGGCATTGTGTGCGGAAAATGTGCAAATGAGCCTTCCCCGCAGATGACTGCAAAATGTGATTACTGCATATATTCAATTTCTGAATGGTATGACAATTTCCTAATACTGTTCAGTTTGCTGTGTAAACACAATTGTCCAAATCTTTTCAGAAAGGGTCCGAAAGGTAAATAGTACATGATGTGTATTTATTTCATCACAATTTGAAAGGAAAGGGACATCAGTGAGAAACTGGTGAAAGCTGAATAAATCTGTGGTTTCGTTAATAGTCCTATTACCAAGGTTACAAAAAAAAAAAATACATGCACTGGTGTAATCGCATAGCAATCCTCTCCTCTCCGCTATTAGCTGCTTTAGGTTATCTGCCTCCTTTTTCAGCATCAGTGAAACAATTCAAACAGAATGGCCATATTAACTATCAATCTAAGCATGTATAATGCTATTTTAATCGACCATACGTAAATTATCCCCTCGTGTATTCGTAAGTACCTTGACCTCCCGAAGGTTCATGCATTCCTCCCAGGAATGAAACTTTCTTTTCATTCTGAAAGAGAAGAAAGAAACAAACAGTACGCTTATTCCCAGTAACAGGCTAAACTTCCTCTCTCAAAAATTGTTTTCATTCCAAACCTAATGAACAGGGCTTAAAGTCGGTTCCAACTTCCACCAAATACTACACTCTTCAAAACAACATGTATTTAAACACCTGCCAGTGCAATCAGTCCTCCGGCACAAAATTTCCCAGCGGAGTGAGAACAGGGCCCTGTACAGAGACCTGGACGGCTGCCTTGCTGGACCACTAATTGGCTAAGCTCGCCCCGGAGGCAACTCCCTCAGGCTTACTGCATCTAGACTAGAGCTGTCCAGACTTTCTGCACTGATGGAAATGTTCTGTGCTGTCCAGTGTGGCAGCCACCAGACACGCACGGCTACTGAGCGCTTGGGTGCAACAGAGAAACTGAATTTTGAATTCAAATTTTAAATTTAAATGATGTATGATTATTTGTCACCATGTCGGGCAGCACAGTGTGAGACCCTCCGGCGCAGGGGTTGGCAAACTCCCATGGGCCAACTCCATCTGATTTTATACAGCCCGTGAGACAGGAATGCCACTTCTATTTTTAAAACGGTTGGGGAAAACAAAGTAAAATAAAAATAATATTTTGTGACACGTGAAAATGATCTGAAGTTCAGTTTCCATGAATGAATGTTTTATTGGAAAACAATCACACTCACCTGTTTCTAGATGGTCTGTGGCTGCTTTCCCACCACAACAGCAGAGCGGGGTGGTGACAGAGACCACACAGCTCGCAAAGCCTAAAATATTTACTGTCTGGCCCTTTGCTGGAAAAGTTTGCTAACCTCTAGTCCAGAGGCGGAGGGGTAAGCTGGCCAGAAATGTCAGTCAAGTTTCTCTCTTTCATGGCCCTTCAGGCATGTCACCTCATTTGAAACTTAAGGCATCCCCATGAGACAGAAAGACTATGAAACAGAGCAGTTACGCCATGTCCCCAAGGTCTCACCTCTGCCTAATAACCCTCATCTCTCCCCCTCACTCTGACCGTCCGTCCCCGATGTCACATTGTCTCCCGGTTGAGTGACCAGTTCCTGTATTTATGCCCCAGACCTGCTACATGACAGGGGCTGATCAGGCACTGGAGATAAACAGTGGACCCGACCTCGGAGCAGGAAGGCAGGTGATCAGTCATCTTCCGCGCTGAGTGCCGTGAAGGAAAGGGACAGGGCACCCTGAGAGTGGACCCCAAAGTGACCTAACTTCACCAGGGTCTCAGGGAACAGTCCTCTAGTGAAGTGATGGTTCAACCAAGACCAAGGGCATTTAGCCCGGTCGGAGGTGTGGGGTAGAGAGTAGTATGGGAGGGCTCAGGGCAGAAAGGCATCTCGTCAGTTCAAGAAGCTGAAAGGCCAGAGTGACCAGGACAAAGCAGGCAAGCGGGCAGTGAGAGGAGACACAGCCAAAGAAAACAGGCAGAGGCCGAGAGAGGCGGCAATTTGTAAAACTGGGGACTTGATCCTAAAACTGAAAGGAGGACATTAAAAGCTGTCTTCGCCTGGGTTCCCTGAAGCAGAGTCTGAGGCAAGGATTTGGGTGCAGGGAGTTTATTTGGGAGGCCATCCCAGGAAGCCAGGGCAGGGAGCAGGACCCCTGAGAACAGAGCGGTGGTGAGCCCATGAGAGGGTGCACCAGGGAGCTGACACCAGGGTGGGTGACAGGGGCTCAGTCCTGCTGGGGACCTTCCCCGGACCATGCAGAAGCACCTCGGTGAGTCTCCCAGGTGCACCTGAGGTGGGATGCTGGAGGTGGGCACAGCACCGCACACAAGTCAGGTCAGACACGGGGACGTGACGGCAAAGAATGCTTGGCACAAGTGATTTTAGATGACTAGACTCATGTTTAATATAATCCCTTCAGGCTGGAATGGACAGGGGAAAGAGTGGAAGCCAGGAACCTGAGGGAGGAAAGTATTGTAGTGGCAGAGGTGCTAAGTGAGACTGGGCTGAGGGGGAGGTTAGCAGTGGGAAAACAGAGAAGTAGGTGGATGAGATAAACATCTGGGGGTTAGAATCTCCAGGACCAGACAACCAATGCTGGGGCACACGTAGGGAAGACGGGAGGACTCCCGGGGTTTGAGAGGATGGTAGTGTCATTTATCAAGATAGGGAATAATGAAGGAGAAACAGGTCTGGAGCAAGAGAGAATGTGCTGGATATAAGTTCCGCTTTGGGTGCGATGAGTGTGAGGTGTCTGCAGGGCATCCAAATGGAGAAGTTGAGAAGGCAACTAATGTAGCTGGAGGGGCAGGCAGACTCTAAAATGGTCCCCAAAGCCCCCTGCCTCCTTGTATTCACCAACTAGTATAACCCTCCTCCTTCAATGACTTGCTTCTGACCAAAATAATACAGCAATTTGAGAGGATGTCACGTCTGTGATTAGTTTACAAATGCAATAAGAGATGTTGCTTCCATCTTGGCAGAAGACTCTCACTGCCTTCTTGGTTCCCGTGCCTTGATGAAGCAAGCTGCCATGTTGTGAACTACTTTTTGCAGGGGCCCACGTGGCAAGGGACTGAGGGCAGCCTCCAGCCAGGAGCCAGCAGGGAACTAAGGCCCTCAGTCCAACAAAGCACAGGACACTGAATGCTGCCCACAGTCATGTGAGTGAGCTCAGACCTGGGTCCTTCCCCAGTCCAACCTTCAGATGAGACCCCAGCACCGGCCAACACCTTGACTGCAGCCTCATGAGAGAGACCCCAAAGCAGAGAACTCAGCTAAGCCATGTCCAGAGTCCTGACCCACAGAAACCGTGAGATAGTTCTTGTAAACCACAATACTTTGGGGTAAATTGTTACGCAGCAACAGATACCTAATACAATGGGTCTGGACTCCGATTGCAAAGGGCACGTGGGGCGAGGGGAATAAAACTGTAGTCACCAAACGGAGTCACACGTGTAAAGGATCCGAAATAAGTCACTGAATTTCTCAGTGTCAGTTTCCTTTCCTATCACGTTTCTTTATTTGCTCGTTCCTGCCTCCCAGTATGAGAAGACCCTTGGAAAAAGCACTAGTGCTGTGTGCAAAGCAGCACATCTGACGTGGGGATGTGGTTAAGTCTCTAACATGAGCATCCCAGAGTCCCCCATCATCCAACCCACAGAAATCAACGCATGTCTCCATGTGCTCCCCTGTAGAGACTTTTCAAAGACGAGGAATGGGGAGCATACAGTTAAAACTATGTTGACAGTGTGTCACTGAGGATGAATTCATGAGCATGAAAGATAAAACTTTTTTTTGAGTTCTTTTTTTTTTTTTTTTGCAGGGGGGAGGGAATTAGGTTTATTTATTGATTTACTTTTTCAGTGGAGGTACTGGGGATTGAACCCAGGACCTCGTGGATGCTAAGCATGTGCTCTACCATTTGAGCTATACCCTCCCCACTAAAACTTACTTTTTAATAGCAATCAGTTCCCCAGACTCAATGCTCCTTCCCAGCAGGACGGAACCATAGGTTCCATCCCCAAGTTGCTTGATGGTTGTGTATCTATTCATGGTGTGCCTGCTCAGGCCGGACACTCATCTCAGGCCAGAGGTGGACCAGTCCTGCAGCCGCAGCAGGCCTCCCCGGAGTGTAACCAGATTTTTCGATGGCAGCAGCAACAGCAGCAGCAGCAAGAGGTCTTCAAAAGAACGTGACTATCTCCCAAATACATATTTTCAAAGATGAGCCCTGCCTGTAGAGAAGAACGAGAGACAAAGATCAATGCACAATGTATATTCTGAGTCTGTCTAAAGCAGGGACCGGCAAATGGTAAGCCCCAGCCACCACCTGTTTTTGTCAAAAAAGTTTAATTGGAACACAGCCCTGCCCACACATTTGCAAATTGTTTGCAGCAGCGTTCACACTACACAGCAGAGTTGGGTAGCTGTGACTGAAGGCTGGCCCGCAAAGCCTACAAGATTTGTTATCTGGTCCTTTCCAGAAAAAAGTGTGTCCACCTCCGGTTTAAATAATGTTCTTTTCCAATGTTTTCTAAAACGAGAGGTAGCATTCTTGGAAAGTGAATTTGTCCCTGGCTCAGAAATGGATCAGTTGCAACGTGATGCCTTTCTGCTGACTAATCACTGTGGGCAAACTCCCCACGATAACCACCAGGGAGAGAAATTGCTGAGCTGCGAGGCACCATGCTAAATACACTGTGTTCCGTGCAGTTCAGCTGCAGTTCACCATGTAAACATACAAAAGCCGAGAAGTGCTTAAATTAAGGTTCTCCTGAGACAGAACATAAGACATGCTCCATGAACTATTCGGGGCTTGGCAACAACAGTATTATTTTTCCTGTTAGACATTCAGAAGCCGAACAAAAAGAACTTGTCATTTTTTAAGGCCCGCATGTACGGTGTGCCCCCTTTAAAATCATTCAGTTGTGCTTTTTTTAAAAGATAAGTCGTTGATTTTTTTTTATATATGTACCAATTATTGTTTCCAAGAACAGGTTAGATCTTTAGCTTTTTAAACTTACATAGTTATCAAAGGAATAAAGCCAACTACAAAATAAGAAACAACAGAATGCGGTAATCCAATCATAAAGGACAGTCGACATAGTCAAGAGATCAACCTAATATTTAGTTCATTTGTGTCCTTATTATTATTATTATTATTTTAGATTCTTCATATAAATGATGTCATAAAGCATTTTTCTTTCTCTTTCTGGCCCACTTCACTTTGAATGACAATCTTCAGGTTTGATTTTTTTTTTTTCATTTTCATTTTCATTTATAAAACTGAGTGTCAGTCAGTCTACCTATATGGAAGAAAATGTAAGTCCATAACTTACATGACTGCAATGCCTTTAGGCAAACATTAATGAAATGTAAATGCTTAAATAAGAACATGAAACAAACTAATTATCTGAAGAATCAAAGGATCCGAAGATAATGATTAGAAGTACATGACATTCTGCATTGAAGTCCAGTCAATGCAGCTTCTCTTTTCAGACGAATTCCAATCAATGAATATAAAAGCAAAGAGGGAAATACATCCACTACTAGCCCAACTTCACAGTAAAATCTGTTGCAGGCAAGATTCTTTGATGGATGTAAATATCAGTGGATAAAAGTTTGAGGAGAAATAGGCTATCTGCATTGCTTCAAAGTATCTTTAAGATATTTATTGACGTCAAAGGGAAAGATGGTGACTCTGTGGGCAGGAATCTAGCAGAAACCTCCTTACCCTAGTGACCAAGTTCCACATCACCATTCATAAGACACATGACATCACGAATCCTGGATAGGTGCTCGGAGAAGGGGACGCCTCTGTGGTACTCTTGTCAAAAATGCAGAACCTCAACCTACTTGTGAGAAAACCTCAAACTCAAAATGTGGGACTTTTTTTTTTTTAAAAACTGACCAATACTCTTCAAAAGTGTCAAGATCATAAAAGGCAAGAGGACAGACCAAGGAGCTGTCACGGATCAGAGCCAATTAAGGAGACAGGACAACTAAACTCAACATGAGATCCTGGATAGGGTCCCGGAACAGGAAAAGGACATTAGTGGAAGAATTGGTGAAATTTGAATAAGGTTGTAGTTTAGTTAATAGCATGGTGCCAACATTAACTTCCTGGGTTTGATCGTTGCTCTGTGGTTACAGAAGATGTTAGTAACGGGGGGAGCTGGGTGAAGAATGCCTAGGAACCCTCTGGACTATTTCTGTGACTCTTCTGGAAGTCTAAAATCAGTTCAAAATTAAAAATTAAAAAACAAATCTAGTCTATGTCATGCACGTGACCTTGAGAAACCTTGAGAAATGTACAGGTTATGCCTGATTTCACCATATTCTAGCATAAAACTGGAAATGCCTTAGAGATCAAGCTTCCGCTCCCCACTCCATCACCACACACCCATTCTACTCCCTCAAGAACCATTTGAGGCCCCTGGTTTCCTTCCTTTCGAAGCTCTACAGGGTCAGACTCCGTACAGCTTCCTTGAGCAGCTCTTTATAGTGATGTATTCCATTGCTGATTAGTACATATTTATAAAGCACCTACTATGTGACAGACCCTAGGTTAACATCTGGGGATAGAGGGACCAATAAAATATGGCCCCTTTTCCCAAAGATCTTAGAGTCTCATGGCAGAGGATGAGGAAGGGGGGTGTGGAAGGGAGTGGCTCATGAATATGCACGAAGATATTTCAAGGACACTGAGGGTACAGAACTGGGGATGGGTTAAGGCGAAGGCCCCCTGTCTTCTGGCTGGGTGGATTCCACGAGGCTCAGGAGAGCAGCAAGAAAGTTCTTCATAAAAGACTGAGTCTTAAAAGAAAAAGCGAAGTCAGTGTTTTGTAAGCTAAGGAGTTCTAGCACTCCACTTCAGAAAGCAGAAATGAAGGCACGGGCACTTCAATCTGGGGTGGAGGGGAAGGTAGGGAGTTAGCGCATGGTGGGCTGTTTTGGATTCAAGATGTGTCTCAACATAACATAGGAAGAGTATTTGGGTCAAAACATAATCAAATTTGGGGCTCTGTGCTTCTTTCCCCCTCTTTTTCTTTTTTTTTTTTCATATTTATCTTCATCTGTTTTTGATATGACATGATTTCTGCATTATTCGTAACTTCATTTTCCAACAAATTCTCCTTGATGAACCGTGGCAACCAACACCTAACAACGACCTTCATTCCAGCAGCATGTGGTTTTGCCCTCACTTTTTTTTTTTTTGCAATGGCATTATACTACTGATTCATATCTATTCATTATTAATCATAGAAGCCCTTCTCTGATAGTTACTTCCTTCTCTACTAGAATTGTATAATTGGGACAATGCCTTCCTAGACTATCATGGAGAAAGCTATTTGTGGAAGAATTAGGAACTTCATTGAAATCAAGACAGAGTAGGTCATTCACGCAACACACAATCACCCAAACGATTCTTCCTTGTTACAGTCTGCCAGGTGACAAAAACGTGCCATAGAACAGAATTCAATTACTCTGGCAAGATCTGACTCTCGTCACACCGGGGCAGTTGCTTTTTAATTTTATTTCAGGTAATAACATATCGGCTGTCAAATTGATCCAACCAGTGTCTCTTCAGGCATTAATGTCAGGTTGACAGTGTATAATTTTATTCAGACTGTACTGAGATGCCAAGCGTTATGCAAGGCTTTAGGGGCACATTATGGATAAGGCGAGGGTCCTTCCTTTAAATAACTCACACTTGACATGTACATGGAAAATGCAGAAAGTGCTACAAGAACATGGTGGAGACGGCAACCAACCCTTGGGAGGAAGGAGAGGTGGGACGCCCCTGCAGAGAAGAGGTGGTACAGAGGTAGCGAAGAATGAGCAAAGTTTCATTATACAGAAAAGAAAGAGAAAGGAATTACAGATGGAGGAAACTCTGCAAAAGGTTGCTTATAAGAGCTCGGCATGGTCACAAGATGGCAAAAGCCTAGTGGTTCACTCCCTGGGTGAACAACAGGCTCACTGGGGGACTTTGAACAAATACTGATGCCCAAGCCCAACCTCTAAGGGTCAGATCAGGGGCAGGGACTGCGTTTTGGTAGTTTAGAAAGCTCTTCAGGTGATTCTAACGTGCAGCCTCACTGTGAAGTTCAGGACTAGGGCACACAAGCCGTGAAGGGCAGTAAGGAAATGGAGAAGACAGCCAGAAACTTCGGGTGGGGTCCAGTCGTGAAAGGGTACACTCGTCATGCAGGACTTTGGTCTTTACCCCGACATAAGAATTCTCTGGGGTTTTTAAGCAGGGAAATGACACGAGGAGGACCCCCTCTGGACTATTCAAACTGCTGTTAGAATAGAGAGACTAGAGGCAGAGAGACTAGGCAAGGGGCTTAGTGCAACAGTCAGGAGAAGTATGTAGAAGGCCTGCCCGAAGGCACCAGGCTGGACGGATGCTAGAGCCGGAGACACGGGTTTTGGAAAAGGGAACGTGAGTGTGTGTGTTATTTGGACAATGTGCAGAGACAACGGGTTCTGTTTCTGAAGGTGCTGAATTTGAGGAATGCACGAAACCTCTCATGGGAGATGCTCAGGACACAGCTACAAGCAGTTCCAAGGTTGTTCTATTTTTTTTTCCCCCAAAGAGACTGCATTATTGGAGTTCTTCCTAGGAGAACAGCATTCAGACAAGGCTAACGTAGTGCACAGTTCTGGGGCACTCTGCTCACAGGGAATGCTACCTAAACGGTGACCCTTGGAGTTTCACAACGTGGCGGCCAAAGTTCCAGACCAAGGGACACAATAGCCTCAATATGAGCCTTAATTACTATGCAATTTGGGATGACAAATGTCTAGATAGACATTAAAGAACATAATACTGGGCCTCAATGGAAGTACAGGAAGAGTAGTTGAAGAAATACAGAATTCATGGAGAAAAGGAGGATTAGAAAGCACGGTAGTTGTTTCAAGTGTACGAAGGGGTATCAGAGAGAAGGATTCATTACACTATCTGTGGATCCGGAAAACAAAACCATGCCACCATCTGACCTTTCTATTCTCTAGTGAATTATTTCCAATACTAAAAAAAAATGAAGTGGTATTATTCAAATTCTCAGACAAAAAGTCGCATTCAACCCACGTCAGTGCTGAGCACATCCCAGTAGGAAGTGGTTAAATACATTTGGGATTCGTATTGTTCAACTGTTCATCATTTTTGGGGTGGCCTGAACATGATGACTCATGTCATTATCTGAAAGGAAAGGACAAAACCTCACCGCTGCTCTGGGAAAACGACAGGGCGATGGACAGGGCATCAGGAAAAGGAGGGAGAGAGGACAGATACTGTTGCTGATCTGCCCAACAGCAATGTTCCTCCTCCTGCTTAGTTCACAGAGCCCTGATTTTATCCAGGATTCAGTTATCACCAGGAACGGCAGCCACCAACACAGCCCCAGGCTGTGAACTATGCTCAGGCGAAGCCAAGTCAAGCAATTCCACTTCCTACTGAAAATCATTTAGGAGTGGGACTACAGCTCTGACTGATAAGATGGAAAGGATAGTGAGCAGGTAGGGGAAGAGAAAGGTTTCTGAGAAGGAATCCACTCCCTGAAAAAGACAGTTGACAAAGACGTTGCCCCATGTTTCTGCCTTGAACACAGTCATCTAAAGCTGTAACACGTAGGGCTGAGACCGCCTTCTGGCGATTATGAGATGTCAACGCTACAGATGAGAATTTCATCTGCTGAGGATGGATGAAAAGAAAGAAGCTGGGTCCCGATGATACCACTGGGCGGCTGCACGATCCCTGAAAACATCTGCTTTAGATTTCTCGTCATATAACCTAATCAAAAGCCTGTTGCTGACGCTACCGTCAGGTAGTCTGTTAAGTACAACTGAAAGCATTCCTGATTCAGTGGACTAAGGCCACACTGACTTAAGAGACTACATACAAAGTGTTCTACTGGAGTTCATACCTACTGTATAGGTAAGAAAACAGACTGATCTATCCATCGATCTTTTGTAGTCAGCATGGTTGTGAAGACTGAAAGAGGTGTGGGGCTGCAGACAGATGAGAGGAAGGAATTCCCTATGAGCCTAAGGTTCATTTTCCACCCACCATGACCTGCTTCCATTTTGGAAGAACATACAGTACACATCTATTGAGGGCAACATGGATGAGTGTCCAGAAATGGCCCTGGGTATCGCTCAGGGTTGCCTGGGCAACTAGCTCTTTTCCCCAGGGTTCATCCAAGCCCAACTTCTCTCTCTTTTTTTAATGGAGGCACTGGGGATTGAACCCAGGACCTCCTGCATGCTAAGCACACCCTCTACCACCGAGCTATCCCCTCCCCCCAATCTATAAATAATGGCTAATTTCTCTCACCAAGGACATGTCATTCACCCATACATTGATCCATGCGTCACTGACAAAAAATAATTTTAAAAAATGTCAATAGTTTTCCTTACCCACTCTATTAGTTTCCCGTAGCTGCTGTTAACAGATCACCATAAGTACGCTGACTTAGAATAACAGAATTTCATCCTCTCATGTTTGCAGAGGCCAGCGTCCGAAACCAGTATCCCCACGCTGAGATCAAGGTGTTGGCCCTTCCTCCAGAGGCTCAGGGAGGAATCCATTCCTCATCTTCTCCAGCGTCTGGGGGGCTGTGGGTGTTTCCTTGGCTCATGGCCACATCACTCTAACCTCTGCCTCTGTGGTCACACTGCCTCCTCTCCCTGTGTCAGACCTCCCTCTGCTCCTCTCTTACAAGGACTAGTGTTTGCACTGAGGGCCCACTTGGATAACTCAGGTTTATCTCCCCATATCAATTTTATTAATTTTATAAATTTATTTACATAATAAATTTAAATACAAAATATAAATTAAATATAATTAAATAAAATATAAATTAAATAAAAAATAAATACAAATAAAATAAAAGAAATTTATTACTTTAATTGTATCTACAAAGTCTATTTTGACAAATAAAGAAACATACACAGGGTCCAGGGACTAGGACCCGATCTCTTCGGGCCATACCATGAGCCTGTTACCCTCCAGTGAAACTGCCCAAAGACACGCGCGATCATACGAACTATGGCAGCCGTGGTTTCCACTCAACCACGTTAAGTATTTTAGGAATGAAATCAGGAATCTAACGCTGAGTTACCCAATGAACAAAGGCATTCTTTTTTGAGCCAGAGAGAGTATTTCTCTTTAATTTGCAGAGCAGACAAGACTTTGAAATCTCTGAGTAGATGATGTTAACATATGGAGATTCCACACTGTATGGACCAGGGGTTGTAAATGGACAGCCTGAGGACCAGATTCACAGAGATGCTTTGAGTTTATATTTAACAATGGGAACTTTCATATAAAAATTGCGATTTGGGGCAGCTCTGGAAAAACTGAAGAGCTAAAATGACACACAGTCCTTGGCCCTTCATGGGAACAAAAAACTAAGCAAGTGTGGTCACCGTCCCTTCCAGTCAAACACGCGCTCTCCAGCAGTTCGCTGCCCCCATCCTCCCAGGTGTCCCTTAAAATAAATACCATGTCAGTTGCTTTTTTTTTTTTTTTAGTTCCCATTTTTGTACCTTCACAGCCACTCGTTTTACCGGAAGAAAAACATTTCTCTGTTCCTATGCCTCTATCCAAAGTGACAAAGTAAAAGACAGCCTGAAAAAAAACAAAAAACAAAAAACTCTTTTGAAGAAAAATTGGAGGGAAAGAAAAATTGTTGTCCTCTTTCTAAAAGAGAAGAGCAACTCTTTACCATTGAACAAGCACACAGCCCGCTCCTGAGGGTCTTTTCCATTTCCTCCTCTGCCCCTGACAGTGTGTGAATTCACAGCTCCTGGGGTAGACTGTCTTCACTGCTGGAGAAGTCAGTGGGATGCAGCACCCACCCGTCAACTCGGGGATGTAGCTAACGTGCACTTCTAAATCCCACTGACGCCAAGAATGAACTTGGATAATCAGTCACCATGACTGCGACCAGTCCATACTTGGCTCACTAATCTATCAAATAAGCCAAAAAGGTAATAATAATAATTTTAGTACTTACTATGTGTACAGTACTATTTTAAATGCTTTGCATATGTTAATCCATTTAATCCTCACAACGGTATCAGTTGGTAGTATTATTATTACCCCCATTTTATTTTATCAGTAGGTACTATTATTTACCCCAGATAAGGAAACTGAGCCCCAGGCTACTCATCCAACATTATACAACTAATAGATGTTGGCACTGTGGTAGGAACCCAGGCTGACTGCTCTAGACTCAAGGGAGAGATTGCAAAAGATCCAAAGACCATGAAATCATTTAAGGATCTGAGAGCAAGGGGAATTAAAAGAAGTACTTTGTAGCTCAAAGTCTAAATACAGAAACCAGCGAGGTGGCCATGCTCTAGTTGGCCTCATTCTGCAACCCAGCTTCAGCGGACCCAGTGGGGACCCCGCCAGCACCAACTGCCTACAGCAGAGGCAAGGGACTGAGGACAAAGAGGGACTGGGTCCTAGCTTCCACTCGGCACAGACCGCCTGTGACTCGGAGCATCTCTTGGTCCTCGGGTTAATTTCTGTGAAGTTAGGGCGCTGGACTTAATGAAGTGAGGTGGTTTCCTGCTCTAAGGCTCTGTGGTTCTGTGACTCTCTGGTCAGGAATGAAGCTAGCTTTTGTCTAAGAAAAAAAAAATAGATCAGTGTTTCCACCTTTTTCCATCACATGCACAGAAGATAGCAAAGAGCAGACAGTGCCCTGGAGGGACGCTGCACACTACACAGCATCTCTCTTCCAGAGCTGGACAAGTGTCCCGCTGCCTCAGCCAGACCCCAAAGCTGGTAATCTACCCCTTCCCTTCCCCTGGGGTCCAGCTCAAACATCGCCTCTTCAGAGCCTCCTGCCCCAAACTGCCCAGACACAGCCAAGGGCTCTCTCCCTGGGACGCCGCAGCGCTCGGACCCCTCCTCACTGCCAGCCCTTCCCCAGCATTGCCCAGCGACATGCAGGCCTGGCCCAGACACTCCACATGCTTCCTGCATCTCTGTCCTCACACCTCACGCTCCGTTTGTACACAGAAGGGTCAAAACATGACTTTTAGTCTTTGTGATTCATTTTCTAGACTACCCTTGGTAAGCATCTCAAAACACACAATGCTTCTAATTCTTTGTGTGCAAAGTTACAGTAATCAAAGTGTTTGCCCTGGGCTGAAGTGTTCTGAAGTTCTGAGATGGGGGAATAGTAAATACTAAGGTAAAGAAAGGGCCCTGCCTGGGTGAGTCCTCCCACCACAAGGCTGGAATTACTGAGTTTCAGAGTCCCAGAAAGGCCCCCCCTCTCAGGGTACCTCAGATCAGGTCCTTGGACTTTGGGTGAGGCTGTATCTCTTACAGCAATACAATTGTATTTGCTTTCACAGGGTTCCAGCCCATCTCTGGAATGAATGCTATGATTTTTCTGGCTAGGTGACACTGGGGAAACCTTCCTGCCATCTACCCCAACTCCCTCCCCTCGACTCAGTCCTCAGTGGAGGCAGAACACCTGCTCGCAGCCAGCAGTACCACCAAGTGTCCTGGGAAACTGACCGGATGCAGGGACGGAGGTGGTCCGCTCTTTATTTTGGAGACTTAATAGTCATTGAATAAATGCCGCAATTACTCGTATTTTAAGACAGGAGACAAAAAACTGTATGCAGAAGTGGGCTTCTCTGGGAACTGTGGTTTACCAAGCCCACTTCCCCATTCAGATCTGTATGAAGAGCTCTTCTCCCTTCACCTTGATGGTTTTCCACTGAAAAGACACCATTGCTTTCACTTGTCCTCACAGAAAAACTTCACCTCGTGCAAAATCGCTCAGTGGCCCTTTGTCTGACACTTCTGAGTCTTATTTTACCTCAAGTGGCAGGTGTTCTAGGTTCAAACATGTCATAACTTCATAAATGTAAGGTTAACATGGTTATATTTCTTTTAAAAGGGTACCAAAAATAGTGCACCTGTATTTCTGTCTTTCTTTCTGGGACCTGATTCTTCTGCCCATGTACATTTTAGTAACAATGTCCTCTAAGTATTTTTGCCTCTTAGGCTAGTGCTTTTTTCTGCACTGAGGACAGCAGCTCCAAGACCAAAAGACCTCCTTTAGGTGGACCTGGCTTTGTCATGGCGGACCACGACAAGGAGCGCGTTAAAGATGCTCTCCGCGACTTTGTTAATGGAGACACGGGTGAAGAAAATCTGTTGCCCCGGCTGCCCTCCTCTGTTCCCCAGAGACTGTTTCATGCCCTGACCCCCCTTTCCTCCTTCAGCCTCAGCTTCTGAGAGGGGAACTCCTTATGCACCAGGTCCTGAATCCCAGGAGAAGGGTCCACGACTTCCTCCCGTGTCTCCTGCACCAACGAAGGGCGCTGTGCCCCGAGCCTAAAGTCTTCTAGCACTTGCGGGTTCTTTCCAAACTAGGATCCGTCATTCTGCGAGGTTCGTGGGCTGTGAAAAGCCGAAGGGAAAGGAAATACTGAAGACCCAGAGGATGAATACCCATGCCCCTGACTCGTGGGAAACTGCGGATGAGCCGGGATGATAGTCCCCAGTGGCTTCATGGAGGTGGTGATGGTGGTCCTGGCCCCACCTGCTTGCCTGATCAACATTCCCTGTTTTACAGGTGGACACGGGAGGGCGAGGTGAAGACGAAGGGAGCGAATCGGCAAGTGTCACATATTCTAGCACTTTGCAAACATCACGGCGCGGTTAACTGCGGGCTGATATCCTGCAATGTAAGATGCTTTACCACTTTGCATAAGGACAAATCAATCAGTAACACATATCAAGGAAGCAAAGGCTTAATATAAAAATTAAATAGAAGGAGGAGGGTAGAGTTCAAACGGTAGAGCGCATGCTTAGCATACAGAGGTCCTAGGTTCAATTCCCAGTACATCCATCAAAAAAAAAAATTAAATAAATCTAATTACCGCCCCCCTCCAATAGAGCAGGGCTCAGCAAACCTTTTCTGTGAAGGGTCAGTCAATATGTTAGTCTGTGAGGTCGATAGGGCTGTGTCACAACTATTCAACTCCTCTGCTGGAGCACAGAAGTGTAAACAAATACGACTTTATTTACAAAAACAAGGAGCAGGCAGGACAGGCCTGCAGGTCACCGTGTGTGGACCCCTGAAACACAGGAAGCCCTGCACGGAGGCAGAAGCGTTTTAGTCCTCTGTACATAACCCTCATCTCCCCCAGGGTCACAGGTTTGCACATACAGACTGTGCATCCTGAAAGCCTGAGCTCTTTGAGGGCAGAGGTTTCGTCCTGTTCACAACCGTATTCCCAGCACCTAGACAAGCACCTGGCATCCCGTTGGCCCAAAGATGTGCTCAGAATAAAGATGGGTGGGATGATTAAATTAACGAACGGGCAATTTATGGGTTTATAAAGGGTCGCTTTTTTTTTGTTTTTGGCATAAAGGGTCACTTTGACTTATTTTCCTACGCCATCAACCCCAAGCCTACTGCCGTCCCTCATAACTTGTCTGCAAAACTGGACAAGTCCATGGAGAAGAGTGCACGGAAATTATGAATCCTTCAAAAAAACTTGTACAACAGTTTAGGAAAACATTTTCTTTTTAACAGCTTAAGATAATGTGTAGATATATGCAGCTTACTTTTTTCTCACTCAGTTTTGTCTGAGTTCAATCAGTCATTGATACATGCACTTTCAAAGCACAGGCCGAGTCCAAGCGGACAAAACCACGAACTATACTGTCCTCTGGGATCTACAAGCTCACGCAGATGGTAATTCCCATGGTATGGTCAAACATGTCGTTGGGTATCACACAGTCGCTACTTTATCTTTTTGGTCCTGGGCCATTATCTTTTACAGTAACCACGAGAGCAGTCACTTGTTATCAGCACTTTACCACTCCTAGTCCACCTACAGAAAGGTAAAAAAAAGACTCATATTGACCTTTCCTCACACAGATGTGGCTTGCCCAAGCTCTTGGCCATGACGGGACGTTTATCAAGTGGCTACAAAGAGCGAGATGGAAGAAAACTCCAAATGAAACGTGAGGCACTACTGCGCCCCTCCATTAAAAAACCTGAGTTAGGACGACAAACTTAGGGTCTAGGGAAAATGGCAAGTAAGATAATGTATAACCTCATGCTAATTAGTATAGATTGACTGCTCAGTTCAATAGGACCTAAGTTCAACATGGGTGGAGCATAATGTTAAGGAAACTTGACTATAGCATCAGTTTTTTTCCCTGGTGAGACCATAATGATCATCCCGAACCCTCATTGCCCAGATGAGATCCAGAGGCCCAACCAATAGGATTCTTGGCACCTTCGGAGCAGCATAATTTTAAATGCGTGAATGTAAGAAATGTTTTAATTATCGATGTCACAATTGCTGCCACTTCCCCTTCTGTGAAAAGTATATGAAACAGATACCATATGATATCACTTATATGTGAAACTGAAAAAATGATACAAATGTACTTATTCACAAAACAGAAATAGACTCACAGAAATAAAAAACAAACTTATGATTACTGGGGTGGGGAATGGCGGGGGAGGGGGGATAAATACAAAGTTTGAGATTTGCAGATACATACTACTATATATAAAATAGATAACCAGTGTCCTCCTGTACAGCACAGGGAACTACAGTCAATCTCTTGTAATAGCCTATAATGAAAAAGAATATGAAAAAGAATCACTTTGCTGTACACCAGAAACTCAACATTGTAAATCAATTGTATTTCAATTTAAAAAAAAAGGATATGAAGCCATTGCTAATCTTGAACCATACATAAAATAAAGTGGCAGCTCTTCAAAGACGTGCTTTCCTCAGACCCTGAGACGGCTTCACAAGTCAGCGCTCGTAGGATTTGCTTCCGGCTGCACAGGTGAGTCTGACCACAGGCACTCTTTCTATGAAGGTTTTGACTTTCAAAGCACAGAGAGCCAGCCCCTTAATTCAAGTGCAAGAATGCTTCAGTTCCCGCAGAAGGAGTCAAGAAAGGAATTTCCCCACTTGGATTGAGTATTTCCCTAGGCTCTGTGGAGCAGTAGGATTTCCTAGCATCAGACAGCACCTCACGGGGAGCAGAGAGAGTGAGCCTGAATGCCACCTCCACCTCGGTCCCCTCTCGAGAGGAACCTGCTGCTTCTACTTCTTTGGCTGAAGATGTCTCTGATATCTTCCTGCCACAACGCTTAGCATCTTAAGGCAACGTGCCCCAGAAAAAGATTTGTTTCAGCAAATTAGTTTTAGCGGGTAGTTTTCTAGAACACATGGGTATGGATAAGGAAGTTAAAACCATTTCAAGGTAAGCACAGCCACAATCTTGGACATGGTTACACCGTAACCCCCAAACAGTATGCGTGTAAGGCACCTGGCTCACACCTCTGTTTGCAGATCTCCCAGTCAACCACACCTACCACAAACAGTGATGTCCACAGATGGGAGCCGTCTGACCCTCTAGGCACAGGCCCTTCCCAGAATCCACTGTCATCAAAGAGAGCTGATGAGAGAATTTACAGTTAAGTGAGACACCATTCATTCACAGGCTGCCAGATCAACACACACAGAAAGGCCACTGTGCCCAGAATTCTGCCAAGAAACCGCTAGGCAGGTCGTCCAGCCATGAATACATACGCACACGTACCCAACGAGCAGAAAAACAGAGGTATGGGGTACACCTCCAACTCAGTGAGACCCTGCAGAGTGAAATGAAGTGTCGCAAGAGAAGCAGTTAAAAAAAAAAAATTAAAGGCAGTAATGTTCCTGGCGAGGTTTAGATGGAAAAACAACAGATCCCAGACACAGAGCTGTAGCCAGGAATAACCTAAGCTCAAGCCGTTTTAAGTAAGAGCAGAAAGATACTGAAGGTTCTGCACAGCTGCCGCCCTCCAGGCCGAGCCCTGGCTCGTGTCTAATCCAAGTCAGCCGACAAAACATCTACCAAGTATCTGCTATGTATTCAGGGCTCTCCGAGTCACTGGAGGGATGAGCAAATTTTTGTCAGGCGTGTGGCGGATGCTGATCAGGCACCCGGACCATCTGCACGCCACAGCTGGCTGGAGAGGCATTTCCCCTATTTTACACACGAGGACTGATGCTTGGAGACTCCCTAAGGCTGCATGAGTAACCAGGAGTCAGGCCCTGACCTCAAACCTGCCTGACCCCAAAGCCCACAACAGCATATTACCGTGCAGAAAATACAGCTCCTGCCCTCAAGAGGCTTAAAATCACCTAAACCAAGTAGAGATCAACGTAGCCAATAGAAGGTAGAGCTAATAAGTATCTGGAGATGTGCACCAAACAGAAGAGAAATGAAGAGAAGACAAGAAATGAAAAGAAATTAGGATTTAGGCTCCTCCTGCAAGAGAGGGTAAGATTTGCACAGGAGGACGGGAGAGGGCAGCGGGGTCTCTAGGAGAGCCACCGAGCAGGAACAATCCTAGCCCCCTTAGCAGAGCAGGCTAGCGAGAAGATGGCATCCACTGAATGCAAACATGCATGCTGAACTGAAAATAGAATTTAGATAGGACGAGTGAGGCCTGATTATGAAAGGCTTTGAATATCAGGCAAATTCTATATATAAAAATAGATAAACAACAAGGACCTACTGTATAGCACAGGGGACTAGATTCAATTTCTTGTAAGAACCTATAATGGAAAAGACTCTGAAAAAAAATATGAATGGATACGTATAATTGAATCATTTTGCTGTACACCTGAAACTAACATTGTAAATCAACTACACTTCAATAAAAAATAAAATTAGAAAAAAAAACCAGGTAAATTCTTTTAGACTTGGGGTAGTTGAGAAGGGAGAGGACCGGAAGGTTGCAAAGCAAGGAGAGACATAAGGAAGTGACAGTTGTAAAAGGCAAGATGCACAACAAAGCTGAAGAGATCAGAAAGGGGCGTGTCTCATCCATCCATCCATCCATCCATCCAGCAAACATTTAATGAGGACTTACCAAGAGCCAGCTTTGGAGGCTAGCTCAGAGGCTGCCCCAGTCTGCAGGAGAGGAAGGGTGAGGCTCTGGATTAGAATGGGGAGGAAGGGTTCTATATAAATCACATTTCAAAGGTCTGGATGACTCATTGATAGAAAGGATGAAGGAAATGAAGGACAAGATGGTTACAGGTAATTCCAAAGGTCCAAGATGGACATGATTGCCACCATTACTGGGAACCTCAAAAAACACAATGAGCGTAAAACAATGAAAGTATAAACAGAGCTTTGATGATGTTAAACAGGCAACAAACTGAAAAAATAAAAACCCAAAGGCTCATTCTTTATTCTGGTGACTTGTTTACAAACAGTCTGTAGGTAAGAAACTTCAGTGAGAAAAGCCATTTCTTTGTGACTAAATGCTGAGTTCCCTTGACTAGGGCAGCCCTCTGTCTACTCAGACAGGCTCCATCAATCCTCCAACACATCCCCCCATCGTCTAAAACTGAACTGGTCTCATTTAGAAACATGGCTGCCCACTCCTGCCCTGCCACGAGTTTTGACTCTGAAGAGGAGGACAAGGCAAGGTACACAGGAAGGGTTACTGCGGAGGGCTGGACCCTAGGGGGCAAGCAGTGGTACAGGGTATCATTTTAACTAAAGAATCCCAGTCCTGCTCTTATTTCTACACCCACAATAACTGGTCCTCAGATAGACAGGAAGGCCAAATTCTTTACCAAATCACAGCGCTTTGTTCAGAAACTATTTCAAATGTGCATATTTATGAATATATTAACTCCTAGCACAGCTAACATATGGTTGAGGCACAAATTCTTCTTAATAATTTGTATGTTAACTACACATATTTAAAGCTCATTTTAATTTTATATTCAGCAATAGTACAATTCACTTTTGGGGCACATCCTGAAAACCCATTCACTGGAAAATGTGAGAAATGAAAACTGCACCTATCAAACTTCCATTGCTACAAAAAGTGCTCTAGGCTAAAATAAAAAACACAAGTGCCAATGCCCCTGAGAAATCTAGCCCTGGCTGCAAAATTCAGGGTGATAAGTCTCTCAGTATAATCCAGCTTCAGCAAAAGCAGATTTTTATTTAGTTATAAGTGGAAATGAATACTCTTTTCTGCAGAATGATGCATTCAACTCCTTTTATATTTAAAAGTAAAAGTAAAAGCCCTCAACGCTGGTGTCAAACTTTAAAGGGTGCATTACAAAAGAAACGGTTGTTCTGGAAAATCCTTCGGCATCTCTCGCATAACATCTACTCAGATTAGCAAGGAAGAAATCAGAGCAGAAAGAAACCCAGTGAAAAATGGTTGCACACAAACGTGTGAGGATTTCTTGCTCAGAACCCTTGCGGGACAGCCAAAGGCCTAGTCGGAAAAATTCCAAGAGCAAGTCCTCATATCCTACTAACGGGCTTCAAAACCGGCCGGGATCTTTCCCGTCTTTAACGCTGAACGGTAAACACCCATCAAAATCTTCCAGACTCGGGGGAAACGGGAGTTTTTACGCCAAGAGGGAGAGACCCACAGGACCGCGAAGAGAAACTGCAGACCCTGCGCCTCCCCCTCGCCCTCCGAGCCCTCGCGGGGCCACTGCACGGGGGTCCCCCGCGGCTCAGGTCCATGACCCCGGGTGACAGGTCACCCGGCAGAAGCCCCTAGTCCCCAACCCCACTTACCGGCGCCGCGAGCACAGGCGGGGGCCCGCCCCTGCGGTGAGCGCGGCTCCTCGGAGAGCGGGCGGCCCGGGAGCGGGCGCGGGCAGCGGGCGATCCCCGCTAGGACCGGCCGAGGGGTCCGCGCAGGGACGCCCGGGGGCGCCGGCGAGGGGCTCGGGCCGCGCGGCGCATGGTGAGCAACGAGGACCCGGCCGCTCTCCAGCCTCCGGCAGGAAAACAAACAAAAGGCAGGGAGGCTTCTGGTGGGGACGACCGGCCGCTTTCCCTGGAAAAGTTACCCTGCAGCTCCCCTCGCTGGCCCCGCGCGTCCCTGCACCGCGGCCGGGCCGCCGGGGGAGCCGAGCCGCGCGCTCCGCTCTGCACCCGGGCCCGACGGAGCCCCGGGTCTCCGCGGCCCGCCGACCGCCGGCGCGCCCTCCAGCGCCACGCGCGCGCCTTACTGCAGATCGCTTGCCTGCATCAGGACTGAGAAAGGCAGGCCGAGGATGCACGTTCGGAGAACATCTCCTAACGGATGGTCACGCCGAACACACTTTCCTGGCTGAAAAACTGTCCCTGAGGCCGCAAGACATTGTGAATGAATCAGTGTCACCGAAAAGTGGTTAAGAGGGCAAATTGCGTCATATATATTTCACTATAATAAAACCATGTTTAAAATAAAAGCCAGACTTCCTGTTTGCAGACCTTTGAACTCTGAGAGTTTTTACATCGTGAGGAACTTTAGTTTGAAAGACTGGATTGTTACCCAGGTAAGGAACAGACTAGATAAAAGCTCTACACCATTGTCCTCAGAGTGTAACTGGTGCTATGAACTATATAACACTTAAAATTCACCTTTAAAACATTCTCACTTGGGTTGTTTAATTATATTGTAGATGTTACCTTAAATCACACATATAAGGACTGGCTCTGAACCACTGTGAAAAAGACATCACTGCTGGATAGAGTTCTCCAAAAGGTAACCTTCCTACACTGTTGATGGGAATGTAATTCGGTGCAGCCACTATGGAAAACAGTATAGAGAGTCCTTCAAATACTAAAATTAGACTTACCATATGATCCAGAAATCCCACTTCTGGGCATATATCTGGAGGGAGGTCAAATTAGAAAAGATACATGCACCCCAATGTTCACAACAGCACTGTTTACAATAGGCAAGACATGGAAACAACCTAAATATCCATCAACAGATGACTCAATAAAGAAGAATCTGATATGTGAATATATGTATATATATATATAGAGAGAATACCATTCAGCCATAAAGAAGAATAAAATAATGCCATTTGCAGGAACATGGACAGCCAAACCATATGCTATCACTTATATGTGGAATCTAAAAAAAAAAAGACACAAATGAACTCATTTACAAAACAGGAAAAGACTCACAGACATAGAAAATAAACTTATGGTTACCAGAGGAGGAAGGGGTGGGAAGGGACAAATTGGGAGTTCAAGATTTTAAAATACTAACTACTATATATAAAATAGATAAACAACAAGTTTCTACTGTATAGCACAGGGAGCTATATTCAATATCTTGTAGTAATGTATAACGAAAAAGAATATGAAAAGGAGTATGTGTATGTACATGTATGACTGAAACATGATGCTGTACACCAGAAATTGACCCAACATTGTAAACTGATTATACTTTAATAATAATAATAATAATAATATATCAAAAAAAAATTGCTTCGAGGTCTTTGATTTAAATTTACAAAATTGCCCCAAGCCGAATGCTCTCAAACTTTATTTGGAGGCATCAGGCTCACTTGGAGCTTGTTAGAACAGACTTCTGGGCCCTCTCCCCAGAATTCTGGTGCTAATGCTGCTAGTCAGGGGACCCACTCTGCCCCAGACAACACTATTTTAATTAATAAAGCAGTAATCTTTTCATACATTGTGGATCTTTCTCTGAGTTTAAATTCCCCAGCTCATATCAATTTTATGATTGATTTATGATTTCATATCAATCTCACTGTCTTTGTTTTTGAATTCTAAGAACCAAAAAGATTGTTTTTTTCCAAAAAGAAATCTATGCAAAAGGCCTGAATCCCTCTCTCCTCTTGCTCCTGTTGAAGAAACCTATAAGAATTGAGACAGTCAAGCTTCCTTAGACTTCCTGTCCCAAATGGGAAAGAGTCATCTGGCCACTTAGCAAATGAGTAACATTCATCTACCTTTGAGTTTACCTACATAACACCCAAACCATATGGCAAATGTAAATTGAAAGTTGTCATCAATGGAAAGATAGAGAGACAGGAGGCAGCCTAACAAATCGTATACTACACCCATGAAAAGTAATTTTTTAAGTATTTAAAATGATCAGTTTTAGTCGAATTCAGTTGTCCAAGTAACTGGCAAACAGACTGTCTTGGTCTACCTTTAACAAGGATCCACTGGGCTAGTTAATGGCTTAGGTCAATAGTCCTAGCCTTGGGGAAATTATAACTCTGTAAATATAATATGGTGAGATAATACAACCCTGTAAAGAAGTCTAGTGGATACAGTGGATGCTGATCTAAAATAGAAAATTAGTAGTTAGGAACCATAACAGTGTCTTAATAAATTAGATGCTCAACTTACTGTTCCAAATACTAATTATTATTATATTAACATTTATTGTTTAGTTGCTGGAATAACAGAAATCATCTGTGCTAATCGACAAAGCATTCAAGTTTAATGAAATAGAAGAGATCTGAAAATATTTCAAAACCCATTCATTTGTAAAATTGATCCTTCGTATTCGAGTCACATGTATCATTTCCTTCCATTATAAATCCTTACAGCTAATCTTTCCCTCTGATTTTAATTTCAAAATCCAATTTAAAAGAGGTCATTGGGAGGAAAATCATCCTTAGAAGACCTAAGTCCTAGAGTCTCCTTTAAAATCTAGAAACAATTAAAGTTGTGGTCTCCGTTAAACAATAAGATACTTTTTATAGGTAGTTGATTTAGGATGTAAATGAAAACACACCCATCGGAAGGGTGGCTGCTAATATTAAAAGATAGCATTTGGGGCTTCCTTATTTTAGCATGCCTTTCTGCACTCATTCCCCGCCCCGCCCCAGCTCCTTTTCTCCTCTATTAATTTCTGCGGAAGCCTTACTGCATTACTAAGATATCTAGAATAAAATAATGGGTAAGATTTTAACTCTGAACTCGTGGAACGTAGGTAGGGTCCTGGAAGCTTTAGAATCTCCATAAATGTTTGTTGAATGAAGGCAAGAAGCTCTAAGACTGTAGCTTTACACAGAGCAAAGAATATGCAAAATTCAGTATTTAAAACAATGTAAAGTGTGAGAAAATAAAATTTCGCCTGACAAAGATTGCCTTCTGCGGAAGTGAAGTCAGGCGTTTGGGCTTTAAGAGGTGGGGCGAGGAAGGCGTGTGAGCGCCGGCGCTCGACGCGGAACGGCGGACTACAAAGCCCAGTGTGCCACGGGAGCCCTCCCCGCAGAACTCGGGGCTCAGGGCCGTGGAGCCGCAACGTCCTACCCGCGTTGCATGATGGGGTCTGTAGTGAAACGTCCGTTGAGAGGGCTGAGTTATCTTGTGCCCTGCTGCTCTGCTGAGAGTATCTTTTCCTCAACCTCCAAAGCAGTGTTTTAAAAGAGTTTAGTCGTTATAACAGCCTGTGAGGGTAGTGGAGTTTCACTGTTTCCCTGCATTCCTGGAGTGGGACTCTAGCCACAGTCGCCGAGGAGGACCGTGCAGCGACCGTCCCGAGCGCCCATTTCGATGTTCCTTAGGACCGCTCGCCGTAGGTCTCAACTCTAAATTTCAGTTAACGCCTGTTCAAGTTTGCATAAATTCACTGAGCCGAATGCTGGGTTGAGTTTGGCCGTGGGCACACCGGTGACCCCACCCGAGCTATGCCTCGCGCACCCTGCTAGCCCACGCCCCTTGCCCTCCACCGGGCAGCGGGCGGGCCGCGGAGCCCCGCGGCCCGCGCGAACGGCGGAGACGGCGACGCGGCGCTGCGCATGCTCGCTGCACCGGCGCAGGTTTCCGCAGCAGAGGAGCAGCTCGGCTGCGGCGTCCGGGGTCTCCAGCAGGGCCGACGCTCCGGTTCGCGCACAGTCCTCGGCCTCGGCAGGCCCCGGCGTCCCTCCGCTCCGCGAGTCCCCGGCCGCCGCCCCAGCGCGCCCGGATCTGGCCCCCTGCCCCGCGAAGATGGCTGCCGTACGCCGGGCCCGCAGTTACTGCCGCTGCCTGGTGCGCTTCTCCGACCGAGAACTCTGCTAAGCCCCGCTGCAGCAGACGGCAGGAGTAGACACCGGACACCCAGCGCACCTCCTCGCGGGGGCGGTGCCGAGGGGGCGCCGAGAGCCCCGCGGCCGCGGCCGGCCGGCCCGCCAGCATGGTAACTCGCCGAGGAGCGCGGGCGGGAGGGCCTGGGCCTGCGGGGAGCCCCGGGGGGGCGGGAAGGGGAGCCGGCGGGCGGCGGGGGCTGCATGGCCGCCACCGTCGCGGGGCTCTGGCCTGAGAGGCAGCGGAGGGGTGCCAGCCCTCACCGCTCCCGGGGGTTCCTTCCTGCCGAGCCCCCCTGCCGGGACTCCAGGTGAGCAGAGCGCGTTTGCAGAAAGGCCGAGAAAATATGTCTTTTCTCAGCCTGCTGAGGACCTTGAACCAGTCTCGCCCCCCTCGAGGAATTTTATTAAAAGCATAGTAAGCGTAGATTGAGGTGAGCCATCGCAGCAGCTAAAATCGGGAGAGAGCCTTGGCAAGCGGAGACACTTGTTGATTACTCCCCCCGCTCGAAAGCCAGCCCGCGAGCCGCCGTTCTGGGCCCTTACGGAGTCCTGGCTTTAGGACGCACCTGCCCCAGGACGCGTCAGCACCCCCCTGCCCAGGGTTTTGGCAGGCGGTCCCAGAGGCGTCGGGTTGGAGGGATCATGTCTCACTTCACAGCAGTGAGGGCCCGAGCAGTGTCAGAGCGGTCCAAATGAAGAGACTGAGCAAAGCTCCAGAAACTGACAATGCAGATTCCATGGGATATTGCGTGCTGGAATGGTAGGTAGTCTCTGCCCCATGCTGCCTTGTTTTGGCTTCGAATAAATTGTCCATCCGAGAGCCTAATCTCTGGCTAAAGTTGAATGATTCCAGGGTGAAGTGAGACCAGACTGATTAGTTTATAGTAGTTACCCAAATGTGCGTTGAATACGTGAAAGGTTGAATAAACTTATTAAATTAATCTGGAGGCTAGAAAAACACTAATTATGCTTCTGAACTATCAGAAATAGTTCTCTGCCCAGGATTAAGCACTTAATTTTGTGTATTTTTCTTAATCCGAGGTGTAAAACAGTAAAATGATGAACACATGAGCTGCTCAAGTGAAAAGTGCTGTTAGGTCAAACTCAATTACGAAAAACAAAGTGAAAATCTCTGGGTGACAGCCGAAGACCTACTTACTTCAAGTGGTATTTGAGTTAAAAAAAAAAAAGTCATAAAACCCCAAGTTTGATGGGTCTTGTTTTTGTCTTCATACAGTCAAAATCAAAGTCATAATGGATTAGAACTTTTAAAACACAGCTCAGGGGAGAAGAAAGATGCTGTCTGTGTTATAGGTTTCCTGTCTTCTTTCCTCATCCCTGAGATATGCATTATGTACCCTCATGGCATTTTATTTGTTGATTGAAACAATTTTTTTGAGCGCCTCTTGTTATTCTGGCGAAGTGCTAGATCCCAGTACAATACCAGATCTTCAATATAACCAACCCTGTAAGGTGATTTACGGTAAACTTTTAATCATGGGATGTCACATACGAAAAGGGACCTCAGAAGTCACCAAATCCAACACCCTCTCTACAAATGAGACAGCTAGGCCTGGACAGGCCTTGACCTTGAATCAAGCAGTATGTTTGGTCTTAAGGTTTCCAAGAGGACTGAGATGTGATCCTTGCTCCCAATGTAGTAATTCAAGCGAAGGAGACAAAAATCTCAGTCCTGAGTGCTGTAATCAGCAGCTCAAGTGTAATGGGGAAAACGAAAGGGCCAAGTTAAAAGGATCGGAAAAGGCTTCTTACTGGGCTAATCCCTGAGCTGAGTCTTGAAGGATGAGTAGCAATACCCAAGCGAGGAAGAAGACGCAGTCATTCCAGATGCGGAGGGCGAACAGCATATGCAAGGACACGGGGCTGGAGAGAGCAGGGACTGCTGGGCTAGAGGTAGAGGCTGAATTATTAAAATACCCCAGGGACCTCAGTCCCCTTCCATTAGCTGTCCTTAGAGTTTATAGTAATAAAGCAGACTTTTAAATTGAAACAAGGGAAACATACTTCTCAGTGAGATCAATACATTCAAACCCCTTTATTGTGTAATTTCCTATCGATGTTCTTAGGAAAAGCTCTCAGCTTAAAGAGACTGAAAAAAAAATGGACTTGACAACACAGTCGTGCTTAAATTTGCCAGTTTTCTGGGAATTCATCGGAGTCTTGGCTTCTCTCCATTTATTTCTTCACTGATTTAGCCTTTCCACCTTAACCGTGTACTAACTAGTTCACATCTTCAAGGCATCTCTGCTGCAAGTCTGGTTGCCAGAGATAAGCTTATTCATGTTGTGCTGTGAAGTAGTCCGAGCATATCTGGTGGCTGTGCTCAAAGATGGGTGTTCACGGAAACACTTTTGTCCTGGAAACAAATTGCAACCCAAACAGGCAACTGTAAAACTTAGCCATTTTTGGAATGGGGAAAACTAAATCGATTTTATTTTGTTTCTAACCTTCCCTGATTGCCACATTTCTTTATAAGACTGAGCACTTGAACTGTTGAGCAAGTCCTGTGTGCTCATAAGTCTTAGCTAACAGGCTGGACCTAGGCAACATTTTGTTTTCACTGGAAGGTAGGATTTAGTTTCATTTAGCAAACGTTTATGGAGAATAAAAGGATAGAATGGAAGGAAGCTGACCTGAGGCCTCTGTTAAGCCCTAAGCCATGCATGGTAGTTCTAATCCAGCTTTATTCCACTTTAAATCAATCCAGTGTATAAATATCTGGGTTTATGGAAACACAATAGAACAGTCTTCTCTACAAAAACCGTCACTATTACAGGTCTTTGATTAATGAGCTTTTCTAGTACATTTAAAATAGTAATAGACAAAAGTCACATCCACACGTAACATTTCAGTTTCTGTTAAAAAAGGGACAGCCATGTATGGACTGTGGTCTTTTAAGTGATCCAAGAAACGAAAACTATTTGTTAAACGCCATACCACAACCAGCTGTTATTCTCTGAAGCAAAATTGTTCTTTTTAACCACCTACCCAAACATCTGAAGCTGGAGCCCAGTGAAGGTGTTTATTCATCAGTATGAAAAAAATTAAAGTGTCAGGTTTTTCTGGCTGGAGTCATTAAATTACCTGTGAAGAAGATGCCGAGAGGCAACCACGTGTTTCATTTGTCGAGGAGCCGAGTGGGAGATGGCGGTTACCGGGGGACGCTGGTGGGTGTTGGCCTGTTCCTGGTGTCGCTGAGCCTCACTTGCCTTTCCCCCTCAGGCAGAAGCTGAGGAAGATTGTCATCCCGATGCTGTGAGAGCAGGAGATGATGATGAAACTGAGAGCCCGGCTGAGACAGATCTGCAGGCACGTTTCTCCACCTGTACATTTAGTTCTTCCGTTGCTCCCTTACCTAAGCTGGAGTCAGGTGTAGTGATGAAGACTTGGGGATTCTTATTTGCAACAAAGAATTTAACTGTGTCTCAGACCAGTTTGTAGAATATTTAAGTTATAACTATGTTACAGACTTCTTTTTCTGTAAAAAGAAGTGTCAGTAATTGCTGCTGTTTAATTCAATATACAGGTTTTAAAGTGTTCAGACCAAGGCTTAAGCATGACTAAAAGCCATCACCTTAAAGAAAAAGAGTGACAGATTTGACCACCTAAAAGTTTCAAACTTATATATAGCAAAAGACATCCAAAATCAATAGAAATTATCAACTGGGAAAACTGGTAGCCACAGGTGGGCACAGAATTGATAGGTCTGATACAGGTGTAACTCCCTGTAAAATTAGGGAGACCGTAAGATAGAAAGATAATGGAAAAAATTAATATAAATATTTGTTAAACATTTGAAGAGATAATTAACCTTACTAATAATTTTTTTTAATACAAATTAAATCTGCAAAGAATTTTTTTTTAAGTGATCAGATGAGTGAATAATGCCTGTGGCTCTGCAGGCCGTGAGAACATGCCTGCAGTGGACGTGGAAGTGCAAGTTGCTGCAACCCTTTTTGGAAGGAAGATTAGCATTTTTGATCAAAGTGAGAAACATAGCAGGGAAGGCACAGCTCAGTGGTAGAGCACATGTTTAGCATACACAGGGTCCTGAGTTCAATCCCTAGTCCTTCCATTAAAAAAATCCATAAAGATAAGACATTGGAAAAACAGCAAAAAAAAAAAATTAAGAAAGAAAGAAAAACATAACATTCCCTTTGAGCCAGCAATTCTGCTTCCAGGAAATTAATCCTAAGGAAGTAATGGGGGAAGTGAGAACGTGTACACGTTCAAGAATATTTATTGTAGCATTGTGTATGTGGGAAAATGGAGTACAATCCAGGTATCCATCCCCTGTATTAAGTAATGATGCATCCATGCAGTGAAATACACCACAGCCGTTTAAAGGGATTGGGTCAACCTTTGTGCATCAAAGTAGAAAAATATTCATTACAATTAGTTAAGTGCATCTTCTGGAACTTACAAGCTTTATAATACTTGTGCCTTTGGAGTGCACCAGCCGGTGGACCTTAAGAGTGCTTCTAAAGAGCCGTCAGGTCAGAGGTGTGTGTGTGTGTTATGTGTTGGGGGTAGGAACATGGGTGTCAAAGTGTGTGCAGAATGTAGAGAAAAATTATTTTTAAAACTTTCATATTATATACTTGGGAAAAAAAAGGATGAATATACACAATCCAGTTACCAACGGCCTTCTTTGGAGAAAGGGCGTCCCAGGTTGGGTTCCCAGGAAGCAGACAGTGAGGGGGATGTCAGAGGTTTATTCAGCAGAGCTCCTGGGAGGGCTGCCGGAGGCGGCGGGGGTGGGGTGGGGTTGGCCTGCTCTGCTGTCTCAATGGACCACCTCAGTTAATCCCATGGAAGTTCTGAGGATGGAGTAGTAACCTTTGAGAGCCAGGCGGTTTTTGTTTTGTTTTTTTTTAATTTTTTGTTGTTGGTTTTGTTTGTGTGGTTTTTTATGGGGGTAGTTAGGCTTATTTATTCATTTATTTATTTTATTATCGTTATTATTTTTTTAATGGAGGTACCAGGGCTTGAACCCAGGACCTCATGCACGCTAAGCACGGCATTCTTCCACCGAGCTATACTCTGTCCCGAGAGCTGGGCCTTTACCAGTCATTGGTCACTTTCATGGATGAGTCATTGAGTAGGGATCACCTGGGAGATGTGTTCCAAGTAAAGAAATGTTTGGAAGCATGCAAGTTCAGTCCCTATAGTTTCAATTATAGTTTCAATTCTAATTAAAATTGGATTTTCCCATCTCATTAGATTTCTCCTGTATAAGGAACCTTTAGGCAAATTTTCACCATTTCTTCAAAGCCTTAAGCAGAAAATTACCTTGGAAGGTAACACGGGTTTAATGGTATTGATTTAGTCATTTAAAAGAACATTTTCTTGTCCTAGAATATGCGTGTGTGAGGAAATCAGTGTGGGACTTATTGACACATTGTTCCGGAGTTGAGCGCCTGCGTGGTGAGTCCTAAAACACTTTTCTCCCCTTAGGCACAGCTCCAGATGTTCCGAGCTCAGTGGATGTTTGAACTTGCCCCAGGTGTAGGCTCGAGCAACTTGGAAACTCGGTCTTGTAGAGCAGCAAGAGGCTCTTTACTGAAAACAGCGGATACCAAAGGAAAGCAAGAGCTGGCAAAAGAAGAAAAGTTAAGTGTTACGGGTGTTGCACTTGGAACCAGCGTATCCGTCCTTCCTTGCTTCCTGTACCACTCCTTCTTTCTTGCAGGTGGACAGTCTGCCTGGAACTCTTTGGTAATTCACACACCCCTGAGAGTCACTTTGTCTCTAAAAGATAGATGCCTCTGAATTTATGAACAGAACTCCAAAAGGGGAAAAAATGTGTTCAAATGTTAACACCTTCCCAGAGGTCTTAATGCAGCATTTTGTTATATTTTGAGTGGAACAGATTTATGCAGTGATCATTTCATCATTGTGGAAGATTTTGAATGCTTTCTGATCTTTCACCGCTTTCCTGGTGCTTATTCACATAAAGTGCGTTGAGCCCACCGTTTCCATTTTTGTCACATTTGTCCCTCAGTGTCCAGGGATGCTCACATTCCTTGTATAAAGTGGTGTAGTTGTTTGCGTGTGGCCACACACAGCCTCCCACATACTTTAAATCATCTCTAGATTACTTTTTTCCTCTTTTTTTAAAACAATACATTTTTATTGAAGTATAGTCATTTTACAATGTTGTGTCAATTTCTGGTGTACAGCACAATACTTCAGTCATATAGGAACATACCTATATTCGTTTTCATATTCTTTTTAACCATAAGTTACTATAAGATATTCAGTATAGTTCCATGTGCTATACAGTAGAAATTTGTTGTTTATCTACTTTATATATAGTAGTTAGTATCTGTAAATCTTGAACTCCCAATTTATCCCTTCCCACCCTCTTCCCCACCAGTAGCCATAAGTTTTCTGTCTGTGAGTCTGTTTCTGTTTTGTAAATAAGTTTGTCTTTTTTTTTTAGATTCCACATATAAGCGATATCATATGGTATTTTTCTTTCTCTTTCTGGCTGACTTCACTTAGAAAGACAATCTCCAGGTCCATCCATGTTGCTCAAATGGCAGTATTTTATTCTCTTTTAAGGATGCATAGTATTCCATTGTAGAAATATACCACAGCTTCTTTATCCAGTCATCTGTCGATGGACATTTAGGTTGTCCAGATTACTTAAAATACCTAGGACAATGTGAACATGCTGGAAATAGTTGTAAATGCTACGTAAATAGTTGCCAGTGCACAGCAAATTCAAGTTTTGCTTTTCATCACTTTTCTGGAATTTTTTTCTCAAATATTTTAGATCTGCAGTTGGTTGGGTCTGAGGCCATGGAGTCTGCAGAGGGGGAGGGCTGACCGTAGTCTGTCACTCCACGGAGGCTGTCCTCTTCACACCATCAGGTCCGAGTGTGTGTTTATGACAGTTCGCCATTAAATAATCAACGTCATCTTGCTAACTGAAAACTTCCATATCCGTTTTGTCAATGTTAATTTTGAAATAGAGTGTCCTAGTACGGGAAAGTCCTGTGCGCCTTCCCCGGCCTCCCTCCACCCGGACCCCTTCCGTGGCTGAGTTCTGGGAGATGGACAGTGGTACAAGTCACAGAGCTTGTTCTGGTCTCCCAGGGTTACAAGCACTTTTGTTTGTGGGTATGCATATAAACAGCTCTCTGCAGCTTTTATTACATGTGCAGCTTCATGTAACCACAGCCACGGTCAGGATGCAGAACTGTTCTGTCACCACAAGGCTCGCCCAGGCTGCACTGTGCTGGTTACACTCTCTCCTCCCTGCCTCCTCCCAGCCATTCCTAACCACCAGCAGCCACAAGTGGCCTCCACTTCTGTAATTTTGATATGCAAAAAATGTGGTATAAATGTGACCTTTTGAGACTGGCTTCTTTTCACTCAGCACGGCTGCTTTAGGATCCATCCCAATTTCCCGTGTGCGTCAGTAGTTGCTTCTCACTGCTCTGGGGTATTGCGTGGTGTGTAGGTACCCGCTTTGTTTAACCAGTCACCTGTGGAGGGACATTTGGGGCGTTGTTTCCAGTTTGGGGCTGTCAGTGCAAGAGCTGCTCTGAATATTCACCTGCAGGTTTTTGCATGAACATAAGTTTTCATCTCTCTGGGCTAAGAGCGCAATTACTGAGGTGTATGGTAAGTGCATCTTTGATTAAGAGAAACTGCCAAACCGTTTTCCAGAGCATCCGCACCATCTTGTGTTCCTTCCAGCAGCCTGTGAGGGTCCCCGCATCCCCGTCCACGTTTTGTGTTCTTATCACTTTCACACTGTAGCCGTTTTGATAGATGGCGTTTCGATGCCTCCTTGTGATACTTTGTGTCTCCCTAAATGGCGAGTGATATTGAATGTCTTTTCACGTGCTGTTTGCCGTCTTTCTCTTCTCTCTGTGAAATGGCTGTTTGTCTTTTCTAATTGGATTGCTTGTGTTTTCACTGTTGAGTTTCTAGAGTTCTTTATGTATTCCAAGTACGAGTCCTGTGTTGAACACGTGGCTCGTGAATTCTTTGAGTCTGTGGCTTGTCGTTTCAGCCTCTTTTCAGGGTATTTCACAGAGCAAAAGTGTTTCATTTTGATGAGGTTCAGATGAGCAAAATTTTCCTTCTGTGGATTGTGCTTTTGGTGTCAAGTGTAAGGACTCTTTGCCGAGTCCTAGGTCTCCAAGGTTTCCTTCTCTTTTTCTTCCTAAAAGTTTTTTAAGTTTCTCATTGAAGTCCTCCACCTGTTTTTGAGTTAACGTCTTACGTCAGATGTGAAGTGAAGGTCGACATTCACTGTCCTGCTTGCGGGGGCCTGACTGTCCCAGCACCGTTCCTTGAAGGGGCTGTCCCTCCGCCCCCTGCACTCGTTTTTAACGTGGACTTTCAGAAATTGTTTTTCACTGTTTACAGGCTCGTGAACTATTCCTAAAAGCAGTTGAAGAAGAACAAAACGGAGCTCTCTATGAAGGTGAGACCTCAGGGCCCAGGATCGTCTGGGTTAATGACTCCTTGTTACTGACCAATTTTATTTTATGTTTTGCTAGAATACATTTAGTGTAGAACGTCAGTCTGCCTATATTTTTTAAAAATCAAAAATAAAAAGTGTATTTTTATATAACCTGTCTCTTTCCAAAAAGTATTCCTGGGAGACATCATAGGGGTAGGATGAGTAAGATAACCTTTTTCTACATTCAGGGGTTCGTCTGTGTTCATTCTTCATGGTTAAAGTCCTAAAAATATTGTTCCTCGTTTGAAAATAGGATATGCCCCTTGTAGAGGTGACAATGACTTCAGAGGAGGGGTATGTAAAGGATAGACTGAGGAATATGTACACGTTTCCTAAATCCTAATTTACAGCTTTTGCTTCTTTCCTTAGGCCAGTAGAAATGTGTAAGCAGACCAAGGGGTGGGGCTGTTACCGGATTGGGTTTGTAATTAGGCCTTCATTTTTGTGACAGAAAAGCTAATAATCGGGGCATGGGGGGGAAGTGCTTGAGCTTGAGTCATTTGGCCCCAAAGCAACATCTTCAAAGTTCACGTTTCTCCTAGTGGTACTTTTACTCTGAGACAGTAAGAGGGCCCAGACGGTGATATCCCTCCACGGCCTTTATTGGCTCGTGAGAGCCCTGACTGCGCGTGGTGGACACTGAGTCACCCAGGGTGTGTGGAGCGGAGGGGCCGGAGGTGGCGGCCTCCTCGGCCCCAGTCCCGTTGGCACGTGTCCGTGGGACAGGTGGCTGGATGTCCTAGTTCTGAGCCACCCGGCCAGGAGATTTATAAACAGGTTTTACAGGTTATTCAGCTAAATAAGAAGCAGCTAGACGAAAGGAAGTTGGATTTGAAGGATAAATTCGAAAAAACTCCTCTGTATTCCAGTCAGCAGGAAGCATTTGCTTTTCCTCAACTCTGCCTCCTGGAAGTTTGCTCAAAGGTGGTGTTTTGCTGGGGCTGCAGCAATGGCGTTTTCAAAGCCCAAAGAAGGACGCCCACGTATAAGATCCCGTCTGACGACCCTTAAGAGGCCGAGGGGAAAGATGGGCTGAAAGATAGAGATGAAGTGCAGTGTCTTAAAGCTTCTGTAACATGAGAGCTTTAGAAAAAAGAAAGATGGTTTCTAGACAGGAACGTTTGGAAATACGTTTGTGCACTGAACCACTGTTGCATGTAGAAAAAGGGAATTTGGCTGTTTGTAAAGCAAGTTACCCGATTAAACCACAGCTTAGGGTAAGCAAAGGAAATGACGAAAATGTGTGGTCATAGCTAATTTAGCTTTATTTCTCCTTTCAGCCATCAAGTTTTATCGTAGGGCTATGCAGCTGGTGCCTGATATAGAGTTCAAGATCACTTATACCCGATCTCCAGATGGTGATGGCGTTGGAAACAGCTAGTGCGTATATGATTTGATAGTAACACATAAGAGTTTGTTAACAGTCTTTGCCCTGTTGACTCTTCACATGATAAGAAGATGGTGCTAATTCTGTGAAATTCTATAGTCTTTATTCTAAAGGCTTATTTATAAAGTTGTAGAAATTTCTTAAGTAGGGAAATTTTAAGGTTGAAGTACAGAAATGCACATTTTAAACCAATAAAACAAAAATAAGGTGACGGAAGAATTTTTGTTTCTAATAAAAGCAGTGTCTATCGAAAGGAAATTAAAGGACACATTTCAGCTTTGTGAAACCTACATCAAGTCAAAACTATTAAAATGTAATCAGGCCAAAGCTGAAAAAGGTTAATAATAATGGTTGAAATCGGGTACGTGGGGTTTCATTACCCTGGTTCTCTGTTGGAAACTACATTTCTTAAAAGGCTTTTCATTTTATTAGGAAAATGCTGGACTCTAACCAGACCTTGCTGCAGACAGAACATTGTTAAGCCTGTAACATTTGTTTAAAAGCCCAGGAGCAGGACGTAAGCGCTCCCCAGAGAAACCACCTGCTTTGTGTAGATGCCACTCTCATCAGTCATGGAGCAGCATTGACAGAGCTCAAGAGGACATGTTTTGAAGCCAGACTTTCGAAGCTATTTGTAAAACAGTTACAAAATTGTGTTGGCTTAATCCCTCTCTCCCCCAAAGCCCAGCTGGCTGATATTTAGAAGGGAAGGGAGTCCGCTCCCACTAGAGATTTATCAAGTTTAAAATGAGCATTACATAGAAAAATAGGATCTTGGTAATGAGGTATTATGTTAACTATTATATTACCTCTGCCATGAAACACTTGAAGTTACTTTCATCCATAACTGGTGCTGATAGCCAGGGTTTCTTAACTGCTTATAGTATTAACACTTAAGCTTTGGCTAAACCACATTAAAAATATCCCAGTGAAGTCAGCGTCCATTGCCTGCTGGAACTTTTGGGCTAGAAATATTGTTCACCAAGTTCGATTTAACAGTTCATACTCGAAAGGACTCGTTTGGGCTTTTTCTCAGCCTTCCTTCAGTTTGGAGAGAGTTGTTCAGACCTCCTGTCCCATCATACAAACCCAGATGCTACCAAAGTGCTTTAAGGACAGAGTTGTGTATTTTCTTACCGGATCGCGTAGGCCCTAAAAATCTCTGCTGGTTTTTTGCCTCCTGTAAGAGTCAGTAGCATCGCAATGGGGTCCAGCCGACCTCAGCCAGACGTGCCCTTGGTTGTCATAATAAGCCTTCCTGGTTTTCTGACTTCATCCTCATCCAGCCTTTTTGCAAGTCTGATCGTTTTTAAAGTTAACTTTAGCAAAAATGGAAAGCTAGCTGTTTTTCTAGAACTCTTAACTACACATTTGTTTGTACTGATAGATTATTTGTGGCCGTACTAAGATTTTTTTTTTAATTACATATTTTCCTCTCTAAAGGGTCATAAGACACATAGGTTAAAAAATCCCTTGGTAAGTCAGCATCTCAGGTGACGTCTGCATATTTTATTTTTATTCAGTTAGTGTGGATGATGGTCACTTAAAAGGATATATTTACGTAAGTTTTTTTTTTAATCATTTGAAATTATCTTTTTTACTAATTCAGGAAATGTTTACCATAAAACGAATTAATTAAATCTCAGTACCTATCTCCAGAAGTTCTAATTCTTTCTCTGTGGGAATTAAAGTTGCTAAAGCCCCCGCGCCCCCAAAAAAACTGGTATGATATTCCTTTGCAAGGCAGAGTAAACTTTTTATCATATCCAAAATAAATAAATAAATAAAGTAGTAAGAAGTTTGCTTTTAGACGACTTTTTGTAGAGCAGATTTGAAAGTACTGTGCGGAAGTCAGTGTGTGGACCGAGGCGCTGGTTCCCTCACATCCTGTCTTTTCTCAGCATCGAAGACAGTGATGAAGACAGCAAGGTGGCCGACCTCCTGGCCTCCTTCCAGCAGCAGCTCACGCTTCAGGAGTCTGCGCTCAAACTGTGTCAGCCTGAGCTCGAGAGCAGCCAGACTCACATATCAGGTGCGACTTCACGCGCGTTACCCTTCAGGGAGAAACGCTTGACCTTAAGGTTTAGGTGTTCCAAGCCGAGAAGGTCAGATAGCTCGTCAGGCCACTGCTCTGGGTCAGAATCCGGTGGGAGGCCAGGCTGTAACCAGGATCAGAAAGAGGGCAGCGGCGCCCTTGTGGAAGGGTGCCATTCTTTTCTCAGTGGAGCTCTGAGAGGGTGAGTGTCCGAGTTGTGGGGCAGCCCTAAGAAAGCGGGAGGAGGCCTTGGTGTCGTCAGGCATTTCAGCCACGTTGGACGCTAGTCCTGAGATAGACCGAAGGTTTAAAAATGAATTTCTTCTTTCTTTTCATGTGTTAAACACTGTTCACTTACGGGACTTCTCAGAGGAAGACAATTGAAAATTTTCAGGGAGATGAAAGTAACTTTATTTAATGTCACAAATGCAACAGGGATCACACACACGCATGTGTACTATTTTCCTAAGGCTTATTTTTATACATCTCGATGGTAAAAAGATCTGAGAGAGAGAGACATGCTTACGAAAGTAGCTTCGGATCTGTCCTGTGCTGGAAAAACGAAGGTGTGTGTGTCTCGCTTTGGGGTAGTTGGATGCACTGGTGCGTAGCTCTGAGCAGCGCTGAAGGTGTGGCTGTTAACACTTCAGGAGTTCATAAAGGTGTCTGCCCTGGGGACGTGCCGGGAGCGGGCGCGCGGGAGGGAGAGTCGCTGAGGGGACGCGTCCTCTGTTGCAGCGTTGCCGATGGAGGTGCTCATGTACGTCTTCCGATGGGTGGTGTCCAGCGACCTGGACCTCAGGTCTTTAGAGCAGTTGTCACAGGTGTGCAGGGGATTCTACATCTGCGCCAGGTACTTACTTTTTTTTTTTTTTTTTAAAGCAACTCCGGCAGTGTTTGAAAAAAGGATTATGGTCTTTTGCCAAAAGAAAGTATTCTTTTGAAATTATTCTTTTGATACAAGAACTTGATGGATATTCTAGGTAAAAGCTTAGAATGAACAGTTTTGCTAAGCCGTCCTTAAGTGGGTTTGCTCAGACAGCTTAGCATGCCGTGGCTAGAAGGCACTAGGTTTCCAGGGTCTAGAATAACACACGGAACATAGTCACACGTTAACTTCCGCAGGGTGGTTTGCATGCTGGCTTAGCTGATTTGGAGAAAGAATTATGCTAGAGAACTACACTTAAGTCATTTTTACAGTAACTCCAAACTTGATAATGATTTAAATTTAGATGGCACCAGAATTTTCTTTTGTCCCATTAAAAGTTATCCTAAAAATTCCTAAACACATACAACCTACCAAGACTGAATCAGGAAGAAGTAGAAAATCCAAATAGACCAATTGCTAGCAAAGAGATTGGATCTGTAATCAAAAATCTCCCCCCAAAAAAGAAAAAAACAAAAAACCCCAAAAAACTCCCAACAAAGAAAAGTCCAGGAGCAGAGGGCTTCACTGGTGAAGTTTTCAGAACGATTAAACAATTGACACCAGTCCTTCTCAAATACTTCCCAAAAATCAAAGAGGGGGGCACACTCTGATACGAGGCCAGCATCACCCTGATGCCAAAGCTGGATAAAGGGACTCTGCTGGAGAGGGAGGCCCCGGGCCGGTGTCCCTGAGGAACGTAGACGCAGAAATTTGCAACAAGATACTAGCAAACCAAATTCAGCAGCAAACAGCAAGGGTCATTTACCATGATCAAGTGGGATTTATCCCAGTGGTGCAAGGGTTTTGATTTGATTTGAGCTGTATTAGAATCATGTCAGTTTTGTCTGTCATTTGCTTCGCTTTTTGCACTAATCCCACAACAGAGCCTTGGTGCTGCCTGCAGGATGTATCTCCAGTCTGAGCGTTAAGCTACACGTCAGTACTGTTCTGGCTCTGCCCCCGTTAGGCCCGGTCCGGATTGTGGCATCGGCGTCCAGTGTGGTCTCTGGGCTCCCACTCCCACGTTCCAGGAGCACATCCTCCATAGACCCCCAGAGTGATCACTGGAAAGCATTAGCCATGCTCAGACCCCTCCAGGGGCCTCCACCTCACTCAGCCAGCCTCTCCCCGCTGCAGACCACGACCTCACTTGCCCCTGTCCCCTCTCAGATCAGGGGGTCTGCACGTTACCTTGTCACTTTGCTGCAGCCGTGTGATCCTTCCTGCTCCTGCACACCAGCCACACTCCAGCCTGAGGGCCTTGCACGCTGTGGCTGCTGCCAAAATACCCTTCCTCCTCACTGTAGACCCCTGCCCAGAAAAATGAGTCCCTGCTTCCCCTCCACCATCATCCTTGTCCTTTACCCTGCGTTGTCTGTCTGTCTGTGCACTGAGCACACTACTTAACACTTTTCTCTCTTCCTTTTATTTTTGTTTGCTTTCCCTATAAAAGAGCAGGGCCTTTGCCCTGTCCATCGGTCTGTCCCCAGTGTCCAGGGCAGTGCCTGCAGGCACCCGGCCAGCATTGTTGAGTAGATGGTGGCTGGTAGCAGGAATGTTTCTCATGTCTGAGAGCGTAGAGGGAGTTAGTATTATATGTACTGATGTGCTTTTATTACCTAGAGACCCTGAAATCTGGCGTCTGGCCTGCTTGAAAGTTTGGGGCAGAAGCTGTATTAAACTTGTTCCGTACACATCCTGGAGAGAGATGTTTTTAGAAAGGCCCCGTGTTCGGTTTGATGGTAAGTTGAACTCTTCAGAGAAATAGCGATCTGTCGTGCTGATTTTGATGAATACACAGTCTTAATTTTCCGTGACGGACCTGAGTACCACAAGCACCTTTAAAGGAAACCGCGATAAAGGAAAGCTGGAAACGTGTTACATGATTGTAGCATTAAAAGCTGTGTATTGTGTTCTTTTTAAAAATCTGTTTCTTTTCCTAGGCGTGTACATCAGTAAAACCACGTATATCCGTCAAGGGGAACAGTCTCTCGATGGTTTCTATCGAGCCTGGCACCAGGTGGAATATTACAGGTACGCCTGCAGGAAACTGAGCGAGTGAGAAACGCTCCCTCTCCGACGGCTGGTTCGTTGGTTATTGGACACCTGCTCTTGCTGGCCTTTGTATTTATCTGCAGAATGGCCCTCGGTGTTTTTATCCGGCATTCCACACAAACCGCGCTCAAAGAACCAGTAGGCTAAGATAATTAATTCCTCCTGGCTGTAAATTTTAAGAATTTATATTTTCAGAGCTGTTCCTTGCCTCCCGCCCTTGGTGGGCTCATTTGCCTTCCCAGAGGGCTCGTGCTGTGATTCAGCGTCCTTGTCCACCAGCTACCACTGCCCTTGAGAAACAAGCAGACCGTGTTAACTACTGTGTAATATCATCGGACCGCAGTTCTGTTTGATGTTAATTAGTGCTTCAGGGAAAAACACACAGAACTTTAACAGAGCAATATTTAATCCAGTTCATTTGGCGAGTGAAACTAGAAGTTCCACCGTCCCCTCGAAGGAAGGTAATAAAATGCTTTCATTCCCTGCTGCTGGCCTCACGGGTTTCAGGCACGTCTGTCCCAGAGATGTTTCACCAGTTCTTTGGCCCGTGGGATTTCCGTTTTGGTTTCACAGCCGTGAATAGGTTTAGGTACCAGTAAATAAGGACATGTCCTGTGCTTGCGTTTCCCGTGTCTGCAGGTACATAAGATTCTTCCCGGACGGCCACGTGATGATGCTGACCACCCCCGAGGAGCCCCAGTCCATTGTGCCACGGCTGAGGACGAGGAATACCAGGTAGTTCATTCTGCAGTTTTCCGTCCAGCCCGTGTTTTGGGTGGTAACTTGGAGATTTTGTAACTGAAAACTGGATGATCGGAAAAGCAGTTATCGGGGGTGCCTGTAAAAAATGCCAGTCCCTGGGCCTCTCCCTGGAGACGTCCTTCAGTGGATCTGGGGCCTTGGAAACCAGGTTTACTCAGCACGCTAGCTGATTGTCCTCAGGCGCGTTGAGTAAACACTTCTCGCCCGTTAGTTTCTCTGTGACTTTAAATAAATGCACGTAACTGATTTAAAGTATATATATTCTCTCATTTTCAGAACGGAAGCAATTCTACTGGGTCATTATCGCTTGTCACAAGATACAGACAATCAGACCAAAGTATTTGCTGTGATAACTAAGAAAAAAGAAGAAGTGAGTATGCAAAGGGGGAGCTGGCACATTTCTTTTAACTTCCGTGCCCCACGCATTCACACATTCTTGATTAGAAAAGGATAAAGAATACTGTCTCATAATTTCTGCTGTTCGCAAAATGGGTGTTGACTTAACAGCATATCTCTGAAGAGAGCTGGAGGGTTTTCTAAAATGTGGTTAATTTTTATTGAATCAACTTAATTCTGCTCCAGGTTTCCTTCTCTGGTCCAGGTTTTTTAACACATGAAATCGCAGAGCCGAAATTATTTCCTGTGGAATAACTAGTTACAGTTATGTCTAATTATGGTTTTTTTGGCTTTTCTCATTTTGAATCATAGGCGATTAACCTAAATTGTCTCATATAGATAACCCTTTCACAAGGGTGTTTTTCAAATTTCTGTTTCTACTGGAAATAAGCTGAAGTGAGATCATTGCCTTCTTTCTGTTCTTGCAAAAGGGAAAAAATGCCGAGCAAACATGATGGCTGAATTATTACATCCAGAGTACCTTACTCTTGACATAATAAGGGTCTGATTTTGTTCACAGCTTTTCTCCACGTGCATTGTTTCGATCCTGGTTAAAAACTACAATGTGTACCCAGGAAGTCAGTTTTGGGGTAGTTGGAATAAATACTAGCCTATTGCATTTATAATTAATACCATTTTTGAACAAAGTTTCCCTTGTGTTTAGGTCTCCAGTCCCCACCCCCAGCCCCGGGAGTGGGGATGGTTACAGCAGGGTTTCATCTGAGTCCTGTCACCCCCTGGCCCTCAGCTGTGGCCTCTCTGGCTCCTGGAGTCAGAGACAGTGGGCAGAGGGGCAGAGATCCTTGCTGTCACTGTGACCTTGGCCGTGAGTTTCCTGAGGTCATCAGAGCTAGGGAGTTATGAGGCCCTACTTGAGATTTTATCTAATGAAAGAGTTTAGGAATTCCCATGCTGACCACCAGTTTTCTCTTCAGAATATGACACGGTAGGACCATGTGTCGTATTGACCTTCTTGTGTTTTTAGCAGTATTTGCTGACGTGGTTCCAGCGAACCCAACACTTCCGTTTCTCTGTTGACCATTTTACTGTTGTTGCAAAAGAGAAGTTAGACTTGGCGCTTTATCTGCAGCCTTCCCCAGTTTATCACTTTACCTCTTGAAAAATTCCCAAGTCTTTTCGAACAGAAGGAAACCCTAGGCTTGGAGATGGGAGACAGGAGATTCAGTTCCCATCTACAGCAGCTGCGTGACTTTGGTGGACGTGGCTGCCTGCCCTGGTCCCACTTCACAGGATGCTTGACTGAGATGATGATGGAGGACAAGCCTTTTGTGTTCAGAGCACTTGCACGTTCTCCCAGGCGCTCATGCGCGTTCCCAGTTGATAACCAAGACAGCTCTTTGCTGTGTGCGGATGTGATGTGGCTTGTGTGTCACTCTCACGTAGCGTATTCTTAAGATGTCTATGTGTGGATGTCCGCCCAGCCCTCTGCCTGTGTCTCTCCGTCTGTGGAGCGAGGCTTCATTGTTGCCCGTGTGCCTTTCCTTTCACAGAAGCCGCTTGACTACAAGTTCCGGTATTTCCGCCGCGTCCCCGTACAAGAGGCTGATCAGAGTTTCCACGTGGGGCTGCAGCTGTGCTCCAGTGGTCACCAGAGGTTCAACAAACTCATCTGGATCCATCATTCCTGTCACATCACCTACAAGTAGGTGATCGCAGTGAAAACCCCAGGGGTACAGAACCACGGTGTCCTCCCCGTCAGGCCAAGGGGCCTCTCCGATGGGGTTTGGTTCCTCAGAGTTAATGTTCAGTTACACGCTGTGACTCTCCTGCAAACCAAGAGAGCAGCTAGCTTGGGAAAAACGAAAAGTGGGCCAAGACGTGGGGCATCCGGAGCTCCCCTGCGGCGCCCGGGGGACGCGGCGGGCCCCCCGCGCGGGGTGCGGGCAGTTTCCATGAGTAGGGGCGGCGCTGGGTCACCGAGCTGCCGCCCTGACTTCATCCTCCGACTCGCACGAGGCAGTCATGGAACACCAGGTCTCTTTTCTTCTCCCATGTTTCAGTCGTACAGTGTTTCTCTTTATTTCCCTACTTGGTTTATCCCCGGGGATCATACACAGATTTCAGATGAGCTGTAGTTAGGAAAGTAAGGCTGCTGAAAATGTCTCCAGTACTCCAAAGCCGAAGCTGTCAGTGGTTCCTGCTTCAGCTCTTTGTGCTTTTTGTTGAGATTTACTCGGATGGAATCATCACTGAGCAGATGACAGTGCATGAGAAAGGAGTAGTGCAGAAGTTAGTACTTGAAAAAGCAATTAGGAAAGTGAAATGTCAGTCGGTGCGGGTCCTGACTTAGCTGTGGTTGCGTGTGAAGGAATACTGGCATGTGACCGAGGGTCTCCATTCCAGTTGAATCCAAAATTCTGATGGGCAAAATGTGAGGTCATCTGCCGTTAACCTGCTTCACGACCTCGACCACAATGTCGAAAACTTCCCTGCTCACATTTCTACCTTACAAGTAACTTGCCTCTCATGTGGAGGGTCCTGATAGCGGAGAAAGAGCACTGTTCTTTCTTCTCACCCTGGCCTGCCAATCCTGCCGTTTTATTTTTGCTTCTCTGAATAATGTCTAAAGTGGAAAATTTTTTTTTCCTTTTCAAAGAAACCAAAATCAGAAAGTGGGACCAAGCCAATGAAAAGCATCATGTTTTAGGAGAAAGAAAGGACGTCGTTTGTAGCTGCTGCTGACCACGTTGACTTCCTTATCGTATTTATGAAGTCATTTGAATTTTGCTTTTGTTTTTCTTTTTTTTTTAGGAGAAAATAAAAGGCGGTGGTCATATAACTCGTCGCCTGCTCCCCCCTCAGCCTGAAATTACGCTGTTGATCATGCAAATATCAAATCATTAAGTTCTATTCTAGGATTATAATTCTTTCTGATGCACATTTTATCAAGAGCTTTAAAATGTCCATAGCCTTTGACTTAGAAATTCTGCTCTTAGGCATCTATGTAAAGGGCATAATCAAAAATATTACAATGTTACTTTTAATTGCCAAATATTGAAAACAATCTAAATCTCTGACAGAAGGGGAGTTGGGTGAATTGTGATATATACAGACAGTGAAATATTATGTGGCCATAGAAATGGCTTCTGAAGAGTATTTAATGATGTGAGGAGATGCTTATGTCAGTGTTTAAAAAGCAGGATAATTGACAGGGTGATCTCAGTAAAGCTCGATGGTGGAGTTGAGATGCTTAGAAGCAGCCCTAAACGAAGGGCTTCCTGCGGCTCCGTCTGGGTGGTGGGGTGGTGCGCGGTTCTCCTTTTGTAAATTTTTCACATTTTCTACGATACACCTCTGCTGCTTCGCATGGACTGAGATGAATCAAAAATTAAAGAGGCTGAAGCCCAAAGTCACTCCCCACTCCCAGACATACCAGGGTCTTAACTGAGTTGAGATCTCCCGGTCACGGGTGACCATGTGCTCTCTTTTCCAGACCGACCGGAGAGACGGCAGTCACTGCCTTCGAGATCGACAAGATGTACCCGCCTTTGCTGTTCGCCAGGGCGAGGAGCTACACCGCGTCCTCCGAGAGGCCCCTGTAGCCCCACACCCCCCCGCCCCGCCGCATGAGTAGACGCATATAGAGAAACAGAGCGCCTAAGTTATAAATGTACAGATATATATATATATGGGGCTGGAACTTATTTTACATTGTTGGAGTTCTCTCAAGAGTATAAATCGATTATTTTTTTTATTTAAAGGGAGAGTTGATTCTTGGGGTGTTGGTTTTGAAATGAAGAAGTGGGAATCACAAGTCTTAAGTACATTTATGTTGTGAAAAAACACCAGAGGTTTAAATCATGCCCTTCTTGGAGCAGCCTTGTGTCACGTGGGCTGTCCCCTGCCCGCTCGGTCATCCCAGCATTTCAGGGCTTGCGGGGGGGGGGTGCCCCACGGGGGTCAGCATTCGTTTCATGGAGGGCACGGTGTGTTTTCACCAAAGGCTCAACATGTGAACACCCCTTCTGGGTTTGTTTGAAACTGTTTGACCAATAAAGATCATAAATAAATGTTTCTTTCGAGAAAATACATTTCTGGATGGCCTTTTTTTGAAATGTCAGAATAGTGAACCATCCTAAGGTAGCCAGCGAGGGCTGAAGAATGAGTCCGCGCCTCTTTGGTTTTGGTATGTGGATGATGGTGTCTGTCTCCTGACCCCGCCCAGGCCCTGTACACTTGTGTGACATTACGTGAGAAGGAGTGACTCCCCCAGGACCAGGACTCTTCAACAATCTCACCTGTCACCTCCATTCCTAAAGGCAGTCAAGGGTCCTGTAAACCCAGGCCTAACTCCTCCAGGATTCCAGTCAGGAGAGAGCCTGCCGCCCAGTAAACTGGGTGTAAGCCTCCCTCACAGCAAGGCCGCGAGTGCTCCGTCCCAGAGCTTGCATCTGGCACACCTCTGCCGGATCCAGGTGTGTCTTCGGTGACTCAAACATGGCTCAGGTACCCGTATTACCTTTCAGAGCTTGATACCCACGGCCACGGTTGCTTTCAAGTTCATGGTGACATTGAAAGAGGCTTCATATTCCCACAATCCAGTATAGGATGGGCTTTTTAAGAAGCTAATACATGTTACGTTAAAGATGAAAACCATCCGTCCACCGTGTAATGAGAGAAAAAGAGTTCTGATGGCTTCTAGTAACCTGTAATGAAAAAGAATATGTGTGTGTTCACACACACACACACACACACACACACACCAATCATGATACTGTAAATTAAAAAAAAAGTTCTTCTGGAAAAAAAGTTCTGTTTGCACTGGCTTTTCGCAGCCGTCTGAGGAATGTGCTCCTTAAGTTGGAAAACATGGAGAATGGAGGTGTGTGCCTCAGATAAGGCGGCTCTTCGGGTCAAGACCATGAATTTTGATATGCAAGTTAATAGGACATCTGATGAGAACAGAGTCAAATGTAGCTAGAAAAGTCCTTTCCTATGGAAAATGGAACTGGGAGGTTCTCTCGTTTGCCACCCATCCCCGAGTTAGGTGAGCTATTGCTGACACCCAGGGGTCGCTGACATCAGACATTCTGCTGTGGCCAGGAAGGCATCTTTCACTTACTTAGCTTGAAACAGAAAATACTTCCTTTTCAGATTATATTTTCTGTGTACTAAAATTTTTTCACTACAAAAGCAATAGACATTTATTGTGAGAAAATTAGAATATACAGAGTCAAAATAAAATAATCCTAATGTCCGAAAATAACTCAGCAGAAGAAATTTTCGCTGTGTAACTTTTTTCTCCTGTTCTCTGCAAACCCGCAGGAATTAGCTTCGGATATGTCCTTCCTTTGCTCTTTGGACTTGACAGAAGCCGATACTACGGGAAGCTGATAGCAGTGTCAGTGTCCCTGGTCTGTGTTTCCAAAAGACCCCACAATCGCCTAGCCCAGCAATAATCAAGCTGTATTCTGTGTTTTTTTACATGCCAGCGTCCCACCAACAAACTCTGGCTTCTCTGAGGACAAGGACTGTGTCTTTTAAATTCCTGATCCCAAAGCACCTCCATGCTGTGAACATCAAATAAAATAACCCCTAGCAAGCACCGGACAGATTCCATGGGCTCTGGGTGTGTCTTCTTTCAAACGAAAGTGGCACGCTTCCGCCACTAGGTGGCACTCTTGTCCCATAGGGAGTGGTTTCTGCTTTCCTTTCTTAGCCTGCGGGAGAGGTCCGGTTCTCACATTCAGGAGGGAACAGGGGCGTCCCAAATCCTCCTGATTGGCCTTCAGAACTGCACGTGACAGGATCGAAGCCTTAAGGTGTGGCTCCAAGATGAAATGCTGTCCTGATGACAGAGCTTTACCCCTGCTGAGATGAACTGCTCAAGAACCAGCCAAGGAACCCCAGTTTTCTCGGCCAGTGTTTATCTGGCCAGTTTATCTTGGCTGTTCGAGGAAACTGAATACCCTGTTTTGGAAGTGAATAGAAAAGGGATCCTAGGATGAGTCATCTGGGGTTGGGTTGGGGTTGGGGGCAAGATGGGAAGGGACACAAAAGAGGTCAGCCTGTCCCCGTTTGACGCACAAATGGCCCAATTTGTGCCCACTTCATACGTGGGAGGCACCGAGCCCCACTCCCCAGAGTCTTGTGCACAGTAGGGAAATTTGGGGCATCCCTGCTAAATCCACTCAAAGCTTCCATATCTGCACCTTCCTGTGACTCCAGCAGACCTTTGGCTATGGAACTGAGATGCATGAAAGCTTGTAAGACTGATGTAAGATGTGCCTGACACCAGACGTGTGTGTGTGTGTGTAGGGCTGTGTGCAGCAGAGTGAGGGGGAACAGTGTGGAAATTTTTACCAGCAGTACAGGCTACTTTCTGACCAAGTGGATTTCTGTGCAGACGAACTTTTTCTCGAAGGCTGGAAATATATTCAACCCAGTGGATTGCGTGCAGGCCAAAAAGACAGTCTGCTGAAACCCGCTGTGTAAAAAGGTGACTGTATAGTCAATTTATTGTCAAAATTAGGACACTTTTTAGTGGAAAGAGTGGTGCATCTTGTAATTACACCGAGACAACCAGCATAACCCGGGATTGTCCTGGGCAAGCTGGAAATGGACGGTCACCCCGTGTACCGGGCATTGCCAAGGCCCGACAACCAGCGTTTCATCAGATTTTACGTGGAATGAGGCTGTTTGTTCTGACCCATTTTTCTCCCTCCTGATAGAAAAGAAGAAAACACCTTTGGTTTCCAGGTATGAAGTGACTGCCATGGGACCCCACTGATTTCCCTCAGAGCCCTCCCCAAATCCTGTGTTTGGCCGATGGAGACATAGGTGCCAGACGGTGCCAGGAACCACCAACAGCGTGAAAAAGGGCTGAATCTGTTTGTCAGGTTCTGCTTTTCTCGTATCTGCTCTTGATTAAGTCTCCTGGGCTGGGACCTGGGATCCCTGTGGACAGTCGCCGAGAGATGTCTTCCCTTTGCCATATGGCTCGCATTCCCTCCAAATGTCCGGCTGGAAGCTACGTTTCCTGCCTCGTTCCTTCTTGGTTCCCATCTGTGGGGCGCTTCCCCTGCGGGACCATCTAGTGGAGTGAGTGGGTTTATTTGGGGCGCTGTGACGCGCTGTGGTGCCGAGACCGCAGATGGGACCACAGCACCTGAGCTCAGAGCACCCAGCACGGAGCCTGGCATGTGGTAGGGGCGCAGGAAATGGGAGGCTGCTCCCAATCCGACCATTGCTGTCATTGTAGGACCAGAGTGCAGCGGAGGGCAGCCTCGGTGGGCTGCTCTGCCAGCAATGTGTCAGAGGAGGAGGTCCTCGCCTGGGTGCCCCCAGTTCAAGCCTCCAGTGGTAGATTCTTGTAGCATCCGGAGCAAGGGACAGCTACACACATGGGGGCTTCTCTAAGGGTCTTTCGGCTAAGCATCCTTCAAACCTGAAACATGAGTCCTTCAAGTCCCTGGGACCTGAGTAGGAAGGAAAGGATCTTATTCTCCCAGATGTGAAGGAGGGAGGTTTCCCCCTAACTCAGAACTCAAAGGGAGAAATAAGGAAAGAGCTTACCTACAGGGTAGAGACACCCTGGGTTTGAACTTCCACACTTACTAGCACTTGTTATCTTAGTCAGAGTCATTGAAACAACTGGAGCCTTATTTGTAAACTGGGGTTAATGGTAACTATCTGCAAGGTTGCCATGACAACAAAAGACTACACATCTTGGGGGGCGTGTATAGCTCAGTGGTGGAGCATGCACGAGGTCCTGGGTTCGATCCCCAGTACCTCTACTAAAAATAAATGAGTAAGTAAATACATAAACCTAATTACCTCTCACCATCAAAAACAATAATAATAAACTTAAAAAAAAAAGACTACACATTTTAGGCTCCAGCACAAAGTAGGCCTTTTACAAATGGAAACTATTAATTGCTTCGGATTATCCAGAAGAACAGTAACACTCAGGCAGGTGGAGAAGGTAGCTCTATGACTGACAGCCCCCAGAAAGGAGATTCTTAAATCATAAGCCTTGAAAAGAAAAAAAAAGCCCTGAGACTATGCTTGGGACCTATCTCAACAGGGCAGTTGACACCAGAAAGCCTCTCAGACAAGGGCAAGTCGGGTTACATCGAATCGATGGCTGGGCTTGATCAGTTGGTGGGGATTTGCCTGAAGTGCTGGTTAAGAATGCTTCTGATGCTGAGTCTGAACTCAGGGAAGCAGGCCATGATTGATTGATTGGTGATGCCTGCCCTGGGCACAGGATTGGGGAGGCACATCATCACCCTCTGTTCCTCAGGGATCAATGCGTAAGACTGCCCTTGACATAGGTGGGAGTGTGGACATCTGGAGCAGCACTCGGGCTGTGGGTACCCAGGGGAAATAAGTGGGAGGCAGCGATGCATCAGAGACTGATACAAAAGGAAAGGTGTGGAGGATCATGGGAAACCCTTGATAGTGATGTTGGGCAAATGCCAACGATTTCCCAATTCTACCCAGGAGCAGCCCCAAAGGGGTAGCCAGAAGAGCCTGAGGAGTTACCTGGAAGAGTCAAGAGAAAACTGGGCACACTGGGGAACCCTAAGAAGTCCACAGAGCCAGTTAAAGAATAAGCGAGGTGGTGCACAAAAGACCACAAGGCAAAATTATAGCAACTGCCTGACCTTGTCCTTGGGAACAGTAGGGTAAGAACCAAGAGTTTATAAACAGCCAGAATGGTCAAGAGCATTTATCCCCAAACTTAACGCCCACTCTGAGACCCAGTGGCCTTGCTCTGATTGCCAAATGATACCTCAACACATCTATTCTGAGGACTCTAATCTCGACAAGAACTGAGAAAGTCAAAGTGCAGCCTGAGTCTTCCTTAATGACAGAGTACAAACGATGACCTCTGAGAGGGTCATGAAGACTCTAATAGCAAATCCGCACTTCTGGCCCTGCCTTGCCCTTGCTCCACTCAACAAGGAACAGCAGTATTTGAAACATGAATAGCAGCCTCTAAGCAGACCTGAGTTAGGAAATACCATCTGAAGAACTTGGAAAAGCAGGAGAAATATAACGAATGAGTTTTCTTTTAGGAAGAAACAAGTTTTGGAACAGGCTTGTCTTCTCCTCCTCCCTACTGAGGCTGTCATCAGGCAGACGTCTCTGAGTGTGAAGACAGTTGCCCAAGTGGCTGCCATGTTGCCCGCACCCTCCAGGGTCCACTGTCACGGAGGGAGCATGGTATGGCTCTCTCTCTAATCTTTCTGGGGCGGGCAACATTCCCTTCCCTTTCCTGCCTACGTTTTCCAATAATACAGAAGACCGGGATGCACCTGTGAATCTTTCAAACTTTTGGGCAAACATTGCTGAAAATTAAGTCTACAGAACCTGGCTCGGTTTGAAAAGATGTAGGTTCTAAACTCACTTCTTTCCTGTATGATTTTTTAAGGAGTATGTATTTCAAAACTTGCCCTTCTGATTATAGAATTAACACACCCATTTTGTAAACTGCAGAGAAACGTTAGAAGAAATTAGCATTAACCCATCAACTGCCACTAGAGGTAGCCACTGTTTGCATTTGCAGCTTATCTCTTCCATTGATTCCTGGGTACTCTGGTCATCCATCCTCTGGTCATCAAAATGAATTTGTGAGCAAGGCGTGGACTTAATGCGTTGTGACCATAGACGTGGTAACACTCATCGCTGGGCTGGGGAATCATTCGGTGAAGGTTAGGCTTCTCTGCTGTGTTCTGGGTATTTCAGCAACTGGAACCACTGTCTTTCATGGTTTGAGAAACACTTTCAAAGCCTCATTTCCTCATTGGTACAGTGGGGAGAACTCTGCACCAGATAGTTGCATAAAGTTCTCTGCAAACTGGAGATAAAACGATAATTTCAAAGCCTACTTATTGCAGCACATACAGGGAGGTTTTGCCGACGGACTGTCCTTCAAACCCCAACCATTGGCTCTGGTCCCCTGTCCACTGCTAGACCAAGTTTCTCTAGATAGGCAGTAACTGCCCGATAGACCTCGATGATTGGAGGTGAGGGCGAATCAGAGGCTGTCCTAAGATTAACTCTGTTTCCTGATCATTGAAACATTCCCTATAATTCTCTGCTCAGTCCTGGGAAGACATAGTCAAAGGGCTACGTTGTCAGAATGATGCTGGCACCTCAGGAAAACAGTAGACATACTGACCAGGAGATGAGACAGTGTTTTACAGAAAGATACCTCTTGGTGGTTAGCAGTTACTCACTGAAACTACCTCCTTTTAGTTACCCTTTTGGTAACTGCCTTTTATAGATGTCTGAGTTGGGGCTGGTCCTATGTGTGGGCAGAGGATCTGAACAGAAGACTTTCAGGACTCAGGGGACTGGTGAAGGGCAGGCTGCCTTTCAGTGAGGAGCCAGAGAAGCAGGGCTGTTCCTCCTCACTCACCAGCCATGTGGATTTGAACCCCTTCCTCCCAGTTTCTCTACTTCCAGGTTTCTCAGCCTTAGCATCCTTTCTCGTCATTCATGCCACTGCCTAGGTCAGGACCTCACCATCTCTTGCCTGAACCTTGTGCATCAGCCTCCCGTTGGCGCTCTGCCCCGCCCCACCCCTGCCCCCAGATTAGTCTTACTGAAGCCCAGCCCCGCTCTGTTATTCCCTAGTCACCAACTTGCATGGCCCTCCTCTCTCTGCCAGGATCCACAGGTGGCCACGAAGGAGCCACAGCGGGCCAGGCAGGCAGACAGTGGCTGGCGAGTCCCTGTGCATCTCATCTGAAAAGGAATCAGCTACTCGGCTCTCACTGACTGTCTCTGTGAGAAATCTGGGTTGTCCATGAAATGCCCGTATTTTTAAAAGTTGGCTCAAATTTAAAAAGAACAAACACATACTGTACAAATGAAAGCTGGATGAATGAAATCGGCCATTGTGTCTGATTTGGTGTCCAGGCTAAATCCAAAACCATGAGCTTTGCGCTCTAGGCTTGGAATGACTTGACATTGACCTACCTGTCTGGTGTCCTTCCTGCTCATGCGCTCACATAGCCAAGAGCCAGGAGACCTGAAGTGCCTCCCTGCCCTGCCTCTCTGCTCTGCTGGCTCTGGAATGCCTTTTCTCCCAGCATCTCCTGCTCCACCGCTCCACCTTGAAAGTTCCACTCCTCCTCCTGGAAGTCTTCCCTGATTTACCCACAGCCAATGACTAATTAAAAATTACACACAATCTACTTCCCCTGAGTCCTCTCAGAGGGTTGTATTTCACCTTGACTGTGCTTTCTATTATCCTGGCAGCCACCACTCATCAGAAGGCTTCAGATATAAGTTTTTTTTTAACATTTTTTTATTGAGTTATAGTCATTTTACAATGTTGTGTCAAATTCCAGTGTAGAGCACAGTTTTTCAGTTATACATGAACATACATATATTCACTGTCACTTTTTTTTCACTGTGAGCTACCACAAGATCTTGTATATATTTCCCTGTGCTATATGGTATAATCTTGTTTATCTATTCTACATTTTGAAATCCCAGTCTGTCCCTTCCCACCCCCTGCCCCCTTGGCAACCACAAGTTTGTATTCTATGTCTATGAGTCTGTTTCTGTTTTGTATTTATGTGTTTTGGTTTTTTTTTTTAGATTCCACATATAAGCAATCTCATATGGCATTTTTCTTTCTCTTTCTGGCTTACTTCACTTAGAATGACATTCTCCAGGAGCATCCATGTTGCTGCAAATGGCATTATGTTGTCAGTTTTTATGGCTGAATAATATTCCATTGTATAAATATACCACAGCTTCTTTATCCAGTCATCCGTTGATGGACATTTAGGCTGTTTCCATGTCTTGGCTATTGTAAATAGTGCTACTATGAACACTGGGGTGCAGGTGTCATCCTGAAGTAGATTTCCTTCTGGATATATGCCCAGGAGCGGGATTCCTGGGTCATATGGTAAGTCTATTCCTAGTCTTTTGAGGAATCTCCATACTGTTTTCCACAGTGGCTGCACCAAACTGCATTCCCACCAGCAGTGTAGGAGGGTTCCCCTTTCTCCACAGCCTCTTCAGCATTTGTCATTTGTGGACTTTTGAATGGTGGCCATTCTGACTGTTGTGAGGTGATACCTCGTTGTAGTTTTGATTTGCATTTCTCTGATAATTAGTGATACTGAGCATTTTTTCATGTGCCTATTGATCATTTGTATTTCTTCCTTGGAGATTTGCTTGTTTAGGTCTTTTGCCCATTTTTGGATTGGGTTGTTTGTTTTCTTCTTATTAAGTCATTTGAGCTGCTTATATATTCTGGAGATCAAGTCTTTGTCGGTTTCATTTGCAAAATTTTTCTCCCATTCTGTAGGCTGTCGTTTTGTTTTACTTATGGTTTCCTTTGCTGTGCAGAAGCTTGTAAGTTTCATTGAGGTCCCATTTGTTTATTCTTGCTTTTATTTCTATTGCTTGGGTAGACTGTTCTAGGAGAGCATTTTTGAGATGTATGTCAGATAATGTTTTGCCTATATTTTTCTCTAGGAGGTTTATTATATCTTGTCTTATGTTTAAGTCTTTGATCCATTTTGAGTTGATTTTTGTGTATGGTGTAAGGGAGTGTTCTAGCTTCATTGATTTCCATGCTGCTGTCCAGTTTTCCTAACACCATTTGCTGAAGAGACTGTCTTTACTCCATTGTATATTCTTGCCTCCTTTGTCGAAGATTAGTTGACCAAAAGTTTGTGGGTTCATTTCTGGGCTCTCTATTCTGTTCCATTGGTCCATATGTCTGTTTTTGTATCAATACCATGCTGTCTTGATGACTGTAGCTCTGTAGTATTGTCTGAAATCTGGGAGAGTTAGAAAAGTTTTGATATTTAATTATAAGCAACTTGTGTGCACAGCCCTGTCTCCAGCTCCCCTCTCCTCCCCCAACTACTGAGCCCCAGGATCTGCCCTGTAGGTGACAGATGCGTGTCTTTATGAGAGCTCTGACTTTGAGGGACTAGGCTGGGTTTATCCCAGCCAGGCTAAACTCAAATCTGGAAGACCATGGCTGGTTGACTCGCCAGACAAAACTGCCCCATCTCCCTGCAGCCCACCCTCCGCAGGGCTCTACCCCTCCACAGCAGGGCCAGGGTCTCTTAGCTGTGTCCTTGGTCACTCGCCGTCTCAGGCCAGGGGAGCTGAATGGACGAAGCAGCTTCACCTCCCCAAGAGAAGTGGATCCAGGCGCTCTCTCTGCTAACTGGTCGCATCACCCGGAACAGGGAGAGACACCTGAGGGAGTGGCTCCTGGATTCGGCTAATCTGAATTAGTACTACCACTTAAAAATGTTAGAGCCAAGAAGATGCTTATAGGCATTAAGATCAAAAGAGGAAAGTTTGCAGCAACATTGATGGAACTGGAGATCGTTGTACTAAATGAAGTCAGCCAGAAAGAGAAAGATAGCATGTGATATCACTTACATGTGGAATTGAAAAAACGATACACATGAACTTATTTACAAAACAGAAACAGACTCAGACGTAGAAAACAAACTAGTGGTTACCAAAGGGGAAAATGAGGTGGTAGTGGGGATAAATAGGAGTTTGGGATTAGCAGATACACACTACTGTGTATAAAGTAGACAAACAACAAGGTCCTACTGTACAGCCCAGGGAACTATATTCAATATGTTGTAATAACCTATAATGGAAAAGAATTTTAAAAGAAAAGACTATATATATAACTGAATCACTATGCTGTACACCAGAAACTAACACAGTGTTGTTAATTGTCTGTAATTCAATTAAAAATGGTTTAATTAACGAAAGAGGAAACTGAAGCCCAGAGAAGTATGCTTGCCTGAGGACAAGGCAGGGTGTGTCCCAGACAGGATCCAAGACAATTAACTCCAACCCTGAGGACTGTTTTCCACTAAGCCATAGATTTGCCACTAATGTTTGAAATGTCCTAATAAAAACACAGGTGAGGTGGGTAGGGTATAGCACAGAGGTAGAGCTCATGCTTAGCATGCACCATTTAAAAGAATGATAAATAAATAAATCAAAGAAAAATAAAAATTATTTAAAAAATAAAAGCAAAAACATAACCAAAACACAGGTAGGCTATCCCAAGGCCACATTTTTCAAAAACTCCATCCTGCAGCTGAGCAAACGTGGGCTCCTGATTTTTCTGGTCCTTCCAGCGTTGGGAGAGTAACGTTTGCTGCTCCAGCAAACCTGGAAGCCAGTTCCTTAGCAGAGGCGGATGAGTGGGTCATGTCTGTGTCTGCATCCACACGTTTCAAACTCCGAGCCAAACGTTCATCCCGGGATAGACAGAACAATGAACCGCTCACAGGTGATCTGCTGCGATGTGTCCTGCTCTGCTCTCCTCATGGCTTGTCATACTTCCCCAGAGCATTCAAGCAAAGAGGAGGTACCATTGAAATCAGGCAAGAAGATGAGACTGTTCCCTTCTCACCACCCTCCTGGGGAACTCTGCTGAGAGTAAGTCAGGGTAGGAAAGGGGTTACTGGTGCTGAGATGAGACCATTCTCTTCACTTTACAGACAAAGAAATGGAGGCTCCGAGCAGCTCAAAACCACCCACCCATTAATTTGCAGACACACAATTAGGCCAGGCACCGGGCTAGGCTCTGGAGATTCAACGGTGAGCAAAGACAGACACGGTCCTGCCCTCACATTGCTTCCAGCCTCGCAGGAAAGAGACGGTGGATAAATTATATGAAGCTGAGAGGAAACAGACCATGCCTCCCCATAAGGATTACTTTGAACTGAAGGCACCTGAGGAACAGTAGACCACAGGAAAAGCTCTCTGCCCTCACCCGGTTTGCCTAAAAGATGGGCATAAATTTCCCATGTGATGGTGACCCCCTTCCCACTCTTGTACCAGGAATAACTCTTAATCACTGGAGAGCGCTCCAGACTCTCATCAGTCCAGAGGTGCACGGAGAGGAAGCCCCCTCACAAATCTTCCTGAAATGACCCTCATCTTCGATTCGTTTCCCTGTGTAGCCACATCCCACAGCGGGCAGCTCCTAGAAACCTAGGACATTTCCTCCGTCTTGTCGCTTCTCCAGGCAGGCGCCAGTCCGTGTATGAGCCTCTGGGTCTGACCTCCTCTTTGGCGTTTTCGTTTCACTCCGGGAAGCCCTCAGTCTGCACATGAAAGAAATCTCTATCCGGTTAACCTGTCTTCAGCAGCTGAGTCTCCGGGGCCCCAGCCAAAGAGCTGGGAGGATACAGGGAGAAATTTCCCTCCCCTCCGAGGTCCCCTGACACCTAGTCCCGTGGCCTTCCTACTGCTCTGAGATGCTGACGCCACACTCCTGAGTCAGATGAATCAGATATCCCAGGTCGGTTGCTTAATCTTCAATCTTTATCTGCTCCTTTCCCCCCACACTTGACCTTGTCACCACCCCAGCTGCTTCTCTATAACACACTTTATCTTGTGAGGCGAGGCTGCAGATCTCGGTCTCCGAGGCCAGCGGTCCGTGGGTCTCCTGGCAGCATCTCTCTGGGTCACTAAGAGCCCCAGGCGCGCTGCCCGGCCCGTATCTCATCTAGAGCCTGATAATGTGGCTCCGCCAAAGGAAACCGGAAGCCAAAGAGAGAGATGGCTTCGGTGTTTTGCTTATTTTTGCAATCACTTAGCTGCGCAAACCCTGCCAGGCTTTGATGGCTTCTGAGAAATGCCAAGCATGTCTAAGGAAGCTATCATTAAAGTTAGCCTTTTGACCTCTCCTCGTCCAAAGCATGCCTCCACATCCCTGCCCAGCATTCTTCACCTCAGCCCCGAGTGCCATGGCTCCATCCTACGGTTAAGCCCTGGGAGCTTTTGCGACCATAGAACCAACAAAATGCGGCAGGAGAAACCACAGCTGCTCTGATGAAACAGGTTGATGGAGTCAGTGTGACAGCTGACGTGCAAAGGCATGTGTGTCTGTTGGGGAACTTCAGGGACACCGCAGAGCGTTGAGGCTCCACGCCTCATGATGGAGCCTCAATAAATGTCACTGGATGTCATGAGTGCCCTGCCACAGCCCCGAGTCCCCTTCACACTCACTGTGTGACAGGTGTAACCCAGGTGTGCCTTACGCTCCTGCTTGGGGGTCAGGGATGGTGGGTCACACTAGCCTCAAGTCTACCCCACCTGCTGCGCTTTACATCCCCAGAAATTACTCCTCCTTTAACTGCAAGTTGGTACCCTTTGACCAGCATCTCTCCAATCCCCCCACCCCGATGAAGGCTCCTTCTCTTAGCCATCCCTTCCTCCACGCTGCTTTCTGGGCTTCCTTCTAAGTCACTCGACATCTTGGAGCTCAGTTTTCTTGTTTGAGGCACGAAGACAATAACATGTCCCACATCGTCATTTTGGGTATTAAATAAGGTAATGTATAGAAAGCATTTGGCACAATGTCTGGAGCATCCTATGCTCTCAGTACAAAGTCTCAAAGTAATGATCCAGCAATACCACTCCTGGACATATATCCAGAAAGAACGCTAATTTGAAAAGATACATGCACCCCAGTGTTCATAGCAGCACTATATACAATAGCCAAGACATGGAAGCAGCCTAAATGTCAATCAACAGAAGACTGAGTAAAGAAGTTGTGATATATTTATACAATGGAACACTACTCAGCCACAAAAAAGAATAAAATACTGCCATTTGTAGCAACATGGATGGACCTGGAGATTGTCCTTCTAAGTGAAGTCAGCCAGAAAGAGAAAGAAAAATGCCATATGATACCACTTATATGTGGAATCTTAAAAAAACAAAAGAAAGAAAAAAAGAGGACACTAATGAACTCATCTACAGAACAGAAACAGACTCACGTAGTAAACAATCTTATGTTTACCAGGGGAAAGGGGGTGGGAAGGGATAAATTTGGGGGTTTGAGATTTGCAACTGTTAGCCACTGTATGGAATATCTATAAAATATAATCTATAAAAATAGATTAAAAAACAAGTTTCTTCTGTATAGCACAGGGAACTATATTCAATATCTTATAGTAACCTTTAAGGAAAAAGAATATGAAAATGAATATATATATAAATGTATATGCATGACTGGGACATTGTGCTGTACACCAGAAATGGACACATTGTAACTGATGGTACTTCAATTTTAAAAAATGTGGGTCAAAAAAAAGAAAGTCTCAGAGTATTTCCATCATCAGATGAAGGGATAAAGAAGATGTGTTATATATATACTAGGGAATACTGTTCAGCTGTAAAAAAGAATGAAATTTTGCCATTCGCAACAACATGGATGGACTTGGAGGGCATTATGCTGAGTGAAATCAGTCAGACAGAGAAAGACAAATACTGTATGGTCTCACTTATATGTGGAATCTAAAAAATACAACAAACCAGTGAATATAACAAGAAAGAAGCAGACTCAGTAGACATAGAGAACAAAATAGTGGTTACCAGTGGGGAAGGTGGGGAGGGGAAATAGAGGGGTAGGGGAGTGGGTGGTACAAACTACTGGGTGAAAGACAGGCTCAAGGATGTATTGTACAAGCCAAGGAATATAGCCCATATATTGTAATAACTATAACCTTGAAAAATTGTATAAAAAAGTAAAAATTATTTTGAAAAAAGACTCAGAGTAGTTAACCTTCGTTCCCAGCCTTCATGAAAAGCTTTCAGCATCTCAGGATGGAGTCTCAACAGCTCACAGACTGTAGGTCCTCAAAGGATGTGTTCCATCTCCCTTATAAGCAGAGCAAAACCAGGAGGTGGGAAGAGGAGAGTCCTTGCAAGGTCGGCCGAGGGCATGTGAAGAACGTAAGCTGACAGGCAACTGGACACGGGCTGGTTACTCTCTCGAGGAACCGAGGACAGTGCTCTGTTCCTTCGTGTGCACAGGAAGAAAACTGCTGGCGTGAACTTACACAAAAGGGATGTGAGGGAACGTGAACTCCCAGGCTTTGCGTCTCAGCCTGCGTCAGCCCAAAGAACACTGAGTCTCCGGATACTGTCCAATTATTGTATTTTATTTTGTACTAAAAGATACACAAGTTCTCTGGGCTGGTTAGATTTTTTAAAAACCTCAAGGCTTCACAGAGGATGCTGAGATTTCCAAAATTATTTTTTCTTGGCAGGGCTAAGGTGGGTAGGAAAAGAAACCAGTTGGCATTCTCTCCTAGTCAAGGAGGAACGACTCGGGACGTGGCCCCCTGCTCTCTGCAGGATGAGAAAATCAAACACTGAAATTGCCCTGGGACAGAGGCCTCCTCTTCTCAGAGGACAATGCTCTAATTTTAAGGGAGGGATTCTGGTTACAAAGTAGACAATTCTTTTTTCTATTTTGAACGTCAAAATGAAAACTTGGGAGTTGATTCTGATTTTAAAATCCATTCCATCCTTCTTTTAAAAAAAATCACAATGTGCAATTATTTATCCCTTCCTTCCCTCATCCTACTCTTCGATGGTCTCCATCTCTCACTTATGCCCTGAGCTTGGAAGGACTCTGTTGGCCACCAAGGCAGCCATCTCTACCTTCGAGTCAAGCCCTGATGTCCAGGGCCAGTTTGACCCCTACCGGTAGGGCTGGTAGACAAAAGGAAGCAATGGTTGTTAAGGCTCCATCTGGAGTCAAGGCCACTTAGGTGCCGGCAACGCCTAAACTGACTGCCCTCAGTCCCCGGCTTCCTCCACTGACCTGGCCAGGGGTCTCTTCTCACCTGCCTCTCCAAGCTCACTCCTCCCCACTTACCCATTTCTGATTAAATCTTACCTAAGAATAAAGCACTCCTCCAAACGGAGGGCCACTTAGAGCCTTCAGGACCAGCTGTTATGTCAGGAGCAGAAAAACACAGAGGAGAGACACAGCTGCTGTGACTCATGTGATAAACACTAATGTTGTTACTCACATATGATCGGAGGGTAGAGCTCAGTGGTAGAGCACATGCTTAGCATGCACAAGGTCCTGGGTTCAATCCCCAGGACCTCTGCTAAAAATAAATAAACCTAAGTACCCCTCCCCCATCAAAAAAAATAATGTGCATCAAAAAAAATAATGTGATAATAAACAAATAAAAATAAATAAAATATTTTAAAAATCATATATGACAAACAGTAGAAGCCAATAATAAAAAGCACTTATGACAAACTTGCATTAAAGGAAGTTCAGTAAGTGCTTTATATTGAATTTGTTATCCTTACTTTTTCCATCAAAATAATGTTTGTATATGGAATAAAATATATATGTAATAGTACATGCAAAAGATTTATACTAAAAAGTACTAGTTCTCCCCCAGTTTCCCTAGAAAATGACTAGAGCTCATCAGTGAATTTGGTAAAGTTGCAGGATATAAAATTAATATACAGAAATTTATTGCCTTTCTATACACTAACAACAAAATATCAGAAAGAGAAATTAAGGAAACAATCCCATTTACCATCACATCAATAAGAATAAAATACCTAGGAATAAGCCTACCTAAGGAGGCAAAAGACCTGTATTCCAAAAGCTAAAAGACATTGATGAAAGAAATTGTAGATGACACAAACAGATGGAAACATACACCATGTTCTTGGATTGGAAGAATCAATGTTGTTAAAATGCCCACGCTACCCAAGGCAACCCACAGATTCAGTGCAATCCCTGTCAAATTACCAATGGCATTTTTCACGGAACTAGTACAACTGATTTTAAAATTTACATGGAAATGCAAAAGGCCCAGAATAGCCAAGGCAATCTTGAGAAAGAAGAACAGAACTGGAGGAATCACACTCCCTGACTTCAGACTGTACTACAAAGCTACAGTCATCAAAACAGTATGGCACGGACACAAATCAGACATGTAGAACAGTGGAACAGAATGCAGAGCCCAGAAATGAACCCACACTTACATGGTCAATTAATCTACAGCAAAAGAAGTATGAATACATGATGGAGAAAAGACAGTCTCTTTGATAAGTGGTCCTGGAAAACTGTACAGCTACATGTAAAAGAAAGACATTAGAACATTCTCTAACACCATATACAAAAACAAACTCAAAATGGATTCCAGACCTAAATGTAAGACCAGATTTCCTCCTAGAGGAAAACACAGTAGACACTCCTTGATGTAAATTGCAGCAATATTTGTTTGGATCTGTCTCTTCAATAAAAGAAATAAAAGCAAACATACACAAATGGGACCTAATTAAACTTGAAAGTTTTGCACAGCAAAGGAACTGAAAAGACAACCTGCTGGATGGGAGAAAATATTTGCCTCATTCCACAGCCTATTCCACGCCTGTCCTTTTTCCTTGTTTGGTCTTTTGAATATTCAGTAGAGCCTAATTTAAAGTTCTCTCTTTGTGATTGCTGTGGCTGCCAGACAATCCATGACCTAAAAAGTGCTTTGGATTCTGACACATGAATTGGCACTCCATCAATCACATAAGTTTGAAATTCCACGTATCATGGTCGGTGCAAATGTGAGGTTATTCTGACCACTACGTCTTAATAGTAAGGACCAGCATTTTCAGGGCCCCTCATTTGGCTTTGTGAGTTGCACAGACTTGGATGTCACGCTACCTGGGTGTATACAGTAAGCTTTTAAAAAATGTTCAACTGAAGACCTAGTCTGTGTCCTGTGGGGACAGTAAAGCATCCTTGAAATGACCTGAATTCAAAGCACCTGATGAAATTACTATGCTGATTATGCTCTGAAGGAAAGAATTTCTCTTCTCTACAGAGAAACAGACAGAGGCTGGATAAGCTTTTATTCAGAAAGCTGTAAAGGAGATTCATGTCTGTTTAGATATTTGCACAAGTGACCTTTAAACTCTGTCCAAACCCTCAGATCCAAAAGCTGTAGGTCTCTGATTGGTTGTTTATACTCAAGGACCACGTGCAATGCGGAGATGCAGAATCCTGGAGCTCTCCGAGTGGAGGTGAATCTCATGAGATGCTGCTTCCCCAGAATTTTGAGCCAAATTTTCAGCAAGCAGAGACACCTGTCTTAGAGCACGAAGGAAAGGCATTTTAGGGGGAATAAATAAATCCGATGCAGTGATGAAAAGAACAAAGTACAGCTACACACAATGATACGATGGCTCTTATGGACACAGTGTTGAGCAGAAAAAGCAGATATGAGAGGATATGCACTTGGTGGTGGCCAGAGTGTGTGTTCTTGTGACAACTGATGGCCTTAGGCTGTGACTGTGCTCTATTCTGTGTGTACATTCCATGTCAATAATTGCTTAACAGTATATCATGATTCTACTTGTTAGGCTCCCCGCAAAAAGGCAAAATTGAGCTATTGTAATATGTGCAAAAGTGGTAAAAATATAAAGAGCCAGCCTAGCAGTCAGTCACCATTGGGATGGGGGAAGGGACTTGTGATCAGGAGTGTGTGGGACTGGGGTCCACAGTCAGGGGACCCCTGAAGTGCTGGTAAGTTCTAGTTCTTGGCCTGGATGTTGCTTTATACAGGCATTCACTTTATAACTCTGCTAAGCTGAATATATAAATGTTATACACTTGGACAAAATCATTCAGTAACCAGCCTAAATGTTTATGACTAGGGGACTGTTTAAATGAATTACAGTCATTTAATGTATTAGGGATCATTAAAAATGAAGCATCTGTGGTCTTATATCCTTTTAAGGATCTGATGTCCAAATTGTGTCCTAAAATGACAAAAGTCATGTTAGAAATGAGTCTAGTATGACACTACACACACACACATACATCTATCAGTCCCTCCTTGTCCATGACTTTGCTTTGTAGTTTCAACTACCCATGGTCAACTGCAGTCCAAAATATTAAATGGAAAATTCCAGAAGTGGGGGAGGGTATAGCTCAGTGGTAGAGCACGTGCCTAGCATGCACAAGGTCCTGAGTTCAATCCCCAGTGCTGCCATTAAATAAATAAATAGACAAAGCCTGATTACCTCCTGCCCCCTCCCCCCAAAATTAATTTTAAAAACAAAAGGTAAATAATAATAGAAGAAAAATACTTTTAAAAACAAACAAACAAAAAAGAAATTCCGGAAATAAACAATTCATAAGCTTTAAATCGCACACCATTCCGAGAAGTGTGATGAAGTCTCGCTCCGTCTGGCTCCTTCCCACCCAGGAGGTGAGTCACTCCTCTCTCCCCTCTGTCTGGCATATCCACACTGTACAGGCTACCTGCCTGTTCGTCCACTTACTGGCCATCTCAGTTATCAGATCGACTGCCAGGGAATCATAGTGCTTGTGTTCAAGGAACCCTGTTTAATTCATAATAGCCCCAAAGTGCGAGAATAGTGACACTGGCAATTCAGATATTCTCTTACTGAACCTAATTTTTAAGTTAAACTTCACCACAGGTATGGATGTGTAGGGAAAAACATCAGATATTTAGGGTTCAGTTCCGTGGTCTCAGGCACCCACTGGGGGTCTTGGAATGTACCCTTCCACACAGAGAAGGAAGTATTACTGTATGCAGAGCACCTCTAATCTTTGGGAAATAGACAAGAAACCTTAAGGTGGAGACTAGGAGTCAAATTTTGTATCACGTGCATTTTGTTTCCATTCAAATAGAAGAGATCGCTTATTTTGAACACAATTGCTTATTGCATGGTTCTTTGCAGATTTTATTTCTAGGCTCCCCTTTATTATAGAGTATTTCAGCAAAAAGGAGCAACTGGCAATCAAATACAGCTGCCCAACCACGGCCATGTTAGTTACACAGGACTTTCCTAAGCAAACGTTTCTCAAGCACGTGTTTTGAACCTGGTACGGAGTTAGGTCCTGGGAAAATAAAGATAAATGGGACAAAATCTGAGCCCTCGTGGAAAGGGAAGACAGTGAGAAAGAGGCAGAAAGAAAGGAGAGGCCACTTGGTACCACTGGAATGTCTCTTCATGCAGCTGTTTGATTTCACTGCTCTTTGTCTTTAGGAAACGGGGTTGGCTCAGATCCCTTGTCTTGACAAGTCTTAGAAATCGACATCTTTTATAAACCAATCCCACGTGTTTCATACTAGACCAAGTACCAACCACTTCACTGGTAGAATCTTCATCTTTCAGCTCCTCTGAAGCTCCCTCACTCTCCCTGGTCCTTCATTCTGTTTCCCAGAAGGTGTAGACGAGATCCTGGGTAGCTGGGCTTTTCACACATCTGCTTTGTTTGATGTGATTCAAAGGATATTGGAAAAGCAAAAGACAATGCAGCTGAGGTGCTGAGAGCCCCAGATATTGTGGGGGAAGAAAGAGAGCAAAGGACATTGCCCGCCACAGACTGGACAAGTTTCCAATCCTCACTGAGCAGTACTCCAGTACTCCGGGGGAGTACCCCAGTACCCTGGTAATCCTGAGGACTACTCTAATACTCCTATAGTACTACAGTGGAGGAAGATAGGCCAGCAGATCACTCCTGTAAAGGAAGACGTCTTGCCTCCTGCTTGTCATAATTCTAATTTACCTGTGGTCACATTTTGAAAACTATTTCCTAGAGAAATGCCTTCAGCCGTTTTCCGAAACAGCTTTTTTTCCCACGTGGCTGTAAAAGATTTCAGTCATTTTTCTCCCCCATTTTATTGAGATATATTTTTATTAAGCTATAATTGATATACAACATTGTATAGGCTTAAGGGGTACAACATAATGACCGGATCGATGTATACACTGCAAAACGTTTATCACAGTAAGTTTAGTTAACATCCACCACTGCACAGTTACAACTTTTTCCCTTGTGATGCGCACCTTTAAGATCTATTCTTTTTGCAGCTTTCAGAGATACCCTACAGTATGAACTGTAGTTGCTAGGCTGTGCATCATACTTCCAGAACTTATTTACCTTAAAACTGGAAGTTTCTACCTTTTGATCACTTTTACTCAGTTCTCCCACCCATCACCTTCTGCCTCTGGCAACCACAAATCTGATCTCTATTTCTGTGAATTTTTTTAAATATTCCGTGTGTAAGTGAGGTCATACAGTAATTGTCTTTCTCTCTCTGATTTATTTCACTGAGCATAATACCCTCAAGGTCCATCCATGTTGTTGCAAATGGCATGATTTTTTCTTTTTTATGGCTCAATAGTGTTCCATTGAACCATATTTTCTTCATCCCATTCATTTGTCAATGGACACTTAGGTTGTTTCCATGCCTTGGCTTCTGAAAATAATGCTGCAATGAACATGCAAGATCTGTCTTTGGGGTAGCGCTCCCATTCCTTCAGATGTATACCTAGACATGGGACTGCAGGATCCGATGGCACTACTTTTAATTTCTTGAGAAACCTCCATACTGTTTTCCACAGTGGCTGTATCAAATTACATCCCCCTCGGCAGTGTGCAAGCGTTCAGACTTGGATCATCTTAAAGGACAGAGGTTTAGAAGCATTTCATTGTTGCAATGATCCAAACCCAGGTACCTCATCTCTTCGTCAAAATCCCATTTGTTGCTCTTGCTGGGCAGAGAATATTGATGAGGCTGAGAGGTGTAGGGGAGGAGAAAGGGGTCTTCCTGAGGTGAATAGCACGTGGGGGGAGAGCAGTAGTTGTTAAAATCCACACGCACCTTCTCTTCATAAAGATCACCCTCTTGATTTGGCCAGAGTGAGTGGCAGCTCATTTTGGCTGCTGGTGGTTCCAATGGAATCTGCTGGAAAAAGGGTTCTGAAGGGTTCTGGGAAGGGGGGCAGTCATAAGGCCAGCTGGTCAGAGGTAAAAAGTAATTGGGACCACCGCTGTCATTCAGAGCATTCCTCCCCAAGGCCATATTCTTGTTCCACGTTTGCAGATCACTGTAACCAAAGACCCCAGAGACGGAGGGCTGAAGCAGGTCTTCGCTGCTGGAGACTCGACTGTCGGACAACCTGCATTTCTCGTGGAGCTGAGGGGGGTCCACGGTGGAAGTGGGGTCTGCTGGGTCAGCGATTCCCCCCAAACCGTAACTCCCGGAGAAGGATGCACCATCGTCGGGCGCCTTCTGCTGGGGAGCATGACCTAGTAAATGTGCGCTGTAACTATCAGGCAACTGGACGCCTTCCTGCAAGGACCAAGTTAAACTTTCCCAGCTTGGCGTTTCACCTGGAAGAGGCTGGGAAGGAAAGAGAAAAGCTCACGTTAATAAGTTAAACTGCCACAGGCACCCCAGGCCCCCACGGCTGACCCCGTCCCACAGGCGCTCGGCGCACGTTCCTCATTCCTCGCATGCTTGGAGCACCAGGGCACCCAGCCCTCTCCACCGGCACCCCGGACCTGGGAGAGGCCAAGGCTGCTGCCATTTCCAACTGAGATCTTACTAACCAGCAAGGGCCGCATCCCCTTTACTCAGACACACGTGCGTTTATAACATGTCACCTCAAATGCAAAGCGGGTATCCAAATTGCCTCTGTGAGACACTCATAAGGGGCGATTTAAGAAAAACCAAACCACCAAAAATTTATATTATATTCAGTGAAACTCTGAGGGGGCCTCTCTCTCTCTCATCATGTCCCTCCTTGACTTTTCTATTTTTTTAGTGTGGATTCCATGAAACCAGGGCCTGTCTTTCTTTCTTTCTTTTTTTTTTCTCCTCAAGAGACATTGAACTCACTCTGTTGAATCACAAAGAGGACCTCTGGAATACGAGGTGGTAAATTTACTTTTATAAATGGAGGAAGGAGATTGCCCTCCAGTTAATCACAGGAAAAGTTATCTGTTGAGAATGGGGTTATCTTCTTGTTTCTGGAAGACGAGGGACTACGAAGAAGATGTGGATGGAGAGACTGTGACCAGGCAGGGTGAGCAGAAGATGCCCTCACCTTCTCCCAGGGCTCCCAGGAGACGGGGTGAGGGATCAGTCACTGGGATTCAGGGACCCATATCTTCCTATAACATACTCAGATTATATATATATTTTTTTCTTAACGTACATTTAGAGACTCCAGGGATGGACTGGCTCCATTCCTGTATTCCTGAAAAGAAATGTGGAGCATGGAACAGTAGAAAAATTACCACCACTATTAAGCAGACAAACCAAGAGACCTACTGTATGACGCCCATAAAGCCACGTACGTCACATCACAGTGTGACCACAGGGAGGAGTTTCCGTCCCCACACCCACGGGGTCCACTGCTTTCCGAAACTCCCTGGTTATTTCATCATGGTGGAGCGGGCTAAGGAAATCATCTCTTCTAGGGAAGCATGGAAAAGTAGGAGGCTAACATTTTGTGGAGATCATTTCATTCTGTTCTGGTTCTGTCAGAAGCAGAGAGTGCCAAGTACAGGTTAAGTACTAATTCCAGTCTCTTTTTATTAACTGCAGTAGGGAAGATGATTCTGAAACTGTATGAACTTTACAGTCGAGGTCATGCTACAAAAATGGTAGAGAGTCAGGGGTCTTGGCAGATGCTTGCTCACAGGTGAGCCTGAAGGTATATGATGTTGGTTTGCACTTGCAGGTAAGGGACAGGGAGATCTACGGCTGCCACCACAGGGGTGGCAAGTCACCGTAGGTTTTGAAGGCACGTGGGGAAAGGTTACCTTTATCTGCGGGCTCTGCTTCAGCTTGGAGTAGGCGGAGGAAGATGCTGTGGGCGTTTTCTTCACTGCCCTTCTGGCCTCGGCTTCCAATTTGGTCTCTGGCTTCGGATGATCATGCTCTCCCTTTGACTTAAAGGAGATGAAGCAGTGAAATAAATAACCAGACGTCCTTTTCATGGTGTGTAGAATTTTACCCCGTGCCTGTCATCAGACTGGGTGTCATGGCAGCTGACTATTGTGACAAGACTGGAGAAACCTTTAAAAAATCCTCCCATGCGCTTTCCTGCCCACCTGCTCACCCATCTTTTCTTAGGATGCTCCTGGGCGTGGTGCCTCTCCCCAGCCCGGCAAAGTCACATCACAGTGATGGCAAGTAGCGCTGACGACACACGTTCTCACTGACTCTTCAGCATGACGCTGTGAGGCCCCCACCGTCACCACCATCCCCAGTTTATGGAGTGGGAGATGGAGGAGTGGAAGGATTATGCCACCAGGGTAACCTCCCCGAGTAAGCGGGGAAGCCGGGATTCAAAGTGCTCCAGGGCTGGCCAGGCTGAGAGCCAATGGCTGGCCATTCAGGAATGTTGTGAGCTGGTTATTAAACACAGCTTGAAATCAGCCACGGTGGGAAGAGTTACATCCCAGAAAATGACAAACCCTACCCATCAGAGCACTTTCTTTCCTGGGGGCAGGTTTAGCACGGATGTAGGCCCAGGCCTGCCAGAGGCCACTGCTGGTCTCACCTCCCCCATGAGGGCTTCTTAACACCACATTTTACGGAAAACCGGGGCTTAGGGACTCAGGTAATGTGTCCCTGTTTACAGGGCTGGTGAAACATCAGAGCCAGGTCTGTGGAAGGCCGCTGCACCCCGCAGCACCACGTGGGCTGGCCTGAGCCATCAGATTACTGACCACTGCCTCCTCCGGGAGCGTGAGGCAGGGGCAGCTCCAGCCCCAGCTTCTCTCTCGAGGTGTGGGGGACAGACATTTGCTTGCCCAGAGGGGCCTCGGGGAGGATGCAGGCTCCCCTCCACCTGCGCATCTCCAGTGGGAGACGCCCTCCTCGTGCTCTGTGAACAGCTCCTGAATGAAAGGGAAATGGAATCGCTAACTTGAATCCAACCTGGAAAAAGATGAAGCGTCCATCGTGCCTCCAGAAGTTGGTGACGGGAAAGCCCCCGTGGCCCCGGCAGGGAATGAGCTTCAGGGGACCATCACAGTTTGGACAGCGCTTCCCTACAAGAGAGTAGAGGGTGGTGATCACCCTGCTGGCCTCACAGTTGACTCTAGGATGACAGAGGAGGATCCCCTTGGCCAAAAATTTATGGGCATTCATCCACTGGGCATGACCCCTGAGCCTAGGAGACCAGGTCATTCCCACACGTGTTAGAGTAAGCAGTCATCTAGAGAGTGGGATATTTTACAGGTCAGAGGAGAGCTATTCTGAGCAAAAAAAAAAAAAATTCCTCCTCCTTATTCACTGATACTTGAAATTCTTTGTGGAGAAGAGGAAAAAATTCTTGCACTTCACAACTAGAATGAAGGGTCAAGGAGCAAAAGCACATGCCGGAGAGAAAGCAGCTACTAAATTTTCACTAAAGTGTAAATGACTGATACCAGATCCCGCCCCAGGTGCAGGTTTTGAAAACAAATTACAAGGCAAGAACATGAAGCAACTTGAAGTCTCAAGGGGGCAAGACACAGGGAATGCTGAATGCACCTATTTCACAATCTGATGAATATGATAACAAAAAATGAACAATCATCTCAGCCTGTGATTATGGCTGGAAACTAAATGGCGTAGAATTGAGTCTAATCTCAGGCTCAGTCCCGGCTCCCACTCCAGATCAAAGCACTCACTGAGACCATTTGAGGGACCCCAGTCCCCAAGATGCCAGGTAGGAAGGGTGAGAGATAACTTTCTCTTAGACTTTGGCAGGGTGTGCTGGTGAATTCGTGTTAGTCTCTTAAGTGAGGCATCTTGCTTTTAGCAGAAGCCCCGAGTCAGGCGCCTTAACCCAAGGGAGCCTGGGCGTGGCAGATCGTTGGGGCAGATCTTTGGGACGAGGGGGCTGGTCGGCTCTCCTACACGTGAGAGCCTCCACCACCCTCCAGGGCGAAGGCTGGGCCCTTGGGATGCACAGGGACGTCGGGCCGGGAGCCGCACTCACTCTGCTGCTTCTGCCGGGCTTTGTCGCAGATGGCGGGCCTCAGGTAGACCTTGCGGCCCTCGGCGGCCGAGCAGTCGCGGCTGCACACCACCACGCCCAGGCAGGACTTCTTGAGGATGCGCGAGTTGTGGTTGTTGGTGTTGCGCATGGCCCAGCTGCTCAGGTGCCGCTGCGCGCTCCTGTCCTCCGAGCTGTAGATGTGCTTCTCGTAGGCGTCCGGCCACTCCTGGAACCAGTCCGTCTTTTTCACATTCTGATAGAAACACAAAGGAGAGTATCATGGCCTCAGCTGTGTGTAGATGCGAAGCTGGTTTCGGCGCTCCAGGGACCCTTGGCAAAGACCAAGATGGATTTCATTCTGTGGTGGGAGCTGAGCACGGGCAGCGCAGCGCGGCCACGGAACGGCTGCGTCCACCCAACATCTGCTCCCTGGACCAGCACGAGCTGTGATGCAGCCCCTCTGAGTGCTCCCCGACTAAGATTTCTCCAGCCTTTGGCGATAAGAGGGAGGGCCGGTTCTCACTAAGAATGTTGGGGGGTGAAGTAACATTATTGTGCTCTTACACAACGGGCAGGGCAATGAGATACTGTCTCTCCCTGTGTGGTGGTTACCTCGTTGGGAACGCGGAAGGTTAATGGAAAGTCACCTGACATAGGCGGTGGGAGGCGGGAGAGCCGCCTCCTGCCCTGTGGAGATTCTCCTCCCTTTGCTCTACTCCATGTCCAGACAGGGCAGAGGAGTCAGGAAAAGTTTATGTCGACTGGAAACGTCTAGGTTCTTGCCCAGGACGGGCGCTATTCCCTGCACATCAATAGCGAGCTAAACAAGACTCTCCTTTAAGTGGACAGGCACACAGGACCTCCACCCTTACAGCATGAGTTACCTGGCTGGCTGTGCCTCTGCTTCTTCATCTGAGTAACAGGGATAACAAGTCCTGCCTACCTCAAGAGTAGTTCTGAGAATTAAATATACTAGATAAGAAATACTTGGCACAGCACCCAGCATGGAATAAACACGAGTCACCGATGTTGTGGCTCACACAGATGCCTCACTGGACAGATGCTTACAGTGAGAATTCAGTGGTCTCAAGAGTCCATCGTGGGCTGTGCCCATCCCCACAGCTTCCAGAGAGCTGCCTTAAGAACATTTTTTCATCAAGAAGATTCTAGAAGGTCAGGATAGAAGATTCTAGAAGCTCTGGGAGGAGTGTTCCAGGTACTTTTTTGCTTCCCCAACAAAAAAACACAGCAATAAAATATGAGAAAGGAAAGACATTTGAGAAGGAGAAAAAACAAACATCATCGGGATGGAAGGGCATCACAGGGAAGTCCAGGTCTACTTAGAGTTCAAGTTCAGAACATGCCAAAGAACTTTGTAGCATGAGACTCAGGGCAGGTGACTGTCTCCGAAGCCTCTTTCTGCTTATCTCTAAAATGGGGACATGGGGCAAGGGAGGGTATAGCTCAGTGGTAGAGCATGTGCTCAGCATGCATGAGGACCTGGGTTCAATCCCTAGTACCTCCTTTAAAGTAAATAAATAAACGAACCAATTACCCACCCCCCCCCTAGATGGGGACATGGATAAAACATGCCTCACAAAAGTACTGTGAGGAGCAGATGTGCTGTAAAAAAATTCATTAATTTTATATAATTAATGAAAGTTGTCATTTGAATGGAATTTCATGGGAACTGAGGTGGGTCTGAAGAAACAGAAACTGGAGGTTTTACATACATGGGAGGTAGTACTAGTTAATAGTGAAGAGCTGGGGTCTGCAGACTAGGGCCATGGGCCAAATCCAGCCCACTGCCTGTTTTTTGTAAATAAAGTTTTATTGGAACACAGCCACGTTCACTCATCTAAGTGTTGTCTGTGGCTACGTTTACACACCATAGCAGAGTCTGTTTGTTGCAGCCCAGACTGTATGGCCCACAGAGCCTAAAATATTTAACATCTGGCCCTTTATAGAGAGCTTGCCGTCTCCTGGCCGAGATCACAGCCTGTGGAGGCTCATGGCCTGGGTGTGGGCCTTTAAGTAGTTCCTTCCCCCGAGTGTCTCCACTTCCTGCTCTATGGGAGGGTGGCCATGGGAGTACCCACCTCACAGGGATGTTGTGAAGACTGAATGAGTTAACACACACAAAGCATTCAAAACAGTGCATGCTATTTACAACAGCCAATACATGGGAGCAACCTAAATGTCCATAAACAGATGACTGGATAAAGAAGATGTGGTATATTTATACAAGGGAATACTACTCAGCCATGAAAAAGAATGAAATAATCCCATTTGCAGCAACATGGATGGACCTGGAGATGACCCTACTAAGTGAAGTAAGTCAGAAAAAGAAAGAAAAATACCATATAATATCATTTACATGTGGAATCTAAAAAATGGTACAAATGAACTTATTTACAAAATACAAAGAGACTCACAGACATAGAAAAATTATGGTTACCAAAGGGGAATGTAGGAGAGGGATAAATTGGGAGTTTGGGATGAACAGATACAACTTACTATGTATAAAGTAGATAAACAATAAAGTCCTACTGTATAGCACAGGGAACTATATTTAATAGCTTGTAATAACCTATACTGGAAAAGAGAAACCAAAAAAATAGTGCCTGGCATATGGCAAGTTCCACATCAGTGTTAGCTGTTACTCTACCAGATCTGGGGCCAGCCAGTGTGGCTGTGACAGCCACCAGCTTTCAGGAGAGAGGTGACCCCCCAGAGAGGCCACTGCTTTAAACCTTGTCGAGCCAAATGCAAGACAGGAGTCCAAGAAAACAAAAGCTTGATTAGTACAACTCTTGTTCACGACCTCCTTTCTTGGAGCAGTGACTAGGCTGGCCCTTCCTGTGCTGCCCTCCCTGTGGAGTGAGGAGGAGACTTTGTTCCAGAGAGAAGGGAGGAAGCGGGGTGGCGTCTGGAGGAGCCCCCTCTGGTCCGCCAGGCAGCTACAGTCGGGGTTTCTAGGAAAGAGGCCAAGCCAGGATGCGCTGCCTCTCTCCCCAGCTCCCTGGTAATTCTGAGCAGGACAAGACTTCATGCCCAGGGTGAGGAGAAGACCTTAGGCAGCCCCTCAGGCAGCCCTGTCTCCTGCCTTCTCCACCCACCTTCTCCTTTCTTCCTTCTGACCTAAAGCTCTAAACAATGATGGCCCTCTTGTCTTCCACGACAGAAAAGGCCTCAGAAAGCATAATATTTTATCTTCTGAAATAATCAGAATGTAGGTTCAAACATGAAAATGTGGACCTATAACAATTTGGACTGCAGGAATCTACTGGTAGATTTGAATTCTTCAAATACAAAGCATGGTTGTGAAGGCAGCAGAAACAAGGGCAGGGTGGACTTGAAGAAAAATTGAGATTTTCATGTTTAAACGGTGAGTGGCCCCTTCAAGCTGGTCAGCGGCATAAAACCCACAAACCAGGGTGAAGGGGGGTGCTTGTCAGAGCACCTGCAATGCTCCAGGTGGAGAGCAAGGACTCGGTAGGTGTGGAGCAAGAAACCATCTCCACTGTCTTTGCTGTTGGCTTTTTCTCCCAGTTTAATGTATATTTTGATTACCCTTTGAGACGTCCTCTTTTGATGGACTCTTGAGAAACACATTGTTTAGTTTCCCTGTATTTACAGATTTTCCTGTTGCCTTTTGCTATTAATTTCTAGGGTGAATCCACTGTAGCTGGAGAATGCATTCTGTGTTTTCGATTATTTTAATATTGTTGATCTTTGCTTTAGGGCTCACAAAATGTCCTTTTTTCCCAACAGCCCCGCCACTGGCATCCTCCAGTTCCATTAATAATGCAGTAATAATTTGGACAAGGTATAACCTTGAGAAAATTACTAGGAGTAAACGTATTCATGTTGAGGTAGTCTCTTGGCTGCTTATTTATGACCAGTTTTTTGACCTGGACATTTAGTGGGATTTTTGACATTTTTTTGATATTGAAATTAAGGAAACCCAGATTCCGGTAATGTAAAGGAAGCCAGGTGTCAAATGAATGATAATGAACTCTGACAGTCTCCTAAATTTAAGGCATTAGAGAGTAAAATTTTAAAAGGAAGAGCAATCATTTCTTAATCTTGTTTAGCGAATCCCCACAAAATATTTTTTTTCTTTTCAGATCTTCTGTTTATTTTAATTTCTAACTTTTCATGAGTAACTCTTTGTTTTTCCTCTTGGTTAAGAAGTTTATCATTTAAAGGGAATATTCCTGGTGTTTCCAACATGTAAATATAATGAATTTATACTTTATAATCTTATGGGTAACAGCACTGGTGGGGGTAGAGGGTTAATTAATATTTCTGTGACTTCTGTATGTAATTTTTTTTCCTAAGAGAGTTAATCTTCTAAGTCACTCAAAGTCTTTGAAGCTGTGCAAAGTACCCTTCATCCTCCCCTCATTCTAATTTACTTAACTACTTGAAGTTTTAATAGGATATCTTAAAAATTAAATATACACTATTACATAAAACTAATGAATTAAAATCAAAATTCTGAAATAAAGTATCAAACATTTACATTATCACGTTATTATATTAAAAGCGATTTTCACTTGGAAATAGTCCACTCTAATGTAAAGCAACTATATGCTAGGTTTTCTTTAATAAAAATAATGTGTTCATTCCTTAGAAATAAACATTTCCAAATAAAACAGGGCTAGCAAACAGATACATGTTTAAGTAAATCAGAGAGAGAGGAAAAATTAGATGTAACAATGGAACACAGGAAAAAAATTGAAGCAGCATTTCGATTTGTCTTCAGCTTTTCAGGAACTTATCTCCCTGAGCCAACTGGAAACTCAGCTCCAAGTGCTGTCAAAGGGAGAAATTCAGTTTGACAAGATGCTTTTTAGTTAACTTAATAAGAATTACTCCTTTGACTAATCTTACAATTTCTTACCTTTTTGGAGGGGGGAGGTAATTAGGTTTATTTATATTTATCTTTTTGATGGAGGGACTGGGGATTGAACCCAGGACCTTGTGTATGCTAAGCATGCGCTCTACCACTGAGCTATACCCTCCTCTACACCTTTGTTAAATGGGTCAAGATTCAAGACACAAATTTCCTTATTTGCTCAGACAACATTAGTGCCCCAGCTTTCAAACTCTGTCACCTCCCTCTCTTTTCTCCTCTCCTTTTACTTTCCAGCTCCACCCAGCTAAGGAAGGGACCTCCTGGCAGGCACCCGGGAGAGTCTCTGCTACCCCAGATGCAGTGATGTTCCCATCCCCATCCCCCTGGAAGCACAGGGTAGCAGAAAATACTGGCTCTGATAGAGGGAGACCCAATGGTCACGGGGCCCACACAGGTGGAGCTGTCCCAAGGGGTTCAAATGACCTTGAGATCAAGGAGAATGCTGGGCCAAGAGGATAGAGTCACCGGTGTCCCTGTTAGACCAACGGCAGTGTGACCTGATCACGCAGTCAGATAATCATTGACCAGAAATCCGCAATCTGGTTTACCTGTTAGCTCCCTTGCTCGAAGACACTTCTGATTACAACCAGCTCACTCTGATGACATTTATCCACACAGATTCACAGAACCAGCTCAAAGATTCGCCTCTGCTCATAAGTTTGAGGCGAAGGAAATTGTGCTGGTTAAAATCGCGGTCCAGGAATTAACTCATCAGAGATGTGGCCTCTTTGTGAGGCTTTAAGAGGACCTGTATTTATGTTTAGCCTGTGTGATGCTCCCCAGCCTCATGACTGGAAATAAAATGATTCGGGGTGTTTGTCTGCTGTGGTGCTATTGGAACACCTTGTGCTTCTGCTCAGAGAAACTGGCAGGTTTGGGGAACTGAGTGCATGTTCTCATCTCCCTGCTAAGTGGGTACTATTTAGGAGAGAAAGAAATTGGTTTTCTTCCCGATTTTCAATCAGAAAAAAAAAGAAAAGAAGAGAAATTTATTAGGGATTCAAGGCTCCCAAAGGTTACAATCAGTATGAATGAGACTGTGTAAAGAACCATGTAATGAACATTTTTAATCAAGGTAAAACTAACCCAACCCCAGACCTTTGCTGCTGGGGCCAAGCAAAACCCTAGGGCAATTATATCTGGACTTTTAAAATGCAAATTTAAGGGAATAAGACGGGAAAGCAAAATTGGTCTATTACATTGGTCTGGAATAAAGAGAATTTTATCGGGGGAGGGTATAGCTCAGTGGTAGAGTGTGTGCTTAGCATACACTACGTCCAGGGTTCAGTCCCCAGTACCTCCTTCAAATAAAATAATACTAAGTTAATAAATAAATAACCTAGTTACCTTCCCTCAAACAACAACAACAATACAGGAACAAAAAGACTTTTATCCATGATGGTTTTGAATAAGTTAGTTGTCTGAAGTTTTGAGCTGGCTCCCCGGGCACTGGATAAAGGAGAAATGGTATCAAAATAACCACAAGTTAAACAGAAACAAGGGAAACGAAGGTATATGAAGACATAGCTTCAGCTAGAAAGAAGGAAGTAGCACCGTGAAGCAAATCCAGGGAGAGATGATGTGGTGAGGACAAGAGATTTTCCATGCCCTTGATCTGATCATAACGCTTTCCGGCCCAATAAGCTTAATGCCTTCCCACTGCCTTTAAAATAAGCGGTTCCTCTAAGGCTAGCGTGCGTCCTAACCCCCTTTCCGGCCGGTAGCCTCCCGGATCTCCTCGCTGAATGCCTGTGCACAAGCTCCCCTATGGGTCGCCTTTGAGTAGCCTTCAGACTCTGGGTCCCTGCTCTGCCTTGATTCTCTTAGCTTCACCTGCTCTAATCCTCTCACCTTCCACAATGAGCTTCTCCAGGGAATGCCCTTTGCCAGAAACTCTGCCTGCCTCCTCAGGGCCCCAGGTCATGTTGAATTACCTACACCCTCTTTCAGCACCTCTAGCATTTTTCTCCACGGCATTGATTCTCTCCAATCTGGTTCCACTGGACCAGAAGATCATGAGTGCTTCCTTGAAAGTTAACCCAGCTCAAGACCTCCCCTGCATGCCTGAGCCTGCGACGGTGTCTGGTACATCCCAGTCACCATTCGTCATTGGTAAGAGTCTTATGAATAAAATAAATATGAAGATAAAAATGTATTCTTTAGTGTTAGAAATGTGTTATATCTAATAACTAGTTTCGTTAGTAGAGTGATGTATTAAAACAATGTTTTATATAAGAAGTGTTTATCTTCAACATCAAATCCCTAACTAAATGTATCAATCACTATTTATAAACAGATCTTTCAAACGCTCCCCAGAATATTCTTTTAAGTATTTCAGTGAAGTAACTTTCGAGTTATTTGAATATTGTTTTAATCATTGCAAAAGACCGGTAACTACAAGTCCTCATGACCCTATGGTGTTGAGAAGAACCTGTAGGTTTGTATCAAATAAGGGTATATTTACTAAGGACTTGGCAGAAAGAATTAACAATGTCAATTTAAATACATAAAAATATCCCAATGTGAAAAAAAAACCCATTAATCTCTGACATCTGGAGGAAGATATCATGGTTCACTGTTGCCAAAAATTAACCCCTGGATCTTTTTTTTTTTGTAATGGAGGTACTGGGGATTGAACCCAGGACCTAGTGCATGCTAAGCATGTGCTCTATGACAGAGCTGTCTCCCTCCTTCTAACCCCTAGATCTTGATCTGTCTGGGACTATAAAAAGCTATGGTGTTTCTACGACCGGAAGATGCAGTGAGCACTCAGGTGACCATCTCAAGACTTGAAGCAGGTGAGCCGGTTACCAGGAAAGGAATTTGTCTACAAGAGGCAGGGACTTGCAGAAACCCTTGCAAGTAGATAAAAGTACAAGAAATAAACTATAAATTCTTTGTACGGGTGGAGCAGAGAATGAACAGAGGGGAGTGTATAATCATGACAAGCCACTGCTCGTTATTATGAACGTAATCCTTTAAAACACATTTTTTTAATGCCCAGACAGGTGGTCTGAGGAACACGCATCACCTGAGGGACTCCATGAAAAAAGGGCTCCGTGGTCAAAAATAAGTTAGGGTGACACTGGACACAGCCTCCTCTTGGGAGAGCCGCCAGTTCAGTAAGGAAGGCGCCACGTCTGCACTAAAAAAATCTGTTTAATTTGGTTGAACTTAGAACTTCGCTTTTTCTCTCTTCACAGCACCCATTAAAATTCCTTGTACCTTACACACTACAGAGCACGTTCTGGGAACACATTTGTTCTAAGCAGCTTAGAGATTTATGCAGGATATGTAAGAAGTTACTGTGTTCATTTTACAGAGGCGATAATGAAGACTTGAGAAAACAGATTTGTTTAGAGTCACACAGGTGATAGAGCAAGGAGCCATGCGTTCACGAACTCCGAATTTATCACTTATTGTTTAACAATTGCCGAGCCTTGTGGTTGGTACCTGGCCCCCCACCCCCACCCCGTTCTAGGATGCAGGCCACACACTCTCCGAATCTCAGGTCACTGAATCCTAGACTGTTAGAACTAAAAGAGTCTGTAAGAGACCATTTAGTACAATCACATCTTTTTCAGAGAGGAAAGGGAGCTTCAGAAATTGTAGCCCACTCCATGAAGCTCTGCAAATGAAAAGAGACAGAACTAGGGGTTGGTACAGTTCGGGGGTAGAGTGCGTGCTTGATGCGCACGAGGTCCTGGATTCAATCCCCAGTACCTCCATTAAGGGGAAAAGGGGAAGAAAAAAAAAAGAAGAAGAAGAAGAAGGCGGGCAGAACTGGAATTCACAGCCAGGGCTTTGGTCTCCCAGCCCTGTGCTTCTCAGGGTCCACCAATCTGCCTTCAGATATTCTCTCAGAATATAAAAAATCTACTGTGCTTGGAAATCCTTTCGAGACCTTTTCTTTTTCACCTCAACTGGGTCTTGCTATATGATTCCAAAGCCGGCATAAACCCAGATGTGGATGGTGTTGACTCTGCTGAGAAAATGTCAAGGAGCATTGTGCACTTTTAACTATTTCCCTGGCATATTTGACAGACTGAAGGGCATGTACCTCTTTCCACCAGCCATCAGAATTTTTCTATGAACTAAAAATGGTACATTTCCAAAACTCAATGGGTTTTTGTCATAAACGTCTCAGTTTAATGTCTTGGGGAGCTGAGAATGCTTTTTTTGGAAAATTCAATTGGAATATGAACTTTTATGAGCCCTGAGATCCCCTCCAGGGAAGTGGTTCTTCCTTTCTTTTGTCTACTGATTGATGAATGATATGACTCCAATGTCCCAGAAAAAAATATGTGTTGGGTAGGACAGGGTGGCCCGCCATTTCAAGGGTTCTTAGACCCCACTAAAACTCCTGCTTTAACATCAAAACCCTCTACAACACTGCCATTGAGGAGATGTCCCTCAGTGTTGCCGACCTCATCTGAGAGGGGCCGTTCTGCTGCCTCGTCCCAGCCAGGGGTCAGTCCTTGGGGTGGGGAGTGGGCGGGATGATGAAAAGCAAGAGAGGGAGAGAAGGGAGGCGAGAGATGGACACATTTCATTTTTTCTTTTTTTTTACTTTGAATAAATGTCACTTTTTTGGGAGGAAACACCTCCTGCTCTAGCATGTGACTTTGAAAAATCATCTAAGGACCTGCTTACTTCAACTCTTGATTTTGAGGACACCCAGACTCTCTATTCATGAGCTGCAATCCTGAGTGAGGAATCCGGGTTCCTGATCCAGGAGTAGTTAAAATTCACCTTAAAGGTTCCCCCCTAAAACAGATACCACAATTGTAAACCGACTGCCAACAACTACAAAGACAGATCCTTAAAACAGAGATTTGCCTGACTTCGCTGTGGTTTATTTCATCCTCCTTAAATGAATGGGCGTACCCTGTGTTCTGGGTCTTCTCCGACCCACCAAGAGGGAATGGGGGAGGGGACTTAGGGAGAAACAAAAAGAGAAACAAAAGGAAAACTTCACTAGAGTGAAATTTGGAATGGGCTGGAAGCCTTCTTTAGAGGGGAATCTGGAATGGTTATAAATCCAGATGATGGAAGCCCCATTCCCTCCCTCCTGCTGGGGGTAACCCAGATGTCTTTTCCTGCAGAATCAGGCGGGATAGCTTGAGGTCAAGCCCCCATTACTTGGTCCTGGTGGTCTCCAGTCCTAGCCTCCCTCATTACCTTCCCCAACAACTTCCAGTGAGAACACCCTTCAGAGGCCAACAAGGGAGATCAAGGAAGTCAGCTTTAAACAACAACGGTTTTCCACCAAATTAAGAGTTCTCAAGTCAATTGCCAAAGATGAAGGCAAAGAGAACAAGCCGTGGAAGTCACTCTATAGCTGGAGAGCAGCCCGGTGCGTGTGGAATGTGCATTAGTTACAGAAGTTTTAGAAAAGCGCTATCGCTGGGGCATTCCAGTGACAGATTTTGTTTAAACCTATTACCAGAGCAGATGAGGCTGCACGGGAGCTGATGCATTGTGAAGAGTTGATTGAGGTGGGTGGGTGGTAGCTCAGTGGTAGAGTGAATGCTTAGCATGCATGTGGTCCTGGGTTCCATCCCCAGTACCTCCATCAAAAAAGTTTTTTTTTAATTAAAAAAATAGAATAGTCGATCTATGGGCAAATACATTATCATGGATTTTGTTCTGCTAGCTGGCCAGGGGAGTGCCATCTGAACCAAGCCAACATTGAAAGATAAGGGAAGTCACATTTTCTTGGCTTGTCTGTCATCAGGGAAGGCTGGTAAGTAAGGGCCTGTTCAAATCAGAGGTCTTAGCATCTCCTTTTGAAAGTCTTGCAGATACTAACTACTGTATACAAAAATAGATAAACAAGTTTCTACTGTAGAGCACAGGGAACTATATTCAATATCTTGTAGTAACCTACAATGAAAAAGAATATGAAAACAGATATGTGTTATGTACAAGTATGAATGAAACATGATGCTGTCCACCAGAAATTGACACAACATTGGAAACTGACTAAACTGAGCATACTTCAATGAAAAAGAATGCCAAAAAAAAAAAAATAGTCCGCAATTGGATGTCCGGCTGAAACTCTGGAGGAGAGGGGTTTACCCAGCTGGAACCCTAACCAGTTTCTTTCCAGATCTTAGCAAGTTAATGGCCAAGACTTCACAGCCAAACGCAGAAGGCAGAGACTTAAAGCAAGCACATACCTGTGGCAGCTTCATATCATTGATATCCCAGCTTAACGTCTCTTTGTCCTCAGCACCAAGGTTCCCAGGTTCCATGATAAAGTCAGGTCGCTCACAAGTTTCCGATGATCCCACTGCCCGTAGACGTGCTTGAGAAGTTTGCTCTCAAAGGCTCTTAACACGGTCAGATCAGTCCACCTAAGCAATTTAGACCAGGAGACTGTTTTTTGACACTAAAAAAAGAAAGAAAGAAAGAAATGACAGTAATATTGATCATTCAGTGCTCATCTGCCAGAAAAGCCTGTTTCATTGATATTTTTGCAAACACCAACAAGCAAAAACCAAATGTAGAAGCCATTAGTGACCTGGCTGCAATAAAGCTTGACCCCGGGCAATCAGAAGAACCGAGATCACCACGTCCCCTCTCGGGTTTGGGCTTCCTGCCTCACTGCTGGCCCTGTAGTAAGGACCGTTGTCACCCTTAGCCAGTGGTTGGGAGCTTTTCCTCCTCGTACTTGGGCTGGGGCTGGAGGGAGAGCTGGCTTGGAGTTGTTTCCACGGATACACCTTCATAAATTAGCCAACGATCGGTTCTGTTACCAGAGGGGACCATCACAACCAGACATGTCTAGAGGTCTTTTTTAAATCTAAATTTCCATAGAGATGGATAATCTAGTATGCATTTTATATCCTCAAATACTTTCAAGTGATATTCTAGTATCAGATGTCTCTAAAACTTTGACAACATGGACATTTCGGGGCTCAGACCTCTTTGTTGGGGGAAGGGTTCCCTTGTCTCTGTAGGGTGTCGGGTATTAGGTGTCAGTAGCAACCAATCTTGCTGACAACCAAAAACATCTTCAAACATTGCTAAACGTCCCCTGGGGGGGAAATGGTTTGAGAGCTCCTGCTCTGAAATAGTGTTTCTCAACTTTGTTTAATTCAAAGCACCCTTCAAGACCGTCTGACTTTACCTTTTGCAATTCCACGCTCCCCTGCCGCTCCACGAGAAAATTCTGTCTCACTTTACTTGGATTAACTGATATTATATAAACGACAGCCATTCAAAAACGTTTGTGCCAACTGTGTTTCTTCCTCCACAAGAAAGACTAGTTTCTAGTTCTAACTGGTTAAAGGGGATTTACCAAAAAAGAAAAGAAAAAAGAAAAGAAAGAAATTTGAAGTGTTCAACTCTGAAGGGAAAAATAAAACACCAATCATTTTGAGATGAAATGAGCTTGTCAGCACAATATGAAGTGAAACATGCTTACAGGTGTGTCATTTCCATTTGCTGGTGCTGCTCCAGTCAAAACCAGGGATGTGATGATGTAACACAAAACTACTTAATAGGCAACTCAAACCACAAGCCAGTTTAACAGGCTCAACCTTAGGAAGTCCCATGAGCTCTGTTCCTTGGTTATATAAACTTATGTAACCCGAATCCTCGTCGGTCACGGAGACAGACTGAGGGAAAGCATAAGGGTATAGGAGACTGTTGACCTGGACATACAAAGGAAGTTCTTGGCCGCTAAAGAACAAGCTAATAGAAGACTCTTCCCCCACTATTTACCTGCCCACACTCACCTACAACCTACTGGTCCACAACTCAAAAAGCATGAAGCCCCTGCCTCTTGATTCAAATACAGATGTGCTAGATTAAATCCCCACTGAGTTTTAAATAAAATTCTGTTTGGGAAATAAACACTGAGTTACTGAAGAAAGGATGTCACAGATTGACTTCAATTCAGGTTTAAACAGCAAATATATTAGACCCAAATAGTATAAATTGACAGCAATGGTTTTATGTACCTAGCTCTCTCAACATTAACAACAGTAACTTGGATGGTCTAAAATTTGTTACAGCTAACTGGAACAGATGGATCTTCAAAAAAACCCGAAAACCTTGAATAACAAGATTCGCATTTCAAAACACTCAAAGACATTGTTTTAAGCCCACACAATGTAGATCTAATCCTTTTGTTTTTAAGTTAAGGGAAGGGGAATCCAAAATCCTGCAGCAGAAAGACTACATTGCTTTTTAGATTTTATTTTCTGCTATAAATTTTTGCCAAATGAATGAACATGAACTTAATATTTCTCTGAAAGCTAAGACCACAACACAGGAAGCAAGACAAGACAGCCTTTCAAACATAAACAAGCAAATTCAGTTTTCCTTCAGGGTTAAAAAGTTACATTTGTCATGACTTCCTTTTTTTGGGGGGGCCAAAGTGTGTTCAGGTTTTGCCATTTCTGCAGAAACCCAACCAGAACCGATGAGACCCTGGGTCTCCCGTGATAGCATGACCATTATCCCAGCCCTTACATTTGTCTCTCCTCAGGATTTCTGCCTTCCTTATCTTTTTCTTTTTTTATTTTAATTTAAGTGTAATTGACTTACGCTGTAAGTTTCGGGTGTACGACATAGGGATTCGCTATTTGCATACGTTGCAGGATGGTCACCACGGTAGGTCGTGTTCCCACCTGTCACCGTACACAGTTATTACAATGCTGACTACATTCCCTCTGCTGTACGTTACATCCCCATGACTTATTTATCTTACAAATGAAAGTTTGTGGTGGCTTCCTTACCTCTGACTGCTCATGGAGATGCAGACAAAACGGTGTCATAGAAATCTCATGTTGGGTTCAGGTCCCAGCAAGCTCTGGTCATTTTCTACGCAGAAGCTGCCGTTCCCTAATCCAGGTCAAGGTACACTATGCTAATGAGCTCTGGCAAGAACCCAATCAAAATCCAGATGCTCCCGGCTTGGGATAGGTAAGGGAGACCTGAGAGCCACTTGACCAGCCCAATTCTTCGCAGAATGCCAGCAATGTGATGAATATTCCACGGTACGCCGGTGAACTTTCCCCTTGTTTATATCAAGAGGGCATTTTAGCAGAAATGGACACGGAGAAAATCCTCACGAGGAAGTGCAGACATGTTGCTTCTCATAATTTCAAAGATGGAGCTCAAGGCAGACTGGTTAAAGGTAGATTCTAATTCTCCCCACTACTTACCTCTGCTTGTGTATAGGAGAGAGGAGACGGACAGACAGAGAGAAGCATCACAGTGATGGAATTTGCTGGAATAGATAGTGGCTAGCCAGCACCTCCCAAACTAGGAGCACTGAGATGCTATCATGCCCCTAACCAGGATGCCCCAGCCATCCTGGGTGTTTCAGTCTCCTTCCCTCGAGAGACGTCCACGGCAGTCAGGGCATAGCCCACGTCTGTCCCGTTCACCTGCTGTGTCCCAGGCAGTCTGCTAGGCTCTGGAGACACAAGGGAGCATTAAAGCCGTGAGGGAGTTTAGTGGCGGAAAAGATGAACGAAGACACTGACTCAGTCTGAGATAACACGATGTGCGGTCTCGAGGTAGTTAGTCTAGAGGATGCAGAGGCAGGCGGTTTTAAGCTGGAGGGAAGAGAATCAGGGGAATCTTCTTCCATCAACCTGAAACCTGATGAGCCTCTCAAAGGACAAACAGATACTTGTCAAGGCATCAAGGAATAAAAGTGGGCATTGCAGGTAGTGGCAACATCATAGGAAAGTGGTATGAAAAGTGTGTGTGCCAGCCTGATGAGAAGTTGGTACCTGTCAGGAAGGTTCAGACCATCGGAGGAAGGAATGAGCCGGCCAGAGGGCTACATGCTGGGGGGGCATCACTGGCCGTGTGAGGCTGGCCCTGGGAGACCTTTGAAAATGTTGGGAAGATTTCTCTCTAGGCTCTCAGTTCACGAATGGACTCCTCTTCCATCTGGAGATTAAGACCCTATGTCATTTTCTTGCGCTTTATACGCCTAATCTTGGTCTGCTCTTTGTAGACCCTCCTTGGTTGGAAGGATCTTTCTCCTTCCCCCACACAACTGGAGCAGGAGAAAGTCTGGCATTGTGCCAGCGGGCCAAAGAGAAATGTCCCCAGGGTCCAGCTGCAGAATCAGGACTCAGGGCAAAAAGTAGGTGTCGAGCTGAGAGGCAGTTAGGTGATAACTGCACCTGTCATGATTACCCACCTGCTCAGATCACTCAGATGGAGTGTCTCCTCCCCTCCGTACATCGACACTCTCTCCATCCTTCCGGAGCCCCCCAGAATGCCACCTCCTTTTGAAGTCTTCCCACACTGTTCTAGAACACACGATTTCTCACTCTGTGGCATTCCAGAACTCTTAACTGAGTTCTATACTGCTTTACATCACTTAAAACTAACACTTCTTTTTTTCTTAATTACAAAATAAAGTCATGATCTTTTCAAAAGAAAAAAAAAAAGCAGAAAACCTCAAGTTCCCATCTCCCAGAGGTTCCCACCAGGAGCATTTTGGTCATGTCCTTTCAGGCTGTCGTTTTCCAACCTGCGTCGCCAAACACAGGTCTCACTTTGCGTGGCTGTAATACTACAGGACGTGCTGTTGCTTTAACTGTTCGTGAGTGGGACTCCTGGCTCCCCAGCTAAGCCGCCCGTTCCTTCAAGACTTAGTTGGTATCTTCCACTTTCCTTCTCTTTAGAGAAGGATCTGCTGGAATCCCAGCCTCAGCAGCAGATCCATCCTTGTCCCAAGAACCAGCCCGGTTCTGACATGATGAGGGCGGGGCACGGGGGGCAGGGAGGCGCTCTGTCTCCACACTCCGGTTGAGCTCTGACCATATATCCCGGACAGGTGACAGCACTTCTGCCTTCTCAAGGCCACACCCTCCGTTATTGCCCAAATTCTCCTGATTGGATCTCTGTCGGTCACTGTGATTAATAACAACAGTAATCATGGCAGCTTCCCTGGACCAAACACTTAACAATGTGTTAGGCGTCCTGCTAAGTACTTGGTCCTTACAGCCTCCCCAGAAGGTAGACGCTACCCTTTAATTTTCATGACCACCTCATGAGATATAACATTATTTAGCTGTATCAGTATGAGGAAACAGGCACAGAAAGGTTAAAAGTAACTTGATCTTTACAAGATTGTGAAGTAACCAATCTCTCAGCATCAGCAAACTGACCTTGGTCAGAGAAGAAACAGCAACTAGAAGAATGATGTGAAAGGCATTCCCTTCCTGAGAGAGTAAGTCCATCTGACATACCAGCCCCTTCTGGCATCAAGATTCTCTTGCTTCCTGACCTCACCATTTTTAAGAACACTTCTTTCCTCCCCCAAGGCTGTTTATCAGAATTTTCTGTCCCTTCTGGCATGGGACTCAGTCTGACCTACGCAGTTCTTCCCTGGAATTTTCCAAATCAGAGGTGGGGGAATTGCTGTTCCATTTCACATGCCAAAATGGTAAGCCTGACCTCAGAGAGCTGCCGTGGCCATCTCTGCAGCCACATGACAGATTTGAGAGATGAAACCAACAAGACAGCGAGAAGGCAGAGGGGAGAAGCAGACAAAGGGAGAGGAAGGAGAGAGACCCGGATGCAGACAAACCCGAGTCCTGCTCCAGCCTCTCCTTTCCAACCACGTGACCCACAAAGACCATCTACACTCTCACCCCTTACAGTTGACTGTCTTCAACTTGCACCTATTAGAAATCTACTAACATAGCTCCCGGCTAGGGAAGCCTGAACTTAGCCCAGACTTCAAAATAAAACTGCTCTCCTCTTTATGCTTCTAAAGGTGGGCACCCAAGGGGACTTGTCTGATACCCTTTAAAATCAGCAAATGCTTTGTAATGTCTCACCTGAGTCAACGTGCAGGACACAGAGAACAACCGTCATCCGCTCGATGAGACACTCAGGGAGCACGTGGAGATTTAAAGCAGGCATCCAAGGGACGTCTCAGAGATCCCTTTTCTGTGCTGTGTAAAAGTGAACTTTGGATTTTTTTTCCTTTAGAATTTCTCAAATTTTAAGCCATTTGCGGTTCTCACCTGGAGAGCCCCCAAGTTCTGCCTAATTATTTCAGTTCTAAAGACAACCCACATCATCTTAAAGTGGATTCTGGGCTGCATCTGTTCTGAGAAATAAGAAGGTGATTTCATGATCTCTTTCTAAATCTCTGGGCAGGCAACAGAAACATGGTTGGCTGTTGAGAACCATCGTTGGTGGTTCAGGTGGGGAAGCCGCCGGCTGTCAGGATATTTTTTGGAAAATATTGTGAAATTTTAAAATATTTACTTTAAGATTTGAGAACTGTTTTACCAAGAGAAATGATGACTAACATATGTATACGTAATATCAAAATCACAGCCATGAACCCAAGTGTTTCAACCCCTTAAGAAAAGGAAACAATAAACAAACAAGCTCTCAAATTCTTAATGGTGGATTGTTTCCAATTTCCTATAAATATTTTGCTGTCCTCTTGTTTTGTGCTAAAAAAGGCAAGGAATGGGAAATCGTATGGGTTGATAAAAAGTGGGGGATGGCAGAATTGGGAAAACTATTCTGTTCCTTAAACATTCTTGCAAATTAAGAAATCAACACCAACTTATCTTAAACCTTAAGTACCACAGCTCAGACAGAGCAAGAATATGATTGCACTATTTCCAAGAAGGGGTGAAGTATCCCAATTTTTTCATTAAAAAATTTATGGTTATTTTTCATTAAAATATTATTTACGTTAAAATGTTGTTACTGTTATTTTAAATGAAGTAATAACTATTTCAATTTTTTTCAGCTCTAATTGCTAGTATGGTAAATATTGACAGCTACAACCACATTCACAAAAGCTCTTTGAGGGTCTCATTAATTTTTTTAAGCATTTTTTTCATTGAGTTACAGTCATTTTACAATGTCGTGTCAAATTCCAGTGTAGAGCACAATTTTTCAGTTATACATGAGCATATATATACTGATTGTCACATTTTTTTCTCTGTGGGTTACCACAAGATCTTGTATATATTTCCCTGTGCTATACAGTATAATCTTGTTTATCTATTCTGTATATGCCTGTCAGTATCTACAGATTTTTGAACTCCCTGTCTATCCCTTCCCACCCTCTCCCTTGGCAACCACAAATTTGTATTCTATGTCTATGAGCCTGTTTCTGTTTTGTATTTATGGTTTTTTTTTAGATTCCACATATGAGTGATCTCATATGGTATTTTTCTTCCTCTTTCTGGCTTACTTCATTTAGAATGACATTCTCCAGGAACATCCATGTTGCTGCAAATGGCATTATGTTGTCGGTTTTTATGGCTGAATAGTATTCCATTGTATAAATATACCACATGTTCTTTATCCAGTCATCTGTTGATGGATCTTTAATTTTTTAAGAGAGGAAATTGGTCCTGAGACCCAAAAGTTTGAGAACTGCTACTGGAAAGTACTAAGTCCTGAAGTTCTGAGCCTCGGCCAGCGGAGGAGGCTGATTCTGGTGATACTCAGCGCTCAGGGTGCAGACTCCCCCATCTCCAGCCCCAACACGGACTCATCGCTCAGGACTAGCAGGAAGGCAGGAATGGAAGAAGATGATGATAAGGAAAAAGATGCTTTCGGTAAAACTGCGCACCACCAACGCCCCCAGGACAAAATGCTGCTCGAGGAGCGAGGCCCCGGCCGCAGCAAGGCTTTGGGGCACCGGGGCCGGTTCCGGCAGACCCAGCGCCCACCCCACCCGGGAGCCCGGAGCTCGGCCCGCCGCCGTGCGGGCGCCCACGAGGACGGAGGTGCTTAGCCCGCAGGGGGCGGCGGGCCCCCTTCTGAAGCAGGCAGAGCAGCAGAAGGAAAAGGTAGACGTGTGGTCACTGCGGACTCACAAGGTGCCTGCTGAAGAAACAACCAGAGAGCCTGCAGGTGAATGCCAGGCACCAGCTGCCTAAAACCCCGCGTGCCACCCGGACGTGAACTCTGCAGCCTGGCCTCATCACAGGTCAGATATTGGCCCTTAAGGAGTGCTGAGAAAAGGGCAGCAAAAAATGGTAACAGTTTTACCTTGATAATGTTTATTGATAGTGTTTATTTCCTCTTTTATATTTATCTATAATTTTCTAAATATTTTGTAAGAAGCAGGCATCCTTATCATGTGATACTTTTTTCTTTAAAAGTGAAGAGTGAGGGAAGGGATATACAGCTCAGTGGCAGAGTACATGCTTAGCATGCATGAGGTCCTGGGTTCAATTCCCAGTGCCTCCATTAAAAATCAAAAAAAAAGAGTCAATGATATAAAGTAAAAATGGGGAGGGTATAGCTCAAATGGTAGAGCACATGCTTAACACATATGAGGTCCTGGGTTCAATCCCCAGTATCTTCTCTAAAAATAAAAAATAAATAAACTTAATTACCCCCCTAAAAAGAAACTAAAAAGAAAGATAGAAAGAGACAGAAGAACTTAAAGTAAAAATGTCTCCTATTTGTACAGTAGGTTATAGCAGCAGTTCTCAGACTCGCTTGTGAATCTCAAGATAGTTTTCACCCTGAAAAACTAATGAGACCTTCAAAGAGCTTTTGTGCACGTGGTTATTATTCTGGCCATATTTACCATGTTAGAAATTAGAACCGAAAATTTTTCGAAATGTTTATTGACTCATCTAAAATAACAATAATAGCCCATTACGTGTTAACATAAATAACATTCTATGAAAAGAACTGTATGTTTCAAACAAAAAATTAACAAGAGACACATTGTTTAACATAAAATTTCCTTAGTCTCTAACCTAACAGAAGACAGCTGGACATCTCATTTCTGCTCCTGCAGTTAATCTGTTACAAAACCACCTGTCGTGGAACCTCTGGAAACACCGCCACATATGTGTGAGAGATTGGCTGTGAAGAAAGGCAAGTAACAGCTTTGTATTATCAGGAAAATAGTTTTGCTCTTGGAACCCATTTGAAAGGGTCTGGGGAACCGCCAAGTCTTCATGGACCACTCTTTGAAAACCCTTTTCTGTACACTATACAAAAGACCTGCACAAACAAATCTCACCTGACTCACAAAAACACCTTGAATTGGGCGTATTTTCAGACAGCTGAGGAACCAAATGCAGAGAGGTTAACCAATTCATCCAAGATTACAGGCTCCAAGTCTCGTCTTTAGGCTCTGAATCCAGAATTCAAGCCCTGAGAACCCACCCACCTTTTCCCAGATAAGGCGCAGCCTGAGACACCCAAAGAATTTCTACACAGTCATTAGAATGGCTAATATTTTCACTCCGGGATGTGACGGAAAAAAGGAGACTCGAAGTTATGTAAAACAGCATGACAGAGCAGAAGCAAGCACAGGTTCACGGAGGCAGGAGCCCTGAGTTGCAGACACCACCCCTCCACTGATGGTGTGACTTGAGACAAGTTTCTCCGCCTCTCTGGGCACAAGGATTGCCACATCTGCGAAATGGGATGATGGTATCTTACCTGCCTGAAGGCACGGGCTGGACCAGACGATTGCCCAAGGTCCCTGCTAATGGACCGACTGACATTTACCAGAAATCCCAATCCTTTAGAAGGCTGGAAACACAACTCAGCCTGAAAGGCACTCACCTTTTGAAAGGGAGTCCCTTCAATTCTCTCTTTTTCTCTAATGTAATATTTGAAACTCAGTGTCTATTGAAAGTGATTTCAGTCTTTATTATCACGCTTGCAAACTTTCTTACAAATGCTTTCAAACTTCGTCCAGAAAGCTCAGCCTTGAGAACAACTCACCAAAGTCACTTGAAAGCTGATTTGTAGAAATCCCATGCAATTCAACAAGACCCACAATGTACTGAACGCCTATTGTGTGGCAGATGTGCAAGACTCTGGTGAAGCACACAAACCTGATTTTAATTCTGGCCAAGCTACTGGATTTACACATTTATAATGCACTTAAGTTGCTTTATTTTCCCCACTAAAAAAAGTGTTATAAAATACACATAGCATAAAATTTACTATTTTAACCACTTTTAAGTGTACAGTTCAGTGGTATTAAGTATATTCTCACTGCTGTGTAACCATCACCACCATCCGTCTCCAAAACTCTTCTCATCTTGCAAAACTGAAACTCTCTACTCATTAACAAATAACTCCAAGTCCTAGCAAACACAATTCTACTTTCTGTTTGTAAGAATTTGACTACTCTAAGAACCTCATATAAATGGAATCGTACAGTATTTGTCTTTTTGTGACTGGCTTATTTCACTTAAAATAAAATCCTCAAGGTTCATCCATGTTGTAGCCTGTGTCAGAATTTTCTTCCTTTTTAAGGCTGAATAATAACTCCATCATGAGCATAGAGCACATTTTGCTTATCCATTTATCTGCCGATGGATATTTAGGATGTTTCCACTGCATTTGAGCTTTTCAAGCCTTCATTTGAAGGTTAGGGAAACTCTACAACAGCCAAGAAAAAGCAAAATAGAGCTAATGACAATCGACATGGATCAGAGAAGTATGCATTGAGTTATTTCAAACTTGAGAAGAAAATTTCAGTGGAAAAAAAAAAAAGAACCAGATTTTTGTCTTTGTTGTTTTCTCCTCTTCTCCAAAGAGATGTTACTAAATTGTAAGTTTCATAAAATTCATGGAATGTACTTAGTACATAACGTGTAGAAAAATTCCTGGCAAATTCCATCAACATATATTCTAATACACAAGGTAGTGTGCCGTTAATGAACTCTTTTGATCTGAATTGCAACATGTGATTTTACAACAGTCTTACAAGATGGGCAAGGTGGTTATTCATACAGTTTCGTAGATAAAGAAGCTGAGAACCTCGGTCATTATTTCATCACCAGGCAACATGGCACCAGGGACACCACTAGTGGTCTTACACCACCAGCTCCAGTCCTGTCCCCCTGTCCTCACTACCTGGCAGTAGTTGTGACTGAGCATTGGAAGTCACTTCTGGGATACCGTTTCACCATGAGACACAGATAAACTAGACAACATTTTAGGATTCTTCTAATCTTAAGATTTTATGGGATAGTTTTCCATGATGGTGAACTTTTTTTTTTTAATGTGAAGATGTGTTTATGTGACCACAGGCTTGTTGACATATATAGTTAGATAATAGTGAACTGATCCCAAGTTCTGTTAGACACCCTGCCATAATGGGAGGAAATTAGCAAAAAGTGACAGGGAGAGAAGAGTTGAACAGGCTGGGTAGGAAGAGTATTGCCCTTTGATCTTCATGCTTAGTTTAGAAAAGTTAAGCATGAGTTGATCGAATGCGTGATGGTTGGCCCAGGCGGGACCAGAGCAAAGCTATGACATGGTCACATTCACTGCCCCTTGAGAGCTCCAGCCTCCCTGAGTCTCCTCGCTGCAACCCTTGGATTGTACCTTTCTTAGCTGCACCCGGGAGCTCAGTTCCCTCAGCTGCCCCATGTGCCCAGCCCCACCAGGCACCATCTGAGCCCCTTTTCCAGGTCATGCCCTGTCCTCTGCACTTTTCCCTCTGTCTCCTGATCAAAACTTACCCATTTAATACTTCTGGTTAAAAATAAAAGGTTGCCATTTATTTCTCCTCCTTCCCAAACCTACTAAAATAGCTGTAAAAGAATTTTAAATGGTGCGGGGAGGGGGAGGGTAGAGATCAGTGGCAGAGCACGTGCTCGGAATGCACAAGGTCCTGGGTTCAACCCCCGGAACCTCCATTTTAAATATGTTACGTGTCAACATGGCTGGGCCAAGATCCCGAGGTATTTGGTCAAACACCAGTCTAGATGTTGCTGTAAAGGTATTTTTTTCACAAGAGATGAACATTGAAATCAGTAGACTTTGAATAAAGCCATAATGTAAGTGGGCCTCATCCACAGTTGAAGGCCCAAAGAGAAAAAAGACAGTGCCCTGAGGAAGAAGGAATTTGTATCCAGGCTGCCTTCAGACTTGAGTTGCAAGGAAAGCTCTTCCCTGGGTCTCCAGCCTGCCGGCCTACTCTGCAGATTTTGGATTTGCCATTCTCCACAATCATGTGAGCCAATTCCTTAAAATGAAACCTCTCTTTCTATCTATCTATATACAAATGTAGATGGATTGAGATAAAAGTACATATCCTATTAGCTCTGTTTCTCTGGAGAGCCCTAACTAATACAGAGTTCCACAGGGAAAAATGAAAGAAAAAAAAAAAGCAATGCTTTTGTGAGTTTAGAAAACATTATTCATCAGGCTGTGGCAAAGATTCAGTCAATCAGATTAATTATGGGTACATAGAAAACCAGGCAAATGAAAAAAAAAATACAAGGCAATTATGAACTCCAGGAAAAACAAATTATTGCATCTCAGCAATGAACAGTATTTGTTTGTAAAAGTAATGCAAAGGCCTACCATTGACCAGCCAAAAATCTTTAGGTAATGAGCTAAGGAGAGGGGAAAGAATCAGTAAGATCTAAAACTGATAAACTGAGAAATACAATAAAAACATATGTTTTTCAGAAACATGGAGATAAATGCTAAGTGAAATTGCCAAGAAGAAGAAAAATTAGGTTATTTTCCATGGGTACGGGGTAAGAAAATATCGTCCAGCTGTTGTATTTTATCATAAAACTGTTTTGCTATTTAAATTTGTAGTCAAGTATTTCTGTGATAAAAATTAAAATTATCTGAAAAATATTTGTCCACTTGCAGCCTGTCTGGGCCCTGCTACCGAGGTAAGTAATCTATTTTTAAAAAATAATAAACTTGATAGTTTGTCCAATCCTATCAGATAATTTGCTTAATTTTTAGACTAATTGTAATTAATCAAGATGGGAAATATGTGTGAAGAGTGGGCAATATTCAAGGTAGCTTAAAACAATGGGTGATGACTACATCATTTGGGCCCTAGGGCATCATAGCATCTCGGTAAACATCTAATAGAAGCTGCGATAGAAAAGCACAAAACTCGTGGTCAGGATTACTGAGTGTTGGTAGGGCCCGTCTGTGTGGTAGCATGTGGGGAGGAGCCACAATGCAGACTTTTGCATCTAAATATTTCCTGCACTGATTTTCCACAGATGCTTGAAATTCAATGACAAATTCATTTCCTTGGTTCTTGAAGGCTTTGGGATATTTAAAGTTGTCTAAAGATGGAAACCTTCCTAGGAAAGGAGTATCCTTCAGTAGGGATTACTTTGCTTGCTACTGAGAATAAGAATGGAAAGTTGAAGGCTAGGGAAAGACGGAGGTCCTGGCCTCACGGACTAGACTTTAGCCAAGTCATTGTTTTTACCCCTCACCAGCCGAGGGCAGTGGGAAACTAATCATAGATGGGGACCTGGCGTAACTGCAGTAACAGCAACTGGCCAGGAGGTGGCAGCCCTTTCTTACCTGGCGCCTCAGCAGCCGCAGTTCCTGCCGGGACCACGAGGCGGGGCAGTGCAGTCACCTGAGAGGCCCCGGACGCTTGGCGACTCTGAACCCATTTTATGACATTTTATGCTATTTTATGACAATCCTGCTGGAATTACAGTGAGTGTTCAGCAAAACACTAAGTTCGCTCCCTTGGGGACACCCTCAAACCTTGGCAGGTGTCACATCCCTGGGTCATTTCAGTCTACCGTTGTCCTGGCCCTTTGCAGTGAAAAGTGGCTCAGAGAAAACACACCGCCCTGCCGACTGCTCTCACTTTAAACCTGCGTTCATAGGTATCACGGGGGCCCTTAATCAGCCTTATTTCCTCCGTGCATTCCGGCTCACTCTTTCCTAGACGCCTACTTTACACTCTCAACTCGCTCTTCAAGACCTCCAGGGCCCCCCTCTGCTGATGTCCATGCTTCCTGCTGAGAAAGTGAAGCAGCTGGAAGAGAACTTCCAGGACGCCCCACCGCCATCCACACCCTCACAGTCGGCTTCCCCGCGTGTTAGTGTAGAGGAACTGCCCTGGCTCCTGTGAGCAAGCCTGCCTGTACCCTGGATGGATGGAGTGCCCTCTCATCGCCATGGGAACCGGACTCCAGCAATAGTCCACCTTTCTTCACATCATCAGTTTTCCTCTCTCTGTTGTGTTATTCTCCGGGGCTCCCAAACTTGCTGTGGTCTTCCTCATCATTATTTATAATCCCTCTCTGGCCCCACTACCTATCAGCTATGGCTTCCCTTCTCCAGGAAAGTTGCTGGAGTTTTCCATGCTGCGGCTGTCCCCAGAGCCTTTCCTGCGACTCTCAGGCAAACGCACTGCTATCAGGCTTCTGCCGCAACCATTCCAAAAGCCTCCTCTTGACCTCCACATCACCTAAAGCCAATGGCTGAACCGACTCTCTATCTTCTTCTTAACTTTGTCTGTGGAAGCACTGGACACGTTCATTTCTTGCTCCTCCTGGAAACACACATTTCAGTGTCTCCAGGTCACTACACTCTGTCTCCTCCCTTCTTAGGTCTTTGCTGATGCCACCTTTTCGCTCCAACCTCTATTCTTAAACTCATTCCTTTGCCTTCTTCTATACATAATCGCACTCCTGTGATAAGCCCTCCACTCTTCTGACTTTAAAGACGGCTCACATATCACGATTCCCATGTTTCCACCTCCAGCTCAGACTTTTCCCCTGGGCACTGTCCTCTGACACCCGGCTGTCTACTCAGCAACCCGACAGGACCACGTAAGTGACACCCACATTGACATCCTGACATTGCTCTGCCCACCGTCTTCCTACCCAGGCAATGGCGGCCCCACCCTTCCAGCTGTTTGTCATCATTGCGAGAAAAGGCAAGGCCAGCTTCAACGCGGTGTGTCTTGAGTGTCCACTGTGCGCAGGGCTGCAGGGAGCGGTAACAATGGTCTTGAGGACAGGATCCCACGTCCTTCCTGCTGGTCTGGATGTCCCCTGGGCCGCTCCAGAGGCCAGTGCCAAAGAGGGGAAACTGACTAGGGACTAACTTTGATTGTTTGGAAGGAAGGTCAGCACCATTCAAACTGAGTTGGATGGTCTTAAGAGGTCTAACCATCTGATGCTCCTCCGTGAAGCATTCACGAAGGTCTTCGGGCACTGAGTTCCTATGTTTCGTCAAAGTCCATTTTATCTGATATTAGTTGCTTGTCTGTCTTATGTCCCATCAGGCTCTGAGCTGCTTCTATATAGTGCCCCATATAACTTTATATTCCTGTGTACAGTAAGTATTTGTTAAAGTTTTAAAAAATTACAGAAGTCCTACCCACGTTGTCACGCGACACACACAAAAACTCCCACGGTTCGGGGTCTAGAACAGCTGTGCTAGACACCGAGCGTGACCAAGGAGCCCACGTGGCTGGCCGTGAAGTCCAGGAATGGGTCAATAAAAACGAAAAAAGAAAAACAGGTAGGTAAAAGGAAAGTTGAAATCAATCCTCCTGATGATATGGAATGGAAAAAGTACCAGATAAATTAATTTGCTATCAGTGTCTTGCCAAAAAAAAAAAAAAAGAGGCACACAGAAATCTAATAAATCTGGATTTCACTCTTGCTGGGAAGATTTGGGCTCTGCATTGAGAGGTTGGACTCAACCTCTAAAGTTGCCTTTAACAGTCCAAGATACTTAAGCCTAAATTTTGATGTAGTAGAGATACTGTGGGTTCTGACACCCAACAGCCTGGGTTTGCAGCCCTACCTTGCGGTTGAGTTATTTGCATATGCATTACTAGGTTCTCAGGTGTTGCCAATTTCCAGGGGCTCTTTCCAGGTACCGTATGTAAAATTGCCTTCCACACTGAATTAACATGTAATAGAAAGTAAATAACTTTTTGACTGTACTTGGCCATTTTTCTCCTAGGTTCCAGGATTTCCAAAAAAAAATTAAGCGCCACCGCTCCCCCCTTTAAAAAACTCTCGAAAATTCCTGAAAATCTGCTCCCACCACACCATGACTTCTCCCCATCTCTTTCCCGGTAACAACAGCAGTTAATCACTACTCCTAAAAGGTGAGTGCGTCCTGGCAAAAGGGGTGGAGGTGTGGGGAACGCAGGCTCAGAGATGTTAATGAATTTGCCTAAGGCTACACAGCCTGGTGAAGGGGCCAAAGGTAGGAGGGAGATTCGACAGGTTTTCTTCCCACGGTTCTGTGCTGATTTAGTCACTCAGGTGTTTACCCATGTCCCCTCCGCCAGGAGCGCCACCAGGAATTTCGGACACAGCTGTGTACAGTCCCCGTCTCTGCCCCCCGGGAACTCCGTCTCCACACGCAGGTTAGAGGGTGTTGAACCATCGTCTGTTTCTTTTCACTTCCGCTCTCTGCCATCCCCCCCCGGCGCCCAGGAAGCATCTCTGAAGACGCAGTAGCACGAACTCCCTCTCGAGAAGCGGCCACACAACTTGGCCGGCACCTTGCGGAGTGGACTGCTGTTCCCAAGCCCCAGTCACGACCTGGACGCGTGACGGGGAGGGGAGCCGTGTGCGCCTGCGCAGTGGAGCCGAGCCGGCCATCAGCCCAACACCGTCTGCTTGCCCTTTCCCGCCCCTGGAAGGTCTGAACTTGCACCTTGTTCGGGTCAAGCCCCCGCCCTTGCTGGCTCCTCCCTCCTTAGGCCAGCCTTGCAGCGCCAGCCACAGGAATCCAGAGTGTATTTTAAGTCTTCAACTTTCCTTTTTTTTTTTTTTTTTTTTTAAATGGAGGTACTGGGGATTGAACCCAGGGACCCAGGGCTTCATGCATGCTAAACACACGCTCTGCCACTGAGCTCTACCCTCTGCCCTCAAATTTCCTCTTTGTATTCATTCTAATTTTACTCACTTATGGGAGGGTGGGGGTGGGGGGAGTCCTTTAAGAATTTTTCACCTTACTTTCTAATTGATTTCTTGAATATGTGTGAGCACGTCGGACTGTCCTTTATGATTGGATACTGCATTCTGTTGATTCTTACTTTGTAGTTGGCTTTATTCATTTGATAACTATTTAGTTTAAAAAGCTAAAGCTCTAAAATAAAAGCTAAAGCTCTAATCTGTTCTTAGAAACAATCAGTACATACATGTAAACTAAAAAATATGTGCAGTATATTGTATATATGTATTTACAAGCAATATAATGTGTATGTGCAGTCGAACTGTAATAATTCTACCTAAGAAAACTGAAAAAGGAAAAAAATTTTTCTGAATTACTTTCATTTTCACAGTCACCAGAAGGTTATGAAAGCTTAAAAAATTAAAACTAGCAGCAGCTTACCTAACCCCCATGTATGTGTCATAACCTAACGTGTGTCGAGTATTTAAAACACTTACATATTCAGGTCTGCCGGATGGGATGAGGGGTACTGACTTCACTGACTGGCTGCTTCGCGATGGAGGGGTGGGAAACGAAACTCTCATCATAACCTTCGTGGGCCCCCCCCAGATCTAGTTCCAAATGACGTTTCTAGGTCACGCTGGACTGGAACGCTGACGGATCTTAATTTCACGTTCCCACGCACGGCTGGACGCATGGTAGGCGTGAATTATTTCAGCCATTCAGTCATGGGTGGTGTTACGGACCCGCTACCAGTGGTGACTGTATCTGCCTTTGAACAGTTAGTGAGTTGCATTTCTTACCTCCCATGATTTCCTCCTCCACCCGGTGCCACTCGCGCCTCCCAGTGTTTGAACCCTCCCCTTGCCACCACCAGGAGCTGCCAGTGCTCATGGAGTGCGTGTCAGGCATTCGGCTCTCTCATCCCCTCTGGTAGCCTCTGCCCAACAGCCTTTCCCGGGTGAGCTCTCTAATCCGGCGGTGCCCCCGTCTGCAACTCCCCCCAGGTTGCTTCCTCTCCTCTCTCCCTCCTAATCATGGGATCCGCCTACCCTCCAAAATTATGTGTTGTTTATCAGCAGTTTGAATTTCACTGGGAGCCCCAGAACTCTCACAGACCTGCAATCGTGATAGTCAAGCTTTTATAGGAAAACTTACAACGTCTTTGGCCTCCTCCTGCTTGAAACTCCCTTGGCAAAATCACTGCCTCTGAAACCTAACTTTCCAACGACTGTATCCCCCACCAGGCAGCTGATCGGGGCTGTGGGAAAACACAGCCCCCCTCCCCCAACAGATCTGACTCCAGACTCAGGACCGCAGGCCTCAGAAGGGACCTTACCGCTGGGTGGGGAATCGCTCTGGAGCTGTTCCTGCTCAATTCATGCTGTTTTATGCCTTTACTTCTCCAAACCTCTCCTAAACCACCCCATCCCTCCAGCAAAATCAGAACTGCTCACATCAATTACCAACGGTCCCCACGAAGCTAAGCCCAGCGGCCCGTCCCCACTCGTCTTACCTGGTCGATGCACAGCCTGACACCAGGGACCACTCTCGACCTCAGAGCTCTCCTTTCTCTTGGCTTCTGAGACACCACACCCTCTGGATTTTTCTCCTGCCTACAGGATGCTTCCTCATAGGCTCCTGCCCTGGTTCCTCTTTTTCCCTCTTATCGCTGGAGCCCCAGGACCTCTTCTCTTTAGTCCCGCTCTCTGCTTCCTAAGCTGTTCCAGTCTCATGGCTTTAAAGCCCCTCTCTCAAGTTCAGGACTCCCACATGTAGACCCCCTGCCCAGGCCTCCCCCTGAGCTCCGTTGTTCGTTCCCCACTGCCTACCTGGCTCCACCACACGAGCACCTAAGAGACTTGGCAAGGTCAACACCCCCTCCCAAGAATCAGTCCGGAGTGAAATCCCAGCGCTGCTCCATCCCTAGCCTCCCTCCCTCCCTCCCTCCCTCCGTTGCAGGCTCCCCATCCTTCCTTTCCAGCTCAGTCCCTGCCATTTTGGTCACCCTCTTTCCCTCCACTTGGAATCAGCCAGGACATTCTGTCGGCTCTACGTTCACGTCAGATCCAGCACCTCTGACCATTTCTCGCTGGTCTCACCTCACCTCACCTCACCCTTCTGCCTGGATTATGCCAATACCCTCCTAACAGTTCTCTGTGTCCACCCTTTTCTGGTACCCTCTCCACCCAGCAGCCAGGAGAATCCCGTTAGATGGAGTCCACATCAAACCCACCGCTAAATACTGTGTATCACTCACATGTGGAATCTAATAAAAGAAAAAAGACACTAATGAACTCCTCTACAAAACACAAACAGACCCACAGACCCAGAGGGGGAAAGGCGGTGGGAAGGGATAAATTGGGAGTTCCAGATTTGCAGATACTAACTACTATATATAAAATAGATAAACGACAAGTTTATACTGTACAGCACAGGGAACTATATTCAATATCTTGTAATAACCTGTAATAAAAAAGAATATGAAAAGGAATCTATGTATGTGTATGTATGACTGAAGCATGATGCTGTGCACCAGAAATTGACACAACGTTGTAAACTGACTAGACTTCAATTTAAAAAAACAAGCCACTGTTGGCTCCTCATTTCACTCAGATTAAAAGCCAGAGATTTTATAATAACCAACAACGGAGTATAACCTTCAGAAAATTGTGAGTCACCACCCTGTACACCTGTAATGTATAATGTTAATGTATAATGTTACATATCAGTTATACTTCCATTTAAAAAAAGAAAGAAAAAGAAAAGCCACAGTCCCTGAGTGGCCTGCGAGCCTCTATTTGGCGTGGCCTTCCCCCTCCCCCCATCGCCCCGTCTACTGCTCCTCCCCCTAACCCGCTCAGCGCAACACACTTCTGGGACAAGACAGGGCTCTTCCCTCCACCTGGAATGCTTTTCCCTAGACAGCGGCGTGGGGAGCCTCTGTCACCTTCAAATCTGCATGAATGTCACCTTTTCAGTGGGACCTTCCTGCCCTCCTGATCCCTCAGCCCTGCTCTAGGATGACCTTGCCCTGTTAACGTCTGACTATGACACCACGTAATTATTACGTGGTTTTCTAGAACACTCCACAGGACCGTTTGTTTTTGTCTGTTTGGTTCA